>NC_036866.1:20627524-20629097 GCF_002910315.2 Salvelinus sp. IW2-2015 | reverse complement strand
TATATGTGTGGGTGTGGTTGGGTATATGTGTGGTTGTGGGTGGGTATATGTGTGGGTGGGGTTGGGTATATGTGTGGTTGTGGTTGGGTATATGTGTGGGTGGGTTACAGAGAGAAGCGTTCTCTAGCTCAACCTGCTTTCTCTATGTATGTCTCACCTCACTTGGTCACACCTGTTCTGTGTGTTTGTTTGTGTGTGGGGGGGTGGGGGGTGGGTGGATGTGTGTGTGCTCATAGATGTGGATATACTGGAAAAACAGCTCAGCCCTGACTAGGATTGCAGGATTGCACACACTGCTCCCGTAAGGGAATTGTGCTGACTCAACTCCCAGGAACTTCCTGCTTCTCCATATCGAGCTGAGCATACGGAAGGGAACAGATAAAGATACTGGAATAGAGGGATGGAGGGAGAGGTGTAGAAAGAGGCTGGTGGTTGGGTAGCCAGGTTGAGAAGCAGCTGTAGATCTGTTGTTCTAGACAATGAGTGTCAGTCAGCACAGTCTAGTAGGGTCCCTCCCTCCCACGCCAGGAGTCCCCAGCCGGCCCCTCTGGGTCCTCGTCTGTAAGGGGGCAGGCTGATGGCTTGGGCCTGGAGGGGCCTTACTCACGAACTCTTACACTGTACTCATTCACACACCAGTTATCACAGGGGCAGAGGTGACGTCACTCACACTGTGTAGTATGGCATTACAGCCTATATGTATGGGTTTTCTATTCTCTAGTTACCATCGCCAGTATTAGTGTGTGGGCACTTCTACCTATTTTAGACCTTGCATCAGTGAGAGTTTAAGTTCATATAGGGGTTTGTGACTTTTCTGTTTTGCTCATTAATTAAGGCTGACTGTGTGGGAGGGAGTTTAGAGTATGTGGTGAGGAGGTGGTGGTGCCAGGGTGCAGGTGGCAGGGTACCAGAACTGGGCCCCAGTGTGTTTGTCACTTCCTGCCGGTTGCTGTCTTGCCCAGTGGGGGTGGCTGAGTCACCAGGGGGTCACAGAGGCAGCTGTCACAGCCCAGCAAGGGGGCAAGGGTGAGGGGGTGGAAGGGGTGAGAGGGTGCGGGGAGGCTGCTGGCATGGCTCACAGACCCTGGAGGCAAATAAGGAGAGGAGAGGTGAAGGGAACAGGGGCCATCTGTCTAGTGTTGATTGTTGGATCGGAACCTGAACGACTCACAGAGCCCAGAATGTAAGCCCTGCTGCCGCAAGGGCACAGTATTGTGGGGTTTTTGTGGGTCGGAGGCTCATGGCAGATGGGGGCAGAGGGTGTCGCGCCATGAGGCTAGAATCAGAACAGTCATGAAACAGCAATGGTGACTGCCTGGAAATTCGCACTTACCACAGGGGACACCAACCTCAACTTACACTGAGACACAGAGAGAGAAAGAGGGATTTTGAGGGAGGGATAAGTCAGAGGGAGAGAGAAAGAGAGAGGTCAGATAGCAGACATAAAAAGAGAGAGAGTGAGAAGAGAGAGCTCAGGCCCCTGAGTGGGATCGTGAAGTCACTCCCACAGCACTCATTGTTTACTGTGTGCAATACATACACTCAACACACGTCCCAGACACTCATTGAGTGT
>NC_036866.1:20503635-20627212 GCF_002910315.2 Salvelinus sp. IW2-2015 | reverse complement strand
ACACACACACACACACACACACACACACACACACACATATTAACACTCACGAGGTGTGTGAGGACAATGGTCCTCTGTGTGCAGGCTCTCTGCCCTCTGCCCCCTGCGGCTGGGACAGCAGCCCTGCTCTCCTCCTTTCTCTCAAGCTCTCTCTGTTTTTCTTCTACCCCGAGAGCATCCAGATCTGCTGACGAGCTTTTGGCACGTGTCTAAATGAGGAGCCCTGTGCCAACGTGCCTGGCTGCGTCACGCTCACTGCCAGCCACTGTGCCAAGGCTCTGCCAACACACCATAGGCACAGCCTGAACGAGACAACTTCTCCTCCACTCTCCTCTGAGTATACCAGCGTCCTGTTGTCATCCAACATGATTGTTATTGACAAATTCGAAACAAGGCCTCAGAAATATGGGACTTTTTATCCCTCCGGTCACACTGTCCTACTGTGTGATATTGAGTGATTGATCTCCAGTCCCTACATTCCCCCTACATTCCTGCATCTGTTGATTTTAATATCAAAGGCATTCCCTAAGAGCATGATTGTTGTGCAACTGCTTTTATAAGCACATAGTCTCACAGAGAGACTGAGTGTGGCTGGGATGGGATGGGATGGGATGGGATGGCTCAGCCTCAGGCCAGTTGTGATTGGGTTGTAGAGGGGAGGGAGGGGAGGAGTGGCCCAGTGGAGTGGAGCTGACCTGGGATGGGGTCAGGGTCTCCCAGGGCTGGTCAGGGCTGGGACACCACACTGACCACAGAGCAGTATACAGTCCCACTCATTGTGTGCTTTTCTAATATGATATGCTGTTGCTTAGACCACAGCAGAATGTTGATCAAATCCAAACTTAACTTTGGGACTTTACACTAGTATCCTGTGTCCTCCCTCCCTGTGGCTCCATCTATGGCATTTCTGAGTCAAAGTTGAAATCAAAGTTTATTGGTCGCATACACAGTTTAGCAGATGTTATAGCGGGTGCAGTGAAATGCTTATGTTACCTAGCTCCTAACAATGCAGTAAAATGTCAAGCAAGTACACAAATAATAATAATACTTTTTTTAACAGTGTAACTAAAAGGCAATTCCTGGTCTTACATATAATCTTTTGTGTTTTAGAGGTCAGGGATGCTCCCTTCCACCCAGTGTTTTCGGCCATCTTTATGGAGGTACTTGGTCCACAGTTGGGTCTGTCTCACAAATCATGGCTGTGGTGGTTTCATCTCATTTCCTGTGTGGATGTGTGAACAGTGGACCTCTCAGGCCAGAGCCTGTGGGCCCAACCAGTGGTTGTGTGTTTGTGTTCCCATCTTTGTCCTCATGTCATGGTTTAGGACTCTTGGAGAAGGTGTTTAGTGTGTCTGGGTTAGCTGGGTCCATCAGACTCCATAGTAGCATCACTGGATCCAGATCAGCACACTCAATCACTGCCCTGTTTAGACATGGGTGTTTCATCAATTCAACTTCTTTGCCACTTTTATTCACAATGTACCCTCTGTGGTATGGTTATGTGCGTGCTGCGTCGTGTGTGGTGTGTGTGTGTGTGTTGTGTGTGTGTGTGTGTGTGTGTGTGTGTGTGTGTGTTGTGTGTGTGTGTGTGTGTGTGTGTGGTGTGTGTGTGTGTGTGTGTGTGTGTGGTGTGTGTGTGTGTGGTGTGTGTGTGTGTGTGGTGTGTGTGTGTGTGCATGCTTGCGTGCATGGTGTATGCGTGTGTGTCTGCATACACATGATCGTGTGTCAGTCACGGGGGTGTGGGGATGTGGGGGTTGACATTTATTTCTGCAGAGGAAGTTTGTGGTTAGACCGTTTCTGCGCTCCCGTTCACATTTTTACTCTCCATGTAGCCGTGCTTTTTAAAAGCCATGCAGTTTCTTACAGATGTGGAAGTCATTTCAGCAGTGCTTGTGTAACGACTGGAGGAGTTTTTGTTCTGCATCGAGACGCTGCTGGGTCTGGGCTCCCCCGCCTCGCCCCAGTGCAGTATGAGAAGGTCTAGGCTTGTAAATAAAGCCCCTGTTCCAGGCTGTAAGGAAATAGCCTCTTAAGAAATGCAACAATGTGGGACTGGCCATGTATCTGACAGAAAACCAACAGAATCCACATCTAACACTGCGTGTGTTTGTGTTTTCATTTTCAAATGTATTCATGATCATTTGTTTCCTAGATAAAAATACTGCATTCCCCAGCTGTAAAGCTGGCGCTGTGTTGCCCTCAATGTTTGTCTGACAGTGTCTACACTTTGGGCAAGGGTATATATTTATTGTCCGTCTGATTAAATCAGCATGAGAACATACCAGAGTTGCAGACATTCCTTCTTTCTTTGATAGGTTCTTCTGTCCTGCACCTGATAACTTGGATGTACATATATATATATTTTTTTCTAGATATATGTACACACCCACACACACACACACACACACACACACACACACACACACACACACACATACAAACACATGCACACAAACACATACGCACAAACACACAAACACATACGCACAAACACACAAACACATGCACACAAACACACACACATACAGTGTATTCGGAAAGTGCTCAGACCCCTTATTGGTCACATACACATATTTAGCAGATGTTATTGCGGGTGTAGTGAAATGCTTGTGGTCCTAGTTCCGACAGTGACTGTGTGCTTAGGGTCGTTGTCCTGTTGGAAAGTGAACCTTCACCCCAGTCTGAGGTCCTGAGCACTCTGGAGCAGGTTTTCATCAAGGATCTCTCTACTTTGCTCCATTCATCTTTCCCTCGATCCTGACTAGTCTTCCAGTCCCTGCCGCTGAAAAACATCCTCACAGCACGATGCTTCCACCACCATGCTTCACCGTAGGGATGGTGCCAGGTTTCCTCCACACGTGACGCTTGGCATTCAGGCCAAAGAGTTCAATCTTGGGTTCATCAGACCAGAAAAGGTTGTTTCTCATGGTCTGAGAGTCTTTAGGTGCATTTTAGCAAATTACAAGCAGGCTGTCATGTGCCTTTTACTGAGGAGTGGCTTCCGTCTAGCCACTCTACCATAAAGGCCTGATTGGTGGAGTGCTGCAGAGATGGTTGTCCTTCTGGAAGTTTCTCCCATCTCCACAGAGGAACCCTGGAGCTCTGTCAGAGTGACCATCGGGTTCTTGGTCACCTCCCTGACCAAGGCCCTTCTCCCCCGATTGCTTATGAAACATGATGCCTCTGAGCGCAATTTCGAGTCTCATAGCAAATGGTCTAAATACTTATGTAAATAAGGTATATCTGTTTMMTTTTTTTTATGTCTGAAAATCTGTTTTCACATTGTCATTATGGGGTATTGTATGTAGATTGATGAGGGAAAAAAATATTTAATCCATTTTAGAATAAGGCTGTAACATAACAAAATGTGTAAAAAGTCAAGGGGTCTGAATACTTTCTGAATGCACTGTACATACACACACACGGTCTTGTACAACTAACCTTGTGGGGACACACAATTCAGTCCCTAACCATAAACCTATCCCTAACCTGTACCCTAACCCTAACKTTAACCTTAAAACTAACCCTAGCTCCTAAACCTAATTCTAACCCTAACGCTAATTCTAGCCTTAACCCTAAACCCCCTATAAATAGCGTTTGACCTTGTGGGGACTAACAAAATGTCCCCAGTTGGTCAAATTTCTGTTCATTTACTATTCTTGTGGGGACTTCTGGTCCCCACAAGTGTAGTTAAACACATCCACACACACGCACACACACATCCTTAATGTCTCTGAGATAGATACTGCAGATGAGGGTAACTCCCCACTCTCCAGGGTGAGTGTAATAGGATGAATTGATAATTGATCACTTCCACATTGCCTGAGGATATGACATCTGCCTCGAGTCTGTCTCCTCTGCTCTGCTCTGTAGGGAACTGCCTCGTGGGAAACAGGATGTCACACTGGGTGGCACATGTCTGTCTTCTACTTGCTGCTCTTTATACTGTGGGTGTGGTTGATTGGCGAAGGACATATAGGCCTATACAGTATCTAGCCTTAACAGAGTCATGGCGTCTTAAGTGTGAAAGTGCATGGTTACATTCACTAGTATGAAGGCCCCTTTATGACTACTCTGGCGTGCTTTGGTTAGTCAGCCCCACCACTCTCTCTCTTCTCAGACATACTGCCTTGAGTGTGACTTAATGTATCTCATTAAGTCTGCATATCTACCATGTCTCTCACTACTCCTCTGTGTATACGTATACGGACCCAGGGACCAACATGTTCAGACCTCTCTGTCTCAGCTTTGTCTTATTCTCTGTGTGTCTCAGCTTGTTACTCATATATGCCTTTGTGTCGAAAATCTACCCATGTTATTTGTTCATGAGCACATTCATTTGTGCTTCTTGTTTGTAGTGGTCTTGTGTAACTTTATTATTACAGAGTCTGGGTAGTCTTGACTATAAACACATACTGTACTTAACGTCCTGAGCCAAAGGAAAATACACCTGTGAGCTGCACTGGAGGGGAATATATATGGAATACTTATTCAAAGCATTTTATTCACTTCACTGCACTTATTCAAAGCATTTTTCAAAGACAGAGACTGAGAGGAGCAGATGCATCTAAATGAGGTCCTGGTCCCCTAGGGCATTTATGGGCAAATAGTGTCTCAAAGAGAAGATCAGGATTGTTTTGGCTCTAGGAATCAACAGCTTCCAATGAATTGAATCCCAGTATTAACCCCCACCCTCTCTCTCTCGCCCTCTTTCTTTCAGGAACTCAAACACACACACCCACACATACACACACACACTCACACAAACACACACACACTCACACAAACATACACACACTRCCCCACCCACACTCCCCCACCCATCTTCACAAACACACTGATTCTCTGTGTGTTATCCCTTAAACCAGTCCCACCCTACAGGCTTCTACCCCCTCTCTCTGAGCAGGCAGCAGGCAGGAAGCAGCCTTCCACCAAACTTGTTGCGCCACACTGCCTGTGTCTATCTTACTCTGTGTTGTAGCTATTTTTATTTATCTTTCCCGTGTCTCCATCCTCCCCCTTTAAGTCTATGGCCATTATGTCTATGATAAGAAGGTACAGTAGATTAACTATAACCTTACCCAACCAATAAACCCCTTTTTTCCTCCGGGCCCCCCCCCCCCCATGTGTTTCACTCCCTGCAGTCAAACTCAATTATCTCTCCAGGACACCAGTGACCACTCAACAGGCCATAAACCACTGCAACAGCYCCTCCCCTCAACCAGACTCAATCTGCCCCACTCCTCACTCTCCTTTCTCTAAGTTGCATGGTTTGGCTCCACATAAAACCCAATAGGGTTAGTGTTAGACAGTAGGTCAGGGTAAGAGAGTTCCATTCATACACATCAAATAACAAATCATATATGTATACATATAGCTATATCAGATTTTCTCTGATATCACTAAGCCTTCCTGTTAAACKCAGTGCGCTGTTAGTTGTGAGGGTGGATGGGTTGAGCTGCTCCGGTGTATAGAGAAGATATGTCTGTATGTCTACAGTATATATCACCTCAAATTAACCTGGGGGAAAGAGGGGTAGGATTTGAGTATAGCTGCTTTTCTCATGTCTGCATTGTTGGGATCCCCCCAATAAAAACTGTGTGTTTAGCCTGATYGAGTRKTGAATMTTRCTTCTGGAAGGACCWGAGAKAYACTGTTTAAATGTGTTATTGATGGCTAAAAGGCCTGTATTGGTTGGGGGGGAGCTCTGTTTAAGTTGGCCGGTGGGGGACAAAAAAGGTGGAGAGGTCCAAAATGATAAAAATATATGTAACCAGACATTCATCTGTTTATTTGAAACTCACTGTCCCATGGTATATGGATTCTCAGAACCACTTATGGTGCACATTTAAGTCCTTGCATTTCATCTCATGCATAACCATGTGCCTGTGCTGTGGTGCAGATTTCACATTAGTTCACATTAATGCATGTAGCCTATATGTCTTTGTCAAACACTGTTATAGTGTGGTGAAGTTTAGTGTAGTTTAGTGTAGTGTAGTTCAGTGTAGTTCAGTGTAGTTAGTATAGTGTAGGTTAGTGTAGTGTAGTGTAGTGTAGTTTAGTGTAGTGTGTATTAGGTGCCGCTTGTGTACTAGATCTATTCAGTTGATAGTGAAAAGATGGAATATTTGCTTTGGTTAATTTAAACCTGTGTAAATCGATTGATTCAGTGCTTTCAGAGGCAGTTGGAATGGGCTTAGTTTTCTCTTTATCCCTGGTGTAAAGTGGAAATACTTCTTGCAATGGAACCCTAGTAAAGAACCTGAGATGTGAGGTGTGGACCTGAGAGAGAGATGAGGGAGGAGAGTTAGTTGCCAGGGAGGAAGAAGTATTGTTTGGTTGGCGAGTCGGGATAGATGTCAGAGTGGTGTGACGACAGAGAGTCGGGATAGATGTCAGAGTGGTGTGACGACAGAGAGTCGGGATAGATGTCAGAGTGGTGTGGTGAACGACAGAGAGTCGGGTAGATGTTCAGAGTGGTGTGACGCAGAGAGTCGGGATAGATGTCAGAGTGGTGTGACGACAGAGAGTCGGGATAGATGTCAGAGTGGTGTGACGACAGAGAGTCGGGATAGATGTCAGAGTGGTTGTGACGACAGAGAGTCGGGATAGATGTCAGAGTGGTGTGACGACAGAGAGTCGGGATTGATGTCAGAGTGGTGGGATGACAAGAGAGTTGGAAGAATGAAAGGGGAGAGAGGATATGGTTCTAGGTGCTGACTCACTGGACAACTGGGAACTGGGCTGTTCTGTGAAATCAATAAGTTGTTAATTGTGCAGACAGTATTTGACCTCTCAGACAGTATGTTTGTAAGTGTTGTGTTTATAGGCTAGGATTGGTGTTTGGGTTTCAGAGTGATTAGGTTTACGTGTGTGTGTATGTGTCTGAAAGAGGGTATGCGTGTTTATAGCCAAAGCCCGTCCCCTCTCTCTTCCTCCTTCCCTATACTCCCAGCTACAGAAATAAACATCACACACAGACTGACAGACTACACGCTTTTGTCTGGAACTGAATTCCAAAGCCTCAGGGATGTGTTTTTCTATGGCCCTGAGCCAAAACAGACAACCATATACTATACCCTTTTCTCTGTCTCACACTGCCATGGAGTCCTGTAACATGCTCTCTCCCCCTGCTCTCTCTCTGTCTCTCTCTCTCTGTCTCACACTGCCATGGAGTCCTGTACATGCTCTCTCCCCCTCTCTCTCTCTCCCTCTCTCTCTCTCTGTCTCTCTCTCTCTCTGTCTCTCTCTCTCTGTCTCACACTGCCATGGAGTCCTGTACATGCTCTCTCCCCCTCTCTTCTCTCTCTTTCTCCTCTCTCTCTCTCTCTGTCTCTCTCTCTCTGTCTCTCTCTCTCTGTCTCACACTGCCATGGAGTCCTGTACATGCTCTCTCCCKCTCTCTCTTGCTGTCTRTCTCTCTCTCTCTTTCTCGCTCTCTTTCGCTCTCTCTTTCTCTCATGTCTCATATGGATATAAACATACTTAGCGATAGTGCATTAATGTATATACACACACTAATTTGTATAAATAAAGTCAGGATTTACTGATTTCTCATAGGAGAGCCTTGGTTTGCTGTCTCTCTGTCTCTCTCCATCCTACAGCAGCCTTGATAAATAAACAGCAACATGGCAGGAAGAAAACATCTCAGTGAGCTAGGCTGGGCCTTGGCTGGGCCTGAGGTGAGACAGGAAGAGAGAAAACGTGGAATGTTAGTGTATGTATGCCTGTACGTGGGACTAGAGAACCATTTCCTTGTTTAGATTCAAGAGGATCTTCAATAAGCCTTTCTTTCTGTTTGCTCAGAATGGGTTGCATGTGTTTTACAATTCAAACCTCCTATTGTACGAGCCACTCTGACGCAASTGAGGTTTTCTCTTTCATTCCAATCAGCACCCCTCCCATCCCTCTTACCCCTCCCCTAAGTCTTAGACGGAATGGGAGAAGACAGAGACAGACGTGTCTCTAGTGAACTGAGTGACCCTTTCCTCTATTTTGTTATTTGAGAAAACCTTACTACTTTTATCTGAGTGGTTAAAAGTGAGCCACAACGACTGTGTTGAATAATGTACCCAGATCTGTGCATTCATTTGGTAGTATATGTTTTCCTAGATGTTTGAGCCAGAGCGTTGTTGTGTCTGTGTGGTCTGTCTGCAGGTGTACCTGAAGGCCCCTATGATCCTGAATGGAGTGTGTGTGATCTGGAAGGGCTGGATAGACATGCTGCGCCTAGATGGGATGGGATGTCTGGAGTTCGATGAGGAGAGAGCACAGGTACTGTAGCACATCTTTCATCACACCCCTGGTCCCCAAGCACCACCAACACAATACACACAACTAGATATAACAATTAGCTACTATATTTACACACATTTACATACAGTACACCTCTAGACGGACTACTTTTAAATTGCTTAACTAGAACTAAACTTAACATGTTGTGCCCCTGCCCCTACATATACAACCAAAACAACCACTCACTGGTCAAAACAAACTGTGTGTCTCTCTCCCCCTCTGTGTGTGTTCAGCATGAGGATGCCCTGGCGCAAGCAGCCTTTGAGGATGCACGTAGGAGGACCCGGGACTTTGAGGACAGGGACCGCTCGCACAGAGAGGACCTGGAGGTGAGCGAGATTGGACAGACTGGGGATGGGGTGGGCTAGTGGTTTGACAGATTCTGAATGTCCCCATGGTCACATGATTAGTGCTAACAAAAAAATGTGATGTTGGAAGGTTGTGATTGTTTGTGTCCCCTGTGTGCTATATGTAGAGAGATTGTTACCATGAGAACCCTTGCCAATTTCCCCTAAGGTAGCTGTAAATTACCATGACAGTTGTGTGAATAACCCGGATTGTTTTAGATATTTTACTCTCTAACACAAGTCTTGAACTTATTGTGTGTTTGTCTGAGTTATCGTGTGTGTGTGTGTGTGTGTGTGTGTGTGTGTGTGTGTGTGTGTGTGTGTGTGTGTGTTGTGTGTGTGTGTGTGTGTGTGTGTGTGTGTGTGTGTGTGTGTGTGTGTGTGTGTGTGTGTGTGTGTATTTGTATTCAAAAAGTATTTGTTATGGTATCTACAGTAGGTTTAGTGCATGAAGAGTCTATTCATAATAAGAACACAAAGAAACGTATTCATTTATTCTCAGATTGATCCTAAATGCACCCCCCCTAAGATGAAAACGAAATTGTGTTTTTTTAGGACCCTGTGGCATCAAAAATCTGGGACTGATGGCATTCAAGGACTAGGGTCTGTCTTCTTTGCTTTTCAATGTCCCTCTGTCATGCACTAAACCCTGTGTGTGGTATGTGTGTGTTGGATGTGTGAGTGTGTTTGTGTGCGTAGTGAGGTGTCTGTGTGTTTGTGAATCAACACGAGAGCATGTGCATGTATGTGAACAATTTAAAGTATCTGAGTCTGCCTGTTTTAGTGCCTGCGTGTGAAGAAATAGAGAGACTGAATGAGTGAGTGAAGAGAGAGAGAGAGAAAGTTACATGTCAACAGTATTTGTTGAGTTAACACACTGTTGTAATGAATGCTTAGTGATAATGTGGGTTCCTTCTCTCTCATTCCCCAAAATCTCATGGTCAGTCATATGAATATGGTTTCTGGATTTTTTAAATGCATTTTKTGATTTTATGATAGTATGATGTGTGCAGGCCAGGAAATCCTACCAGGGTATAAGCTGGAAGACAGACCCCCCACACACACTCTCCCCCCAGTGCCTAATGGAGAACAGACCTCCTTACACACACACCACCCACCCTCACCCTGCTGCCGGAGGAGTCCGCTGCAAGGCCTGCTGGGACATATCTGCCACAGCTTGGCAGCACATGATTCTGAAGAGAGGGAGAGAGAGGGAGAGAGGGAGGGAGGGGGAGAGCATCTGAAGTAGTGCTTTCATGTTCACGTCTAGTATTTCCTCACTCAGTAACATACCCTCAAGCTCCCTCAGGAAGAATGGACTCCTTTCTTCTGAAAATCAATAAGCCATGGAGGTATTATTGGTCAAAGAAAAAGGAAAATGGACGTCTCTGACATGGAGCCTGGAGGAGATAGTCTCAAACAGGATTGTGTGGAAGGTGTGCATGTAGTCACTGTATGACACATCTTCCAACTAAACCCTTTCCATGCCTTTCATTCTCAAATACTGACTGTGGTGGAAAAATGAAACCCCATAATCATTTTCTTCACGTTTTTTTCCATCCAAGTTATGTTGAAATAGCAGAACTGCTCTGATTCAGAATTTTCAGATTGGACTGTAGCATTTAGCAAATTCTCTAATTGTTGAATCCCCCTGCTCTGGTGTCCTCTCAAGGAGGGAGGAAGCTGATATTGTTGGTTTTATTTTAGATGAAAGATAATATTTGCATTTGGACAGCACAGGACCCTGTTTTTATGTGATCTGGGCGCCTGGCTCTAGAGGACATTCAACCATTACATTTCTGTGGTCTGAACTTGTGATCCTATACTCAGTCCACCATAACTCAATAAAGGCCAGCAGCACAATGACAGTATGCCATAAAGTGGGAGCTAGGAGGCCTCTAAAGGGTTAGAAACCTGTCATTTAGTTCCAAAATCACAGCTCTTCTCTAGCAAGGTTGTCAGTGTCAGCTTTGAGTATGTGTGTCTAAGTAAAGCATATATGGGTAATTCCCATGTTGTGTGGCCTTTGCGTGTTTTTTCATGTTCTTTGTTCAGGTTTTGTGTTTTTCTTGGTGTCTGTGTGTGTGCGTGCATGTGTGCTCATGTGTGTAGGAGCGATACAGGACAGGACAGTGATAGCCATCTAGATGATTGAGGAAGATGAGATGGATGAAGAATAAATATTACATTTTTTATCAGCCCAGAGCCCCATTCTGCAGGTGGAATTAGAGGATTAATACTCTCCCTTTCCTGTAATTACYGTAGCACTCCACCCAGGGTTGAGGCTTACTGTAATGTGTATCATCAAAATAATATTCCTTTGTCTGTAGTTGCACTTTATACAGTATATTATTATGTATTGAGTCCAAGTTTCAGATCATTGTAAAAAAGTGTGACCTTTCCTGATTTTTGTATTTATTTTCGTTTTGGAAGTTGGTCCAGTTCACATTACATTGTGTGTGGTGTGAGAAAGCCTTTTTTCATCAACCATTACCCAACTGTAACTGGTGTGTTTTGGCTGAAGGGGGAACCTTTACATAGACGTTCTTTCCTCTGACTCAAGGACACTTCAAATATTTATTTTCCTTCATTTTTTAACTAAGGGAGCAGCGCACATGTGTATGCGTGTGCGTGCGTGTGGTTGTTTTCGAAATCACTCTCCAACAACCTGTGATCGGCCAGTTCATAAAATCTTCATAAATTGACAATATTGCAGTAATAACTAACTATGGTATAATATATATTATTAATTGTTTTGAAGACACTATTTCCGTTTATGATTCTGAAGAGGAAGAATGGATGAGCGTCAGTGTCTCATTTAGGATTAGAGTAGTAGACTGAACCAGACCAGGTTTAAAAGAAGCTATTATGGTGAGTCATTTGGATGACGACTACATGCCATTTCAGCTCAGAGACTTGTACCAGCGTCTGCTTTCTCCCTCTGTCTGTCTGTCTGTCTGCCTGTCTGTCTGTCTGTCTGTCTTACATATATCTATGTTGGGAGAGATTTAGAAGTAGACGCATAAACATATGTATCTGTGACAGGCAGACAAGTTATTTTTAATTTTTAAAGCGTGTAATGTTGATGACTCCCCCCCCTTAGCCTCAGCTGGAAACTCTCTGGTGCCCTCTGCTGAATGTACTGCACTCATTGGTGCCCCATCTGAGGCCACTTTCAACACATTACACACACACTCATTATGGTATTTTTGGCTGTATCAAATCTGTTCTCCCCCCCCCCCCTCTGACACAGCCCAGGCGACAGCAGGACCCCAGCCCTGGCACCAACATGGGTAACAACGCTGATGATCACAAGATGCGCTAGAGGCCAGCAAGACACAGGGAGTGGGTCAGGGTGATCTGTCCGTCGTACTATGCCAGTCTCACACCCTGACATCAAGCTGTTAACTGGAGAGACCAAAGTCCACATTGCTGGGGATTTGGGGGTGGGGTGGGGTGGGATTCCTTTTAGTTTTAAAGTGTGGGTTAAGGGGATCGACCCAAACCTCGTTGTCTTCTGCGGGGTTTTGCACTATGTGATACATTCAGTTTAGTCCCCACTTCGCCTTCTGTATGCATGGAGCGCCTATCTATGTTTTCTTTTGTCCCCCTATGCAAAATATTTTGGAGGCACTTTCATTTACAATGCTTTATAAATAGGAAATGACTGGGTGATTATTAAATGTAACATATTTGTTCTTAAATAATAACTTATTTCTAAATTGATATACTGTATTTCTAATTAATCCAAATGTCTGTTTCCATCTACCTTATTATTTCCCAGAAAGTTTGTTTTCAAGGAGCACCTGAGGAGCACTGAGCATACATAAATTTTTGTTTTTCAAGTTTTGATGATTATTTATTGAGTATCAACTTCCATCAGGTAGTTTGGAAGTAGGCCTACCATCAAGTACAAGTAGTTACCATTCAATCACCTATTTATTTTGTATTTATAAAGGACTGTAAACGATTGCCTAAAAGCTATCTCTTATCCTATTATAGCACTATTTTAATGAAATTGTATTTGTTATTATTTTATTCATGTTTTGTTTGAAAGTCATGATGTTTACTTTTTGTATTTCTTTTCTCTATATACATACTGTATTTGTCAGTCTTTCGGCTTTCGTATGGGATGTTAGTAGAATATAGAAAGTTGTGTTCTAGAAAAGTTACTTTTACAAAGAGGCACTTTCTGTCTTCCTGTCTCCTCTTTAATGTTATTGTAACAGTCTTTGAACATGAGACTAGCAGCACAGAGCACACAATGAGGTCAGTGCTGAGCTCGCTCTCTGTAAATTGAGGCAAATAGTCTTTCTCCTCTGCATTGTTTTTTTATTTTTATTATTCTCTTTATTTCACGTTTCATCTAGATCAGGGTTTATAACGTCTAAGCAGTAAATTTCTCCCAGAAAATGATGCAAAGGCACAGCAACATTGTCTCACTAACATACCCAACAGTTTTGTTTCGTATGTTTCAGGTTATCTGAATATCCTTGAGTTTGATCAATTATTTAGCTGTTGTCAGTGTTTCTTTCTCTTCCCCTAGCGGAATAGTTGTAACGGTTTATTCATATAAAGTTGTTGGTCACACTTTATTTGGATAGTCCCGTATAGATGATATACAGATGGTCATACGTTCAACAAGCTATCTGATGATAAGGAACTGCTTGCTAAAGTTATGGTTAAAGTTAGGGTTAGGTTTAGGTTTAGAATTTAAAATAAGGGTTAGGGTTAAGGTTAGTGCTAGGGTTGGGGTTAGTGGATAGTTAGTTGAAATGTTGTTGACAGTTATTGAACATCTACGAACCATCTACTTGGGACTACCCAAATAAAGTGTTACCAAGTTGTTTGTACTGGAGATAAGAAAGAGCAAAATCTTTAAAAGAGGTAGAAGGCTTGCAATCCAACACTGTTTCAACCAGTCATGAAATATTGGGATGAAATAGGTAAAGAGTCAGTGAGGAGATAAAATAAGTAAGATAAATCACAGAAATACAGGTGTGTATGTTATTCAGTTTGAACAGTGATGGATTGTACAATCTGAGGCTCAATATTTGAAATTAAAGGAGAAAGCTAAGGTCAAGTCTAGCAGCAGTAATGTACCGGTGGTTTTCCACCAGTCATTTGTAATGTATCAGCTCAGTATTTTATTCAAAGTTAATTTGCTTTAATTTGAATAAAGAGGAAAGGTGGAGGAAGTAGCCTATGTTTTGTAAAGGGATGAATGGTAGACAGCAAGTTGTAAGATGTGGATGTGCAGGTCAGAAATAATGGGGTTTAGGTGGACAGTGGGAGAGGCAGGAGTTTGTCACACTTTGCTGGGGAATCAAGTTCTAATTTCATACTGCATGTGATTGTATTTCCTTGGATTATGTTCTTAGGTTTTTATCCTAAATACTTTCATATCACATACTTGCATAATGTTTTACATCCCAGTAATGATGCAGTTCTTTTGCATTTCTAGCTCATTAAAACAATGTGTATAGTCTTAGCCTGTTGCTTTAGTGTATCAAATCAAATCAAATGTATTTATAAAGCCCTTCTTACATCAGCTGATATCTCAAAGTGCTGTACAGAAACCCAGCCTAAAACCCCAAACAGCAAGCAATGCAGGTGTAGAAGCACGGTGTGTCACCTCAAGTTAGCATACCAATGTAGGTAGCAGGAACGAACAGGTTTACGCTACCTTCCACAGTGATGTTTATGCAATGTGTACAGTATTTCACCATTTTCTGAGAGCTCTATTTCAAATGGTTTGTTTGATATCTACTCCAGTGTATAGGGTACCTGATAAAAGTGGCAGTGCTCTTGAATAGAATTACAAAATGTATTGGACACTCAGAAACTAACTGGCCTACCTCCAGCTACAACCAAAAACAAATAGAAATATTGGGTATTTATTACTTCGCGATTTTGTGAACCTTTATTTAATTGAAATGTTGGTTAGATAGTACGATATGTTTGCATGAGGTCAGGAATGTCCAAAAAACACTGCAGTTATGACAAATCCCAGCCTGGATTTCCAATATAATTCATCTTTCCCTTCATGTGTAGGCCTACTCCCCTGAGTCCCAGTTAGCTGTAGCCCTGTCTGAGCTTCACCCTTCACTTAATGCTGGCATTAAGGCAAGTTACACACCAGAGACTATTTCCGAGTTTGCTCACTTTAAAAAAAAAAAAAAAATGTTTATTTTCTTATTTGTTTTAAGTTATTGATACAGGTTGACCTTTGTTGTGTTCAGGTTATGCTATGAAGAACTGTGTATTTCTGTGTTTAATGGCCTACCTTTTAAGATTTTACTGAAGAATTTAGTTTTCTTTCTTTCTGTTTTATGGTTTAGCTTGTTTAGCTTGTTTTGTTAAGGGGCAATTTAAATTTGTGTTGAATTTGATGTGTTTCATAATAAACTTGTAACAAACCTTTTACTAGGTCTTGTGCATTTTTTAAGACTCACCATTTCCAGAAACACTCATTTATTACTGACTTTATGACTGTCTAAAATTTAAAGGCTGTCTGCCTCTCTTTGAGGTTATTTTATCCTATMAATAATTACTATGGTCAACAAGTTGCTAGTCTCAGGTCTAGCCAGGTCTATGTGTGCTCCGAACTTGAACTCAGATAATCTTTCAAGTATGGCATTGTTCAGTCACAAGACTCTGAAGTTTGTAAACACGTGAGATGGTAAACAGAACTCATCACTTGAGTCAGACACTCATAACAGGCAATCTTACAACCATGCAGCAAACAACCAGCAAACATGATACCAGTGCACCATGAATAGGCTACACCTGTATGCTCATTGAAGTCGGCATAATAAGCATTTAAGTCAAATAGTTTAGTTTTATACTGTATCTGAATATTAATGAATAGTACTTAAATTGTACAATGTACATAGCCTGGCCATAGACAAGTTTTTGATTAGCATACAGTTTGATTAGAAATTATTATTGTTAATTGCACTAGTTATAGAAATGTGCAAACATAGACACGTTCACATAGATATTATAGCCTATAATTTAAACATGATAAGCGAGAATTTTGAAGAAATATGTTGGTCAGCTGACCAGGAAGTGGCTGTTTCTTCACGACACACAGGAAGTTGAATAATCAGCTGATAGTGTTGGTGTTTTGTTGGAAGTTGCCGTTGTTTGTGAAGTGTTTATATTCCTTTCTCTTCAATTCACGATAAAGACACAACAAACGAAAAAAGGAATTCGATGGACATTTAATTAATAGTCATGTTATGAAAATTAGCTAAGTGACTCACTGTTACAATTTCAATTCATAGCTAGCTAGATTGCTGTTGAATCCTCGGGAAGAAAGAAAACAGCAACGTAACGTCAGTCAACGGGTTTGAGACGTTCTTTGTTTTTGTTTTGTCAGACAGAATTGCAGTATTTGGTTTCTTCTTTTTGAACATCGTTTTATATTTATTAATAATTGTGCGTGGATTTTGATTACAATAACTATACAGGAGAGCTAGCTAGCATAGCTACAAGTCGCAGATAATTGTTGTCAAGCTGCTGAGTTGTCTAATCAGAAGCGAGACAACAGAGCTGTTTAGATAGTGACGAGTGTGGAACGATTTCAGACTAGCTAGTTAGCTAGTTGTGGTGTGATCGTCATTTGCACATCACTCAGTTAGCTCAACTGCGACCTGTTGGTAGAGTTATATGTCAGCCACCAACCTGTAATTATCAGTAAGCTTTGTGTGTAATTAAGCAAGTTTGTTGCGCAATTCCTGTATGCCAACGTTGTCAGCAAGGATCGCTGGTCCAAAAGGATGGTAACAGCAGTGTGCTGTAACTAAGTTTTGGASTGTCTTGGCCCCTAGAAGGTGTCATTTGTCCCACTGTCACTATATTTCAGGGTGTTTTATGTAAACCCGTATTGTGTATGCCTATGAATTAAGTATTATTTTATTGTGTTAATAGCTTAATGTTGTGTAGAAACCGTGCAATTGAAAAGGAGTGATTTAAGAAGAGAAGGATCAGGCAGTCTAATATTAAAGAAAGGTCCAGTTCTGGCACAGGCACAGAACCTCGTTGAAAATCCTTCTCCCTACTTGCCAATGCTGGATCTGGAAGTTGTTCCTGAAAGATCTTTAGGACATGAGCAATGGGAATTCGCATTAGGTAAGTGACTCAGAAGTTAATAGGTTATTTGGTATTCTTCATCCGACCACACACCCTAAATCTTTTCCCTGTCTGTTATTTTTCATATTTGTTTGTAATTTGTAAATGCGGACTAAATCTATCTCTAATCTTTTCCATKTTTTTGTCACAGGGATGCCATTGGCCCAGGCCATTTCCATTTTACAGAAACACTGCCGCATCATCAAGAATGTCCAGGTTCTCTACAGTGAACAAGTAAGAGATGAGATGACTGCTCTTTGATATGATGTAGGGTGTGGGCTGTCAGATTAATGTGACAGATTCTTGATTGACTGTTCCCTGTAATTACATGTTAATTACATGTTATCTTTCTGTGTTTCTAGACGCCACTCAGTCATGACCTCATACTCAACTTGACTCAGGATGGAATTAAACTGCTGTTTGATGCCTGTAACCAGAGACTGAAGGTGAGGGAGAGGTGCGCTCGTGGGTCATGACTTTAGACTTCATTCAGTAAACACTGTATGTTGAACACTAATCACGTCTCTTGTTGCTGTAATGTTTAGGTGATTGAAGTATACGACTTGAGCAAAGTGAAATTGAAATACTGGTGAGTGATCATCTGTTCCTAATGTGAATACCTGTGTGAGTATTAACAAATGTATATGTGAGCGAGGTGGGAATTTGTCAGACTGGAATTGTTTGTTTTACTTAGTGAGAATAGTTTGTTTTGCACATTGTTCATCTTATGTTGGATGTGGGACTTTGCTACTACATATACACTATATATACAAAAGTATGTGGACATCCCTTCAAATTAGTGGCACTTCAAATGAGTGGACTCGGCTATTTCAGCCACACCCGTTGCTGACAGGTGTATAAATTCTAGCACACAGACATGCAATCTCCATAGAAACACTTTGGCAGTAGAATGGAAGAGCTCAGTGTCTTTCAATGTGGCACTGTCATAGGATGCCACCTTTCCAACAAGTCAGTCTGTCAGATTTCTGCCCTGCTAGAGCTGCCTCGGTCAACTGTAAGTGCTGTTATTGTGAAGTGGAAATAGGAGCCACAACGGCTCAGCTGRGAACAGGTAGGCCACACAAGCTCACAGAGTGGGACCGCAGAGTGCTGAAGCGCGTAGTGCATAAAAATCGTCGGTCCTCGGTTGCAACACTCACTATCGAGTTCCAAACTGCCTCTGGAAGCACACAAGCCTAAGATCACAATGCCTAGCGTCGGCTGGAGTGGTGTAAAACTCACCGCCATTGGACTTTGGAGCAGTGGAAATGCGTTCTTTGGCGTGATGAATCACGCTTCACCAACTGGCAGTCCGAAAGATGAATCTGTATTTGGCGGATGCCAGAAGAACGCTACCTGCCCTACCTGGTTCGGGCTAGGCCACTTAGTTCCAGTGAAGGGAAATCTGAATGCTACAGCATACAGTGACATTCTAGACAATTCTGTGCTTCCAACTTTGTGGCAACAGTTTGGGAAGGCCCTTTCCTGTTTCAGCATGACAATGCCCCCGTGCACAAAGAGAGGTCCATACAGAAATGGTTTGTTGAGATCGGTGTGGAAGAACTTGACTGGCCTGCACAGAGCCCTGACCTTAACTCCATCGAACACCTTTGGGATGAATTGGAACGCCAACTTCGAGCCAGGCCTAATCACCCAACATCAGTGCCCGACCTCACTAATGCTGTTGTGGCTGAATGGAAGCAAGTCCCCGCAGCAATGTTCCAATATTTAGTGGAAAGCCTTGGAGGCTGTTATAGCAGCAAAGGGGGGACCAACTCCATATTAATGCCCATGATTTTGGAATGAGATGTTCGATGAGCAGGTGTCCACATACTTTTGGTAATATATTGTAATAGTATCTAAGCCTAAATGGTGTCATTGTCTTGCAGTGGAGTACATTTCAACACTCAGGCTATAGCACCCACTATAGAGCAGATTGACCAGTCCTTTGGCGCCACACACCCTGGAGGTAAGGGAAAGACACTCACCTCACCAATCAGCAGATACAACTTTGTTTCTTATTGATAGTACTGTAGAATGCTGCAAGGTAGGCTTCTTGTGTTTGACCATGTTTTCCTCACTCCACAGTATACAATGCTGCAGAGCAACTGTTCCACTTGAACTTTCGGGGACTCTCCTTCTCCTTCCAGCTTGACTCATGGAATGAAGCTCCCAAGTATGAGGTGAGACTATTACCTGTTCCTGTTATATTTATCCCTAGTATGCTGTTTTTATCTGACTGGCTTTATAATTGCCTTATAAACCCTGTTTGACATATAGTATCTGCCACACTGCAAATGTATTCCGTAACTTGCTCTTCTTGTTCCCCTCATCTATTTTTTCAAATGTACTTTACCTGGCTAACAACCTCTAATAGACCTTGTTAACCAGATAAAGTACTAGTCTTTTTGGCTTGGATTATTTGTTAGATAATGAAAACCCCTGTGCCTCATTTTGACCACAGGGAATTAACAAACTAATTGCTACATCACCAATAGAGCTGTGTGATGCATGAGTATTTGGTTTTGAAGCATTTGATAATGCTGGAAATACAAAAAAAATCTGCCAAAAAATTGCTTAGTATGTATTTTCTTGTGATAATGCATTGCTACAGTATAAAGCTGTTGATGTGAGTGCTTGTGTCTCTATATGTTGAATGTGAGCTGRTGAAATGCACACGCCAATCTACTCCCAGTTGTTTTGCTTTGACAGCCTAACTTTGCCCATGGCTTGGCCTCCCTGCAGATTCCGCACGGGGCCACAGTGAAACGGATGTACATCTATACTGGGAACAACCTACAGGATACCAAGTAAGAACATAATGTATTCACAAGCACACCTGGAATAATGGTTGAGCATGGCAAGTTTATGGGGAGATGGAGGAAGCAGGTGGAGTATAAGGTGAAGGGGAAGATACTGTGTGTTTGGTGAGCTTGTTTACTCCAATGGAAATGCTTCAACTAACACCATCTTCTCCTTTGAATATGGTTAGGTTTAAAAGTATTGCGAGATGTGTGATCTTGGATTGCAGAAAAAAACATGACTGTGACTCACTCTGTCGCTCCTCAGGGCTCCAGTGATGCCCCTTGCCTGTTTCCTTGGCAACGTGTATGCAGAGTGTGTGGACGTGCTGAAGAATGGTGCGGGACCACTTGGTCTGAGACTTCGCATCCTCACTGCAGGTACATAGCAAAGGGACATCTCAACCCACTCATGTCTATGAGTACAACACCATCAGAACTGTGTAATTGAAGCTTATTCTGTTCAGGTTGATATTCATTTTGAGGCTCTCTGAACACATGCCACTGACGGGACTGGAGGACGTAGGTGTTCTCTTCCCGTAGCTCAATCCATCCACAATTCTAATTGGATCAGGCTAGTCTTCTCCCTTCCTTTAATTAATTCCTTCCTCCAGCTCTGTTGTTAGGACTGTAATAGAGCCTCCTGCTGGAGCTACAGAATAGTGCTTTCCTGCAAGTCCCTCAGTTCCATCACGTTCCATGCTCTCTCCAGTCCATATGTAAAGCCCTGCTGATCTCATCACCAAATATCACCTCTGACAGGCCCCTCCCCTGGAGAGGCTGAGCTAAACAAATAACCTACAGGAGGAGCCATGTACACTATGTACTTGTACTCTACGCCCTTTAGTAGACGGGAAGAGGGCTATCAAAATATGTAAGTCATCTGAAAGTCTCTTGAAATCCCTCATCCAGTGTTTAGACGTGTGTCTTTTGACCAGCTGTTTTTGTTGTCTCTGGTTTGATGTATTATATGCATTCGTAATGAAATGATGTGCTCCAACAGTTTTGCAACATCAGGTCATATTCAGCTTGGATAATGAGTGTACTTGTGTCCTGTTGTCAGGCTGCGGGCCGGGGGTGATGGCTGATGCCAAGGTGCGTGCTGTGGAGAGGAACATCTACTTTGGAGACTCCTGTCAAGATGTGCTAAGCGCTCTGGGCTCGCCACACAAGGTCTTCTACAAGTCAGAGGACAAGGTATGGCCCTTAACTCTCTTCCCTGTCTCCTTCTTTTACCCTGACCCCCTTTTCTCATACTTGACTTGCTGCTCTCAGTTGATATGACCCTCTCTGTTTATAAACAAGCTCTCTTCATGTTTTGGTTTCCTGTTTCAGATGAAGATCCACTCTCCGTCGCCTCACAAGCAGGTCCCGTCCAAATGCAATGACTACTTCTTCAACTACTTCACCCTGGGGGTGGTAGGTCTTGGTGTTATATGGGGGGAGGGTAAAAAGAGGGCTTGTCTTTTTTATGTTGACATTAAAGCTCAATGTACAGTTTTGACCTCTGATTGTTCCCTCTTCCTGTCGTTCCAGGACATACTCTTTGATTCCACCACACACCTGGTGAAGAAGTTTGTCCTTCATACCAACTTCCCTGGTCATTACAATTTCAACATGTAAGTCTCTCTGCCTCAGTTAAGACTGGCACTTTATTGGCCCTTGGCTCAAATATACAATGTTCAGACATATGATTAATTTGAATTAATGATTTGCAGTAGAGCCATAAGAGGCTATTAACTCTTTAGTGGTTGAAGTAATGTAGTCGCAGGACTGCAGTGCTCCCCACTCAGTAACATGTTAAATCTCTCAATACTAGATATCATCGATGCGATTTCAAGATTCCACTTGTCATTAAGAAAGGTGAGTTTCTAATCAGCTTTTGTATTGTATTTCCTGAGTTTTTTGGTGCTCCTTTTGCACTCTGCCTGTCTCCTCTCTGACCTCTGTCAAGTCTCCTCATGTAATCCTGTCTGTGTCTTTCAGAAGCTGCTGATGCTCAGTGGGAGGACTGCATCCTCACTACCTACAGCAAGGTCAGACATGCCTGACCTGCTCAGTCTTTGCCTAACTGAATGTTTTCCTACAACATACTGTATATTTTTGATAAAGAGTTGTGAAAAACACCACACAAGCAACTATGTTTTAACTTTATAGGTATTTGTGACTTCAGAGAAGGTTTGTGTTCTCCTGACTGACTATGGTTGTGTCTCCCTTAGTGGGATCAGGTTCAGGAGCTTCTTGGACACCCCATGGAGAAGCCTGTCGTGCTCCACAGGTAAGAGATGCCTGGGTTAGAATTTACATGACTACTTTCCGATGAAGTGTTTTCACTCTACAACTGACTGCTGGCTCTGCAGTTACCAAAAAGGTGTTCATTTTTTCTGTTTCACAGGTCATCCTCGGCAAATAATACCAATCCCTTCGGCTCTACGTTCTGTTTTGGACTACAGCGAATGATCTTTGAGGTAAGAACTTGGTGTGTTCCCTGAGTCGTGAGTGATGATGGCATTAGGTTGAGTAGTACAAAGGCCTGTATGTAAACTCTGTGTCCTAACTGTGCAAACTTGTCGTCCCAGGTGATGCAGAACAACCACATAGCTTCAGTGACTCTGTACGGTGCCCCCAGACCCAGCAGCCGGGCCCGAGCCGAGGCCAGCGCCCACTGAACAGCGTCCTACTGCCAAACCTGTCTCTCCCCTCCTCCAGTCCACGCCACAGCATCCCTAGGCTGATAAGAGCAGTGTACTCTGTCTCACTCAATCTCTCACCCACTGCCATGTTCACACCAGAGAGGAGCTCCTCTGGACCCATCTGCCCCACGGTGACGGGCACCTCATCCAGAGGCCTGCTAGGAGCCTTACGTCAGCCTTCATCCCACCCCCCTCCCACCTCTGACTCACCCTGTCCCAATGGTCTTCATCATCAAAACACCCATTAGATGTGTTTCATCAATGCACATTTGTATGCCGGCGTCCACAAACACATGCTCACCTGCATACACAAATGAGCACCTGCGTGCATGTTACAGTTTTTAAAATGACTTAATACATGCTTGACATGCACACATATATCAGAAACTGATACCAAAACCATTTCAATCCTTTCGCCACTATATGTTCATGTTACCGGTTAATACACATGCATATGGATGCAGGCTCATCTCATATCTGCAGCACTAGCATAACAAGTACACCATTACATGCACAGACAGTTCCAGAAACAAACGTGCATGCACACAGACACAAACAATTGCATGAATAGAGAAGTTGTTGTTTTTAAAAGGAGAGTGGTAAAGGATGACAAGCACAAACTGGCCTCCCCATGGAGGGTCCTAGTGCTCTGCATGCTTTGAGGGGGAACTGTCTTGGCACATGATCAAACACAGACACACGTATACTGGTCCACATACACCACACACACGTTCATACACTCATGCCATGAACAAGTCCTCAGCATAAGCCACCTCCTATTGCAAGGCCGTAAATCACTAACTGCATTTGTAGTTAGTTAGTTTGTTTTGTGTTTATTTGCCAGGACCGATGGAAACATTTGAACATTTGCACTAAGATACACCCTATTTACTTTCTTGTTGTTTCCTATCCAATGAGGAGTATTGTGCATTTTATTTCTATTAGTGATGGCAGAGGAAAGGCTCCAGCTCCTCTATCCCGTGACTGATTTCCTTTCCTTCCACATGTACACTATCCCCTCCACTGTCCACTGCTACCCCTGTCTTCCTCCCCATGCTATCTCATGATTTCTCTCTTTCCCCCTCCATCTCTCTCTCTCTTCACAGGAGATACCTAAATGAATCCCTCAGATTTACTTCATCATTGCTATCATTCTTAATTTTAAAAAAGTGTTAAATTGCCAAAGGTTTTGCCAAAGATGGTTCAGGATGTTTTAAGTTATCCAGACATTTTAGTTTGTAAAAATTTGACCTTTTGCTCAGAAGAGCAGACATTCCCTCCTAAACAATTTTTTTTTTTATTGTAGGCCCCTGACCCATAATCTTAATCTCTCCCAAGTACTATTATTTGTGCTTTTTAATGCAGATATTTTATCATTCAGTTTTTAGTCTCCTGAGACTTCTCCCTATGTTTAGCAGGTAGATTTGGGACTATGTGCAGCAGCAGTCTCTTCTGGTGTTTGTACAGATTTGTAAATAGTGTGCTCTTTTTTTTGTCATTTTAAGATAATGGTACAATGTGGGTCTGAATTGTTTTAAGGTCAGCACACACCAGACGTGACACTTGTATTACTTAGGAATTCTGTTTGATGTCTCTCTCTCCCTAGTGGAGAGAACAGTGGCGCTCCTAAGCCCTGGGCCTGGAGGGTTCATTCATCTCTCTAGTTTAGCTTTAATAACCACTTAGTACTAGAGACAGATGCTGAAGATGGGCTAAAGCTGAGACAAGGAGGGGTTGCTGTTGGATAGGGAAGGGAGCCCTGTACAGTCTATGATGTTTAGAACCCCTGGATGTGTGTGTGATCAGTGTTACAGTGGGTTGATAATGTTCTGGTGCTAGATCAGAGGTGTGACTGAGGCTTTTAAGTGTGTGTCCTCCTCCCATCTTGTGTATCTATCTGCCATCATGTCAGCCCCAGTCAGACCAGCCCTCCAGGCCTCAGCTTTACAGCGTGTGATGCAGGCTTATTACATGGGCATTGTTCATTCTGTTACGTTGACTTGTTTCATGAGTTGCGATGAAAAAAAAAACCTGTACTGTTGTTTTTAATTTTATCCCTTGCTTTGTGCAAGTTGAATTTAAAAAAAAGGAAAAGGTGGAATGGCTTGTTAACATTGTGCCTCATCTCCCACCAAGCCTGTCTTGACTTCTCTCTGTAAATTAAACTAGGCTATAGAACTGCATTGTGTATGACTTGAGCATGAAAAGTTAACATGGTTGGCTGACTGTCACCCATAGTCATCATTGTCCTCTTGCTCCAGAAAACATAACAGTAAAGAGTAGATTAAAGACTTGGGTCACTATTCAATCTGTATCGCTGAAGTGTTACAGCTAGCACGATAAATGTAAAGGTAATTAATTTTCAATTACGCTGTAACTCAACTTTCTCAATACGGATTGAAGAGAGCCCTTGATGTAGAGGTCCTGAGCTCAGTCATGAAGGGCATCGCTGTCATCCTCATCACATATCCCCCTGGTATTCTGATTGGAAGATTTGCACAGTACACAATACATTGTTTTGTCTGGTCTTATGTTATTGTTGCTGGACACAGAAACTTGTATATCACTCTGAACATCTCACAGCAAGACAATGGTTATAACATCAGTTTGAGCACCCACTGGCCAGCCCTTCATGACCTGAGATGGATACACAGACTGGTTGTGTTGGAATTCAAATACAATGCACACTCAGCTTTGAGCGAGAAAACAAATGCAACACCACCAATGTTTCGGTGATGTTTCTGGAATGTTACTGCTGAGAGTGAGTAGCTAGTGTGCTGGGCTGTGCTTGCCCAATCTCAGGTGGACATATCAGATATTTTTTTAATGCCAGGAGCAAGTGAATGCTTAATTTTCATCAGTTGGTTTTAGCTATTTTATTTCCTCTGAGGTAATCCTATTTTTCCATTCGAATGAATGAATCGTTGTCCTTAAGATGAATTAGAAATGGACAACTTCAGTTTAGTGTAATACTCGTATTAATTCTATGTATTGTCTCCCTTTATATTGTGTGTTATCCTCCTCCCCTAAAGTAATTATTTTTGGTGGATTCAGTACAGTTAACCCATTTCTGGAAATGGGAATTATCCTTAATTAAACTTGTGAATCAAATTCATTGGAATGTGGTCTTTTATATTTTGGATACCTTTACTTCTGTACAATAAAGAACATGTATAGATCAACATTATCAAGCATGTCATAGAAAGCAATAACCATTACTGCGGTGAATCAGAACGGTCTGCTTAACGCTTGCACAATGCTTCCGACTGAAACGATGCAAGATTGCTGTGATAAATTTAGATGAGCTCATTAAATCTACTGAAACTCAACATTTATAATTTTATAACACTGCTCATTATGAATTCTGTTAATTAAAAATAATCCTGTTACCGTGTGTACAAAAAGGATGTGAACAAATGGATGTAATAAATATGACAAAAAAAGTTTTGTTTTATTTATTTATTAAGAGCACGAAAAAGCAGTACATGCACAGTTTTTCCACCAGGGACAATTTCATGTTAACAGATTGCTTTCTATTTTCATATCAACAGCATGTAGTGTAAAGAAAGCATTTGGACTACAGTTGGAGGTATAGCTGAACATACAAGTTTAAAAAGGAACACCCTGTATGATTTCAGATTATCAGAAGAATTGTAAATGATAGCACACCACCCACTCATGTTCAGGCTTTACCTTTGGTTTGTTGCTTGGTAATTGTCGTGTTCAGTGTGTCTAATTATGAACAACAAAAAAAGAGGTGCTGTGCACATAACATTGATGAAGGTGTGAACTGTTTCTTTGTGTTCATACCTCTGCGGGAACATTTCTAGGAAAGTTCCCCCAGAGTGTGGAACTATATAATGAGGTCCCTTGGGGACTTCCTACCACAGCTACAGTTATTCTTTTTTTATTTAACCTTTATTTAACTAGGCAAGTCAGTTAAGAACAAATTCTTATTTACAATGACGGCCTACCAAAAGGCAAAAGGCCTCCTGCGGGGACGGGGGCCTGGGATTTAAAAAAAATAAATAATACAATATAAATATAGGACAAAACACACAACACTACATAGAGACCTAAGACAACAACATAGCAAGGCAGCAACACATGACAACACAGCATGGTAGCAACACAACATAACAACATTGTACAAACATTATTGGGTACAGATAACAGCACAAAGGGCAAGAAGGTAGAGACAACATTACATCACGTAAAGCAGCCACAACTGTCAGAAAGAGTGTCCATGATTGAGTCTTTGAATGATGAGATTGAGATAAAACTGTCCAGTTTGAGTGTTTGTTGCAGCTCGTTCCTGTCGCTAGCTGCAGCGAACTYAAAAGAGGAGCGACCCAGGGATGTGTGTGCTTTGGGGACCTTTAACAGAATGTGACTGGTAGAACGGGTGTTGTATGTGGAGGATGAGGGCTGCAGTAGATATCTCAGATAGGGGGGAGTGAGGCCTAAGAGGGTTTTATAAATAAGCATCAACCAGTGGGTCTTGCGACAGATGTACGGAGATGACCAGTTTACAGAGGAGTATAGAGTGCAGTGATGTGTCCTATACAGTTGATGCATTGAGCTTTGCCTCCCCTAACTTCCCTTTCAAGTCTACGTACAGGTGTAATATGATGTGTTATCACACACAAAGATTCATAATTGACAACACTGTAGTGTACATTCAATTTCACAAAATCAACCTGGCACATGCTTCAGTCAATATTGACCTTATTGAGGCTCTGTGCAATAAAATAAAAAGATGGATTCAGTCATACTGTACCTAAATGGAGCAGGGATATTTTAAACATTACCACCAGTATACAGACTGGTTTTACATCCAGGATGTTAATGAAAAAGATGACAGGATTTTTTTCTTAGAAAAYGGGTACATTTACAATGGCTGTAAACTTTTAAGCAAAAACCACTGTATTGCCTCAAAATAAACTAGCAAACATTCAATCACAGCTTCCATATCCCAATGGCTTTCACAGTGTAGTCCCTCTGATCAACATAAACCAAACCCCTCAATGCTTTACAAACACTTTAACATCATAGTCCTGTTCCACTGTAGTCTCTGAGTCCTTCTGTCCTGTTGTTCCGAGTACCTTGCCCCTCCACTTGAAGGGCCACAGGGTGGGGGCCAGTTCACTGTGACAGCTCAGTTGGGGGTCATGCAGCAAGTTCCACATGAGCCAGATCTGTGGCACTGTCAGGCTGTGTACCACCATCAACTCCCTGTAGAAACAAGGGTCAAACACCTGGAGGTGGGGAGCAGCAGAGGGGCGCACAATGCCAAATGTACGAAAACCCTCATGGTGTGACGGTTTCACTCCAATTCTCTGTAAGCACATGCCTAAGAACACATCGTCGATAGGGAATAGTTCTACCTGCTGACAAGCTTCACTCAGCCGCCTGGCGGTGTGACCGGACATCACAAAGCCTCCCCCTCCAGCATATGACGGATACATAGTCTGGCCGTACACAAACTCAGGCACAAAGTACTTGCTGCTACGCCGGCGGATGGGGTGGGCATGGTGGATGATGTCACCCACAAAGAGGTCCTTATCAGGCTTCTGACCCTTCACCATCTCCAGAATGTTCTCTATATTCACATAGACATCAGCGTCACCTTTGAAGATGAACTGGACATTGGAGCAGCTGTCATTCACCCACTGGAGGAAGTGGGTCTCTTTAAGTGTCAAGTTGAAAAATGTGTCATCAAAGTCCCAGAGGAGAATGTCCCCAAAGCTGTGGCTCTCGTAGGCAAGGAGCCGGTCCCATAAAGGCAGGGCGGTCTTGTTCCTGGGTACACCAAGGAGGAATACAGTCTTTACTGTCTGCCCATCCTGGAACACACCCTCTCTTCCCCAGGTGCGCCGCACTACCTGCCTCCTTTCAAAGTCTGCCACTACTGACTTGATAGCAATGAGCATGTAGGGCTCGCCTGAGCACTTCCCTAGCTGGTCCATCAGCAGTATGAAGTCCCGGTTGTCCTTATCCTTCAGGTAACCCTCAAAGTCAAAAGGTGGTCGTGTGGGTAAAACCGGAACAGCCTTTGTCCCCTCATCTTTCTTTGACTTAGATTTGGTCTTGGCCTGAGGTTTGGATTTAGACTGAAGTTTGGACTTGGGATGTGTCTGAGACTTAAAATGGGACTGATGCGCAGACTGGCACTTTGTCTTGTCTGGGGGCGTAGAAGGGACCCGTTTAGTTACATGGCTCTCTGGTGGGGGCCCTAAAAGAGCGCGGGAGCTTGTACAGCCCTGCTTTAAGTGCCAGGTGTCCCAGGTGGAAGTGAAGCCTTGATGGGCATACAACATCAGACAGAGTAGCCCCAGCATGAGCAGGGTGCACAGAACATATTTTATATGAATTCTCCTCATTGTGTCCCACTGAACCTATTTCCCTCTGATTTTATTTACCACTCTTTTCCCATTGATCTTTATTTTCCTCTCCCTCAGGATCTCAGAGATCAGAAAGCGCCACACAGCATCCTGTGAGGATTTCATAATACTGATCATCCATGCAAAGATTTTCTGGATTATTTCCAACCGGATTGTTTCCATTCATTGAGTCAACATAATGACAGGGAACAGTTATGACCCTGAGGTCCTGCCCATTTATTCTCCGTAACCCAACACTCTGCAATCTTGATGTTTCTCCTGCAGTATGTGAGGGGTTTTCCCTTAAATCCATGACACTCATTTAATCCCATCTCATCAGCAGGCTCTGCTCCTTGATATGAAGATAAATCACATGAGAATTAAACATAAAAGGAGAGAAACAAAAGTACATTTTATATTTTACTTTTATATTTACAGTTATTTACATTGTATAATTTATTTTCTGTTTTTCATTTAAGTTGTTATTAATAAATGATCTCTGCAGTTGCAATCGTTCAAACTAATTTCCCCAAATTCCCAGAACTATTTGCAAGAACGTTTGCAAGGATCAATCTTCCTATAGCAGACAAGCCCCCCTACGGTTTCCCGATTACGATTGAATTTAGGTTTAGGAGTGTTTTAATMATGCATATTTTGTACAACAGCCGAAGCTGTAACATGTGTTTACCAAAACAAKATGCAGAGAGAACATTCACTAATTGCGTCTGAGGCATATGTCGATTCTGATACGCTCGCAAGAAAGGCAGCGCTGCTCTCGGATCAGTATTCTCCCTTTCAAATCTTACCTACAGATCAGCTCCTAGAGAGATATCACCTATGGCTACAAATATTGCTGCAGCTTATTCTAATGCTTACCCTATAATAATGCACTAAATCAAGATTTGCCACATCATTGCGCACATGTTCCACATCATTAAATATATTGATGCAAATATTACAGACAGTAACGTACAAATAGCTAAATAAAACTAAATTGAATAAACATGACATTTATTTTAATATAATTTAAAAACAGCATATTGGTATACGTAGCCTATCTGTATTCGAATACAGACACCGCGGTTTTCATTTAATCATATTTTTATCCTTCGCTTGTTAGTAACAATTGCAAAGAAATTGGAAACCTTGTATTTGTAGTCACAGTCTCTTTAAAGTTATCGGTAGTCACAGAAAGACAAATAAACATCTGGATTTTGGTTAGCGGAGATCTTCTGTGTATAAAGTGAGGCGGAAGGACAAAAAAACATCTAACAGACGACACACTTAGCTGTTCTACGAGTGGTCTGAGGCAGTCGTTAAATAACGAGCGTTTTCAAGAGTAACTTTACTGATGGATGGTTTTGGGAAACGGATTTGACGATGTTCCTACGAAAGTTCCAACGATGAATTTAGCCTTAAAATACGTTTGGGAAAACGGGCCCAGACCATCTACCAGTTGTCTACCATTCAAATGACACCTCAGAAGAAGCAATGTAAAAACGTTATTCCCTAAAAACACGCCACTTTCGATATAGCTACCACCGGAAGTGACATTTTCGTAGCAGGTTGGGAGAATTTATGAAGCTGGTTAGGAGAAATAACGTAGCAGGTTAGGATAATTAGATTAAGGTTAGGACATTGGGTAAGGTTAGGGTTAGATAAAACGCTCTCCTAACCTGCTACAAAAAGTCACTTCTGTAGCTGTGCTCCATCGAAGTGGGGTGTTTTTAGAATAAAATGTTCCAAAACATTTCGAAGAATGACTACTTTGACATTCCCTCTTATAGGACGTAGCCGCAAATTTGGCAAATTCGAATTCGCTATAGGAGGGGGCCGTGTCGGATCTTATGTTAAACTGTACATAAGATTCCTAAATAGAAAAACATGTCCTATGTTCATTAGAACATAGTGTTCCTAACGTAATGTTCATATTAATATCCTTCATAAATGTAACTATTGGTTAACCATGCAGTTTATAACTTGCAAAAATGAATATTTGAACAAAACAACAAACCGTATTTTACGCCAGCAAAACGGACATACATGCGTTTACCCTCAAAGGAATAATTGTGTTGCATATATTATATATCCTACCATGACGCATTACATTTAAATGTAATTGCCAGACTCTGGTGCATATTTGCATATCACAGGGAGCCCTATATTGAATAACCGCGTTTGTATTGTAATCAGTATACAGTATGTGTACAAAGTATCCTGCACACCAGTCATCATACTTACCACGACAGATTAAAGTCACCAAAGCAATTATATAGCGCCACTGCCAAACRCGGGAACATCTGGTTTCTGTATGAAATCAGTCTCAGACTGTAGGAAAGCTGGGCTCCAACCTGGGTCCAACATAAACGAGGTTTAAAATTGAGAGAAAAACACATTAAATTAATACAGACGTACTTGGTTTGGAGGCTCTGTAAGGAGTTAACTTTTGTAGAAATGTGCAAAACTGGCACAACACCGTTTTAACTGTGTTCTTTACACTGGCCACGTGACACGTGTGGGAGTCGCTGGTTCAGCGGCGCTCCAGGTGCCAGCGCAGCAACTGGAGACATACTCCCAAGAATTGAGGAAGGGGAAGGGGGCATAATGATGAGGACCTAGCATACTTATTTGTCCGACAATGTACTTTTATCGTGGTGATCCTTGCAATATGGGACTATATGTTCTTAAATGGCTGCAATTTAGGAGCAGGACTCACTTCGCATGGTGAGACAGACATGAAATACATTTATTTAACCGACAAGACTTGAATACAAATACTACAAAGAAAAACTCAAAACACAGAAAAATTAAGTTAAAACAGTAATTWAATTTAGTTACATTTCTTTCTGCACACACATAATACAGTTCCCTGTCTATTTACAATCTACAAAAAGTAAACATATATCTCACTCTGCTGGTCCCATTTAACATTCAAGGAGTATAGTTCTTTGGCTACAAAACAACATATACAAGTTGACAGTTACTCCAAACCACTGACTCCTCTAAAACATCACTGCTGCCCAATGGCACCTGGGGGTCCAGGTGAGGCCTGTTTCTTCTTTTGGCCTTGCCACTAGAGAACTAGTCTTTCTTCACTCATGTAAAGCCTCCCCCCGTTGCTCCCCCCAGACTGGCCTCTCAGGGATTCCAATCCCTTCAGGATTTCAGGCAACCACAGTGCGGTGCCCTCAGGAAGAGGCTGTGCCTGCTTTCATGATCTTGAACAGGACGTTGACATTGTTGTTTTTGATAGCGTCTCGGCAGGCTGTGATAACCTGATTCTTTGGCTTTCCCACTGAGAGAGACAAATAGGAAGAGAGGTTAGCAGAGATCTGAAACCTTTAAAACACACATTAAATTCTCTTCAACCCTGATGCTTCACTAATCTCCGTCAACCCCTACTCACCTCTCAGTCTCCCTGCCCTCTGAATGGCCTGGTTGACAGACTTAAGGCAGGCGAGGAGAGCATTGTGATTGTTGGATCGGATCTTGTACTCATTGATCAGGTCTCTGTTCAGGTCATAGAGCTCAATGTAGCGCTTCTTCATGTTCCTTCTGTCAGGCACAAAGAAAGATGAAGGGATTAAAAAGATAAACAGGTCATTATCACCTTATCGAGCCATGCAAAGGAATCCTACAGAAAAATCATGGAGGTGGTGGTTGGTGTGTTGTCACTCACATGTCACCCATGAGCCGTGCGTCCTCTGCCTGCACCAGCATGTTACGGATGTGATTAGAATGATCTGCTATGGCCGCCGTCAGCTTTTGGTGGACAGAGTGATAGTCATCTACCTGTTAAAACAATAGATTACAAAAATATGTTAGGCCTACCACACAAAATAATGAGAGAAATGGTTGGTAATGAGATAAATACTATTGGTGTGGAGGCTGAGGTGGGGAGTTTACCTCAGTTAGGGTCGTTCGCAGCTCCCCAAAGTATGTGGGGAAGTCTGCCTCTGCCTGTAGGTCCTCTATGGCCAGGAAGGAAGCCAGTGATTGGACTAGATCCCCTGCCAGGTCTATGTCGTCTGTGTTTAGTGTGATCTGATTGTAAAGAAAAGGGCAGGTGAAGGGTCCATTTTGAAATACTAGAGATATCCTGTGCACAGCGATACGTGTCAGGACATGTAGACATACCTCTCCACTAGTGCTTAGCATGCTGATGGTGAGTAGTCCTCCGCCACGTAGAGAGGTGAACGTCACGTCTGGGGTATCAATGCCCTCTAGTAGAAGGAAGTTCTGGTTCAGCCACATGACCACCTAAAGACAGAGAATACAGCCATTTGATAGTGATAGTGACAGTAACATTACTATGGAGCAGAACGCCAGAAGGGCTCGGAAGTCGCCACAGGTGACAGCACATGAAAGTGTGTGTGTGTGTAAGAGTAAGTGAGAGAGAGCGACAGAGTTTGCGCTCACTCTCTGTGGCCTGTCGTTGATGGTGAAGGTAACTTTCCCAGTAGGTTGGGGGGCCTCAGGCTCAACATTAAGATCATACATGGAGAAGCGAGGCAGCTGACGTGTGATCTCAAAGACGTGGAACTGACTGCTGCAGGGAACAGAAGAAGCACAATCAAATGACAAAATAATGTTGTTGATTTTTATTGGACAGAGCTAAAGTTCCACTGAAACTACAACGTTTGGATAATAAGAGTGAATTTCATTGGCAAATCAATACATTAACACATCTATGTAGAGGACACATCTATGTCTCTTTCATCATTGAAATATGTGTACCTGCTCTTGCCGCCAACAAAAGCTTTGATGTGTAGATCCACAGGGATATCTTTGGGGGGAATGATGGGAACACGGATAGAACCACATAGATTCTGGGCACTGGGATGTACCACATGACTTTCACCCTCAAAAATTCCCTCAGCGAAAATCAGCACGGCTCGAATTATGGTCTCTGTAGAAGGAATGCCAAGAGGTCAATACCCAGCCCACTTACCACAGTAAGCCACATCAAATCAAAATCAAATAACATCACGTTACTGGTCGCATACACATATTTAGCAATGTTATTGCAGGTGTAGCGAAATGCTTGTGTTCCTAGCTCCAACAGTGCAGCAATAAATACACGAGGCTGCGCATTCTGGAATTATAGGATGGTGAGAGTCATTGGTTTCAATGTGGGACAGGCTGAGGTTTGGTCAGCTTGGTGAGTTTCTGTGTGGTTTTAGCTCTGTGTACGTGAGCTGCTTACTGGGTATAGATGACAATGTAAATCTAGGGCATGAGTGTGTTAGTGGTCCGTGAAGATGGTAAGGAGGATATCTGTGTGGGGTGATGGTGTTTACCATTGGGCGTGGAGATGCTGAGCTCTATGTGTGACCTCTGGGACTCCGTGGCAGCTCTGACAGAGAGGACAGTCTGGAGCTGGGTATTGGCTGGTATCACCCCCATCTGGGTGTCCCGTTCTGAAGCTCCTGGGACAGCCTGCTACAGAGCACAATCACACAGAGGTATTTTACACTATGACACAAACACCATGAGTGTGTAGTCTGTACATAGTTAAGAGGCGGGAGGATCGTAGTGTTCTCCTCACAGTAACTGAGAAAGTCTGAGAAAGTTTGTGTTTGAATGTTGGTCTGGGGTGTGGGTGTATGCTTGTACGTGTGGGCTTTAGCATTATATTCTTATAATATTAACGTCAGAGAGTTTCAGCACATCTATGAATGTAAAAGTGTGTTTGGCTTTATCCTCATAGTTCTTTCTGTGAAAGTGTTTGTCAGTGTGTGTTCTTAGAAACCTTGGCATTCTCCTCATAGTTGCGTAGTTCCAGTAGCAGGTTCTGCCTCCGCTGACTCAGCTCTCGGATCAGATCCTGCTCCACACTGGAGTCCATCAGGTTCCCCTTCATCTCCTTACTGGCAGGCAGGTAGCCACGCACTGACAACCAGCACACAACACATTGGATGTCACTTACTGAAAACATACACACAAATAAACAATATTCAATAGCTATGGTATTCCACATGTCTTTACCTTCTCCCTCCACAGAGGTACAGATGAGCTGTATCTGTCCATCCATGCGATAGTCCCCTTCCACCACTCCAGCCACAGAGGACGAGAAGTTGTCTTTGAAGATGACTTCACCTGTTCGATCGCTCCGTGCATCAATCTGTAAATGATGGTGAAGTCAAGGGGACTTACAACATTCCTTACACTTGGAGGAAAGGCTGGTGCCAAGTGCCAACCAGTTCCAGACAATGTGACAAAGTGAAGGATTAGAGAACTTTGGAAGACTCTCCTTGATTGGTGCTGTACTCATTAAAAAAAAAATTGGTGCTAAATTGATTAACGACTGACACATCAAGGTGGTTTACCTTTCCATTGGACCAGCCTGTGATGAGTTCTACAACACCGTCAGCGTTAAGGTCAAATGCATGGATGCTCATTGCATGGTTCTTAGACTGCAGGGAGAAGGGGGAACCTTTACTGGCACATCTTTAAACACAAAGCTAGTGCAAATGTAATATGCTTTGTGTAAAGTGACAGGGATGCATTTAGACAGAAAACGACCTAATATTCAGCCAATTCAAAACTTGTAGTACCTTGATTCTCCAGTAGCGGGCAGTGCGGTCATATACACCCACAGTGCCGTTGGCCAGAGCATAACCAAACCTGCTGCCATGCATATGACAGAGGGAGGTAACCGTCTAAATGACACAAAGAGAGAGCAATCAGCACACATCGTCTCTTTGCTGACACACAATGTACTATAAACATCAAGATCATTACACATAATCAAATAGCATTAGAAACAACATGGCCTCATGTAAGATGAGCAATACCTCATTTTCAGGAATCTCAGACACAAGTTCGTCTTCTTTGAATACCCTAATGTCAAAGTCCTCTGATCCGACAAGAAGCTGTAAAGACCAGACAAAAAAAACACAGTATATTACCCATTTTAGGATCTAGTATAGGCCTATCTATTTAGTAACACAACATCTGAAATTGTTGAGTTTTATATTGCAAAGTATTTGCTTTCATCTTTGGATAAAAAATGAAATGCAACACCTCATTTTTTCCATCACCAGTAAAATCACAGAGCACCAATGATCGCACATTATCCCCTGTGACCTGAAAATTAACCCATAGAAACAGACATCAACAGTTATCACTTTTCTATTGCGTAAAAGTATTTTTATTTCAATTTCATTTTTGCACAACAGTTCACATAATCAAGAGAGTAAGAGGAATGCGAGCCATACCGTCCAGAACTGGTCATTCCCCTCATAGTCAAATCCTTGCAAAGCGCAGTTTCCTCCGATGATGGCGAGGGGGGACTCAATGTTCCCTAATTTCCCTAAAACAATAGCATTGGCCCCATCTGTCACCTATAGAGAATATGATGTGAAAAAGGACATTACATCTTCATTTGCAACTTTGTATTCAGTTAATGATTCAGCAGGCAGATAGCTTATGTAATACTGCTGCTACAACAGAATCATAAGGTTGTATTGATATGTTATAACATTGTGTCCAGTCCTTTGTACTGTCCTTGGCTCACCTCTCTGTAGAAGATGTCAGCATTGTCGTGTACGTCATAAGCCAGCAGGTTTGTCTGGGTGCCCACGAGGAGCGTGTCTCCAGTGGTGTTGGGTCCTAGTGTGCCAGCTGTCAGGCAGCTCACAGCCTGGTTGATATTGAGCAGAGAGATGTCCGAATCCTGGGCACTCTGACTCAGACGGTGGGCTGCCTGACGCTGGCCACGTGTGTGAGGGTTATGGATGAACACCTGATGGAAGAGAGAAGATTGAATAACTTCACTGTAGTGCTATACTTCAATGCATACTTCATGCATACATGTAAATGGAGAAACTATCAAAGAGAACTGAGTGAGGCCATACCTTCCCTGCTTGTGTGGCTGCAGTGAGGCATGGGTGGATCCCATCAAACTTGCCCATTGTAACCATGCGAGGGTTGATTTTATGGTTCAGCTTGAGGGTGAATATAGGCACCAACATGGTGGCACAATCCTACAACAATAATAACCAATCATGGTACATATGGTGTGTGTGTGTGTATGTGTTCTGCTGGTTGCTTGTTTTGAGATGAATATGAAATCGAATCATTACTGCTGGAGAAACAAGGATGGTGTATCCCTCTTTCAATCTAGCAGATACTTACAAACTACCCTAATGTTATAAACAGCTTACTCGTCACCCACTGGGTGTCCCGTTACCTAGCAACACTGGGCAGCTTGTCAAAGCTTTTCATCTAGCTAATCCCTGTAGTTTGCTCTCTAGTTAGCTTTGTTCATTGGCTCCTCATTATCTTCAAAAATGGCCAACATTAGATAAACAGATAACTACAAAGATAGCATAGCTATGACCAATTAAAATAATGTTAGTACTCGAGTGCAACATTTCAGTAATTCACTTTTCTAATCATGAAGAAATCCACGACTGGCACAAGACAGTCAGATTGATTGTAACTCATCACAGCTATCTACGTTAACGTTAGCTTACTAGCTAGCATGCTATCCACCATTTCCAGCTGCAACAAGACACGATATTTTTCAACAACATAAAAAGCATTGCATTTTACGCATATGAATGGAACATGTGATAATGTGAGATGATATCTTACCGAAGTCCTCGATGTTTAGCTGTCTTTAACTGTCAATGTTTATGGGTTAGCTAGCTACAAGCATGCTATGCTAACGTCCGAATACAAGGCAACAAGATGCTTTCCCTCTTGCAAATGACGTAACTTGTCACTCAAAACTTCTGAAGTTGCTGAGGGGGTTCGATTAATCTCGCCCGGGCGCTCGTGTAAGCGTGTTTTACACCGCTTGAAAGTTGGTAGCAACCGGGCTGCCTCCCGCACATGAGCCAGGTGCCACGCATAAACACTGAGGGGGTTCGATTAATCTCACCGGGGAGCCCGTGTATGCGTGTTCTGCACCGGATGAACGTTGATTGCGTTCGTTTTGGAACCGTGCCGCGTTCAACGAATCACATAATCGGAAATTTCCGCGTTTCCTAATTCCGATTAGGATATGAACGCAGTGATGTGAACGTGAAGTCAGCTCAAAACAAAGTGATTTAGGAGCACGTGGAGTAAATTTCTTGTTCAAATTCATGATGATTGAAAGTGTTATAGCCTATATGCATATCTAATCTAGGACTACTTGCATGTTTCACATGCAAAAGTGATTGCTTTTGAGCTTTATTCCCAATTAAAACGAGTTAGAAAATTCAAACATTTATTTCATGGGAAAACGATGTTGTAGGCTTCTGAACGATACACCATGATGCCTTGTTGACAAAATGACAGAGCAAGGAGCAGATTACTGTTCGATTTGATAAAGGCGCTCCTCCCTCCCCGCTTTCGCCTGATGACGTGATGGGCCTTCGCCCGGTTCAACCTTGGCCAGCATAAAATAACTCCCTCACTTTATCGCGAGCACAACACTACACAGTACAAAGTGCTTTGAAGTAATCGTTGAATAAACAGGCTTCATTCAATGTTTCAAAAATAAGTAAAAAAAGGTTTTATTTATTTTTACTCCAAAAAATAAGTTCCTCACCGGGAAAAAATGTATTATATTCCATTATATTATATGTTTCTGTATTGACTATGATTCATATTATGGTAAAGTACATGCTTAACTTTAACAAAAGTTAATATATCTTAATTTTATATGATGAAATATGAAATCTTTTTTTATGATAGACTATCCTTGTTGTAGGCCAATGACAGTTCTGGTAACATCACTGTTTTCATTACGGTCGTTTGTAATTAATTGTAGCTGGTACTGTCAGTGACTATTTGTATAACATTGCACAGTGTTTGTGGTATGACACAGCTCAATTACTCAGGCAGGAGATTCTGGAAAAATACTAACACTCAGTCGACGAGCGCAAAGTGATTCATTCTCATTCGAATGTTGCTCACGACCGCTGCCCGTGTGCAAATAAGGGGAGCATGGACATGGAAGGTTTCAACACAGCACCAATGACAGCAAATTCCCCCGGAAAAGTGACAAAATAACAATTGCTCAACTGTTGTGTACCGTGTGCACTGCGCACAATAACGATGACTGTCCAGTCGAAAACCAGTCAACAATGTAGTGATTTATAGCCTAAATCGTCGTTTAAATCTATTTGTCATAAACACTATACATTAAAATTCTTCCCGACAAGTTTACATCTAGAATTACATTTTTCTCATTCTAATCTATAGCCTAGTAGTCCTAGATTAGATATGCCTATAGGCTATAACACTTTAAATCATCATGAATTTGAACAATAAATTTAGTGTGCCTGTAAAATAACAATATCTGGTAACTAAACGTTAACGAAAGTCCAGACCCAGTGGGTTATTTGAAGGCATTCATAAATAAATAAAATTCCTAATAAATCTTAGCATAGTAACATAATGGGTAGCCATATTTGAATGAATCAATTGTCAACATGGTAATTAGGCTATGTAGGCTATTGAAACAATAGGCTACTATTCCCTTGATGGGAATGTTTTCGCAGTAGATAATACACCGTGTGCAAGCTAGCCTATTAATGATCTGTCTGCGTGAACGCGCTACTCTGTTTTGCACACGGCACCTGTCTGCCCCGGACGATATAAAGTCGAAGTCTCGCTAGCTAGAAATTAAAAGCCGACAACACACCACTGACACCCAGCAAAACTACTACGATCCATTCGGATAAAGAAGGGAGCTCAAAAACTGGAAAATGGATCCTTGTGAATGCTCCAAAAGTAAGTTATCATGTACATTGATCAATTTATCAAGAATATAGGCTATGGATACGCCTTAAGCGTATTTATTTCGAAAATCTTAACAGGTTAATAACCAACTACCTAACTCAACTGTTTATTTGTAGCTGGATCTTGCAACTGCGGTGGATCCTGCAAGTGCTCCAACTGCGCATGCACCAGTTGTAAGAAAGCAAGTAAGTGGTTCTGTTCTAAATCCAACTAGTGTTATTAGGCCAATAGTCTTTTTCTTATCGCTGGTGGCACTTTTTAAAGCCCCATGATTAGCCTAATTAACCTCAATTGCCTCATTAGTAGGCTACGCAATAGTCTTTGGTCATCACTAATCGATTATTTTTCGGCCCATCAGGTTGCTGCGACTGCTGTCCCTCCGGCTGCAGCAAGTGTGCCTCAGGCTGCGTGTGCAAGGGCAAGACTTGTGATACCAGCTGTTGTCAGTGAGGCCTGTGTATGACATCACAATGCAGTCCATTCCCTATGACTGAAGTTGTACCATCTTGAGCATAGATTTTGTACATTGTCAAATGTAAGGCAATAAATTGCATCTAACTTATTCAAGTTTCTTTGACTTACTTGGGTTACTGGAGTTGTTGGGCTATGGGACATAAATAAGAGGTCAATCATGTCTGCTCCAAAAAGAGCAATTGCTCGCTTCTGGGAAACCAGTTTTTCATTTTACTAAAATGTTTAAGTTGAGGCGCAAGATCGATCACCTTAACCAGCCAGCACAGCAGGTGGTGTGAGCTGACGACTACAAAGCGCAAGGTCTTGTTGGAAAATGGGGCATGATCGCTGAGTGTTATAGTCCTTGGTGGAACCAGAACTCTTTGACATGAAAAAGCATTGCGGTAGCTATTGCTAAAGAATATCAAGATGCCGCAGCGCTATTCCAAGTGGGATGCACTGAGGGGTTTGTGCTGACTGTGACAGCCAGGTAAATGGTGTCCTTGACTGCAAGAACAAGATGTCAAGTGGCGTATAAGGAGATGTATACCTAAAATACGGAGGGTGAGGTAGGTCGGAAGGGGGTGAGCTTGAGTCAGTTAAATGGGGGAGAGGGTTTGTTAAAGAATTGTAGAAAGTGTGAAATGGAAGTATTGGAGGTGATCTCAGGTCAGGATGTTTTTTTTTGTTGAATAAGTGGACCCTTACCCTTGGGCTGATCTATTTGTGGTTTCAGTGTGGGTGTAAAGCGTTTGGTGCTATGATTTGGTGTGGGTAACCAGAAGTGGTCTTGTGATTGTTTCTGCTGGTCAGAAGGAGCAGGCGCTCCAAATGGGTGCAAGAGATATGAATTGTTTCAAGAAAGGTGCGCCATTGAAAGGAGTGATTACTGGAGTAGCTGTGAAAGTTAACCAACCGAAGGGAAGATTCCCGGTGTTTGGTGCGACGTGAAACGAGTTCTGTTCTTTTGCGTTTTGATATTGAGTCTTTGCCCGACAACATGATGTTAGAATGTTATCCTGTACGAGCTTTTGCGCCGAATACATTACGTTACAGGTGTCAAGCTTATGGGCATGTGGCAGAAGTGTGCTTAAGGGGAGACAAATGTGTAGCATTGGGGAAAGGAGTGGTAGGTGTTAATTGTAGGGGTGGGGAAATGGGGATCRGAAATGTCCGGTGAGAGGCAGGTTGAGGTTTCCAGGGTTAGAGTAGTGCAGAAGTTGTCATATGCTGAGGAAGATGGGTCAAGGGGGAGGGATCCTGAGAGGAGTGGTGTGTAGTAGATCTGTACCAGTACAGAGCGATAGGACAAGTGATGTTTCAGTAAGATTAGATTTATAGCAATGGTTATCAATTGTACTGCAGGGATGGAACATAAGGTGCAGAAAATTGAGGTTGTGGTGGCAGCTGCAGAGGTATTTTGGTGTGCAAGCTCTTGACGTCAGAATTACAGGATGTGTTAAGTGGTAGTGTCCCATCCTTTCAAATCAAATTTTATTGGTCACATACGTGTTTAGCAGATGTTATTGCGGGTGTAACGAAATGCTTGTGCGTCAAGCTCCGACAGGGCAGTAATATCTAACCAGTAAGATCTAACAGTTTCACAACATATACCCAAAATACACGTACATCTAAGGAATGGATTAAGAATATATTTATTGTATTTAACCTTTAACTACGCAAGTCAGTTGAGAACAAGTTTTTATTCACAATGACGGCCTAGGAACAGTGGGRTAACTGTCTTGTTCAGGGGCAGAACGACAGATTTTTACCTCGTCAGCTCGGGGATTCGATCTAGCAATCGTTTGCTAGATCGTTTGCTAGATCCAACTCTCTAAACACTAGGCTACCTGCCGCCCCTATACATATATACGTGCAGTGAAAAAGTATTTGCCCCCTTCCTGATTTCAATTTCTTTTGTACATTTGTCACACTTAAATGTTTCAGATCAAACAAATGTAAATATTACACAAAGATAACCCAAGTAAACACAAAATGCAGTTTAAGTGAATTTATTAAGGGAAAAATGCTATCTGAACCTTCATGGCCCTATGTGAAAAAGTAATTGCCCCCTAAACTTAACTCATTGTGCCACCCTCAGCAGCAACAACTGCAATCAAGCATTTGCGATTACTGGCAATGAGTCTTTCACATCGCTGTGGAGGAATTTTGGCCCACTCTTTGCAGAATTGTTTTAATTCAGCCACATTGGAGGGTTTTTGAGCATGAACCGCCTTTAAGGTCACACCACAGCATCTCAATCAGATTCAAGTCCGGACTTTGACTAGGCCACTCAAACCTTCATTTGTTTTTTTTAAAGCCATTCAGAGGTGGACTTGCTGGCGTGTTGTGGATCATTGTCCTGCTGCAGAACCCAAGTGCGCTTGAGGTCACGAACAGATGGCCGGACTTTCTCCTTCAGGATTTTTTGATAGAGAGCAGAATTCATGGTTCCATCAATCACAGCAAGTCGTCCAGGTCCTGATGCAACAAAGCAGCCCCAGACCATCACACTACCACCACCCTATTTGACTGTTGGTATGTTCTTTTTCTGAAATGCTGTGTTAATGTTACGCCAGATGTAACGAGACGCAAACCTTCCAAAAAGTTAAACTTTTGTCTCGTCAGTCCACAGAATATTTTCCCAAAAGTCTTGGGGATCATCAAGATGTTTTTTGCCAAAAGTGAGACGAGCCTTTGTTCTTTTTGGTCAGCAGTGGTTTTCGCCTTGGAACTCTGCCATGGATGCCATTTTTGCCCAGTCTCTTTCTTATGGTTGAGTCATGAACACTGACCATAAGTGAGGCCTGCCGTTCTTTAGATGTTGTTGTGGGTTCTTTTGTGACCTCTTGGAWGAGTCGTCGCTGCGCTCTTGGGGTAATTTTGGTAGGCCGGCCACTCCTGGGAAGGTTCACCACTGTACCAAATTTTCTCCATTTGTGGATAATGGCTCTCACCGTGGTTCGCTGGAGTCCCAAAGCTTTAGAAATGGCTTTGTAACCCTTTCCAGACTGATAGATGTCAATTATTTGCTTCTCATCTGTTCCTGAATTTCTTTGGATTGCGGCATGATGTCTTGCTTTTTGAGATATTTTGGCCTACTTCACTTTGTCAGACAGGTTCTATTTAAGTGATTATTTGATTCAACAGGTCTGGCAGTAATCAGGCCTGGGTGTGGCTAGGGAAATTGAACTCAGCTTTCCAAAAAATGTGATTAACCACAGTAAATTCATGATTTAACAAGGGGGGAAATTACTTTGTCACATAGGGCCATGATGGTTCGGATAGCTGTTTCCCCTTAAATAAAATTATCACTTAACTGCATTTTGTGTTTACTTGGGTTATCTTTGTGTAATATTAAAATGTTTGATCTGAGACATTTAAGTGTGACGTGCAAAAAAAAAAAAACGAAATCAGGAAGGGGGCAAATACTTTTTCACAGCACTGTATATGTCAGAGCGGCATTGGACTAAGACTCAATGGCATAGTATAGAGTACAGTATATACATATGAGATGGGTGATGCAATATTTACAAACAAGTAAAGTGACTAAGATACCATAGAATAGTATAGAGTACAGTTTACACATGAGATGAGTAATGCAAGATAGGAGACATTATTAAAGTGCCTAGTGTTTAATTAACTTAAAGTGGCTAGTGATTCCTAATCTATGTCTATAGGCAGCAGCCTCTGATGTGCTGGAGATGGCTGTTTAATATACTACAGTGGTGTAGTATAGAATACACTATATACATATGTAACAGCATAGCTTCCCTCCCTCTCCTCGCCCCTACCTGGGCTCGACCCAGGGACCCTCTGCACACAACTGACACCCACYAAGCATCATTACCAATCGCTCCACAAAAGCCGCGGCCCTTGCAGAGCAAGGGGAACAACTACTTCAAGGTCTCAGAGTGACTGATGTCACCGATGGAAACGCTATCAGCGCGCACACCGCTAACTAGCTAGCCATTTTACATAGGTTACACATATGAATTGGGTAATGCAATATGTAAACACAATGTAAAAGTGACTAAGATACTGTATAATAGTGTGGAGTGCAGTTTATACATATGAGATGAGTAATCCTAGATACGGAACATTAAAGTGGCTAGTGATCCATTTCTAAAAGTGATCAGTGATTCCTAATCTGTCTACAGGCAGCCGCCTCTGATGTACTAATGATGGCTGTTTAGCAGTCGGATGGCCTTGAGGAAGAAGCTGTTTTTTACTCTCTCGGTCCCAGCTTTGATGCACCTGTACTGACCTCGCCTTCTGGATGATAGCGGGGTGAACAGGCAATGGCTCGGGTGGTTGATGTCCTTGATGATCTTTTTGGCCTTCCTATGGCATCGGGTGCTGTAGGTGTCCAGGAGGGTGGGAAGTTTGCCCTCAGTGATGCGTTGGGCAGACCGCAGCACCCTCTGGAGAGCTTTGTGGTTATGGGCGGTGCAGTTGCCCTACCAGGCAGTGATACAGCCTGACAGGATGCTCTCAATTGTGCATCTGTAAAAGTTTGTGAGGGTTTTAGGTGTTAAGACAAATTTCTTTAGACTCCTGAGATTTAGCCTTCTTCACCACATGGTCTGTGTGGGTGGACCATTTCAGTTTGTCAGTGATGTGTACGCCGAGGAACTTGAAGCTTCCACCTTCTCCACTGCGGTCCCATCGATGTGGATAGGGTGGTGCTCCCTCTGCTGTTTCCTGAAGTCCATGATCATCTCTTTAGTTTTCTTGATGTTGAGTGAGAGGTTATTTTCCTGGCACCACACTCCCAGAGCCCTCACCTCCTCCCTGTAGGCTGTCTCATCGTTGTTGGTAATCAAGCCTACTACTGTTGTGTCGTCTGCAAACGTGATGATTGTGTTGTAAGCGTCCTTGGCCACACAGTCATGGGGAACAGGGAGTACAGGAGGAGCTGAGCACGCACCCTTGTGGGGCCCCAGTGTTGAGGATCAGCGAAGAGGTGTTTCCTACCTTCACCACCTGGGGGAGACCCGTCAGGAAGTCCAGGACCCAGTTGCACAGGGCGGGGTGCAGACCCAGGGTCTCGAGCTTGATGATGAGCTTGGAGGGTACTATGGTGTTGAATGCTGAGCTATAGTCAATGCTGAGCTATAGTCTTACATAACCCCCTCTTGTTCAGATGGGACAGGGCAGTGTGCAGTGTGGTGGCGATTGCATTGTCTGTGGATCTATTGGGGCGGTAAGCAAATTGAAGTGGGTCTAGGGTGGCAGGTAAGGTGGAGGTGATATGATCCTTGACTAGTCTCTCAAAGCACTTCATGATGATAGAGTTGAGTGCTATGGGGCGATAGTCATTTAGTTCAATTACATTTGCTTTCTTAGGTATAGGGACAATGGTGGCCATCTTGAAGCATGTGGGGACAACAGACTGGGATAGGGAGAGATTGAATATATCTGTGAACACACCAGCCAGCCTGCGCATGCTCTGAGGACGCAGCTAGAGATACCATCAGGGCTGGCAGCCTTGCGAGGGTTAACACACTTAAATGTCTTACGTCGGTCACGGAGAAGTCCTTGATAGCAGGCCGCGTCGGTGGCACTGTATTATCCTCAAAACGAGCGAAGAAGGTGTTCAGCCTGTCCGTGAGCAAGACGGTGTCCGCGACATGGCTGGTTTTCCTTTTATAATCCATGATTGTCTGTAGACCCTGCCACATACGTCTTGTGTCTGAGCCATTGAACTGAGACTCAACTTTGTCCCTATACCGATGTTTAGCCTGCTTGATTGCTTTGCGGAGGGAATAACTATACTGTTTGTATTCTTCCATATTTTATATTTATTTTCTAACCTTTATTTAACTAGGCAAGTCAGTTAAGAACAAATTCTTACTTACAATGACGGCCTAGGAACAGTGGGTTAACTGCCTTGTTCAGGGGCAGAACGACAGATCTTTACCTTGTCAGCTCGGGGATTCGATCTATCAACCTTTCGGTTACTGGCCCAACGCTCTAACCACTAGGCTACCTGCCGCCCCAGTCTTCTTGCCCTGGTTAAATGTGGTGGTTCGCGTTTTCAGTTTTGCGCGAATGCTCCCATCTATCCACGGTTTCTGGGTGGGGTAGGTTTTAATAGTCACAGTGGGTACAACATCTCCTATGCACTTCCTGATAAACTCATTCACAGTATCGGTATATGTGTCAATATTATTTTCTGAAGCTACTCTGAACATATCCCAGTCCACGTGATCAAAACATTCTTGAAGCATGGATTCCGATTGGTCAGACCAGTGTTGAAATAGTCCTCACCACGGGTGCTTCCTGTTTGAGTGTCTGCCTATAGGAGGGGAGGAGCAAGATGGAATCGTGGTCCGATTTGCTGAATGGAGGGCCGTATATGCATTCTGGAAGGTGGTATAGCAATGGTCGAGGGTTCTAGCAGCGCGAGTACAACAATCAATATGTTGATAGAATTTCGGGAGCCTTTTCCTCAAATTTGCTTTGTTAAAATCCCCAGCTACAATAAATGCAGCCTCATGATACAGTGGGGCAAAAAAGTATTTAGTCAGCCACCAATTGTGCAAGTTCTCCCACTTAAAAGATGAGAGAGGCCTGTAATTTTCATCATAGGTACACTTCAACTATGACAGACAAAATGAGAAAGAAAAAAAATCCATAAAATCACATTGTAGGATTTTTAATGAATTTATTTGCAAATTATGGTGGAAAATAAGTATTTGGTCAATAACAAAAGTTTATCTCAATAACTTTGTTATATACCCTTTGTTGACAATGACAGAGGTCAAATGTTTTCTGTAAGTCTTCACAAGGTTTTCACACACTGTTGCTGGTATTTTGGCCAATTCCTCCATGCAGATCTCCTCTAGAGCAGTGATGTTTTGGGGCTGTTGCTGTACTTTTAAATTAACACCAATTTTTTTAAGGACAACAACGACTATTCAACTCACCTCCAAAGATTTTCATAACCGAGGGGTTGAGAATATGAGACTCTTTGGAGACTGGCTAGGCCACTCCAGGACCTTGAAATGCTTCATACGAAGCCACTCCTTCGTTGCCGGGAACGCAGTGTGTTGGATCATTGTCATGCTGAAAGACCCAGCCACGTTTCATCTTCAAATGCCCTTCTGATGGAAGAGAGGTTTTCACTCAAAATCTCACGATACGTGGCCCCATTCATTCTGACCTTTACACGGATCAGTCGTCCTGCGTCCCTATGCAGAAAAACAGCCCCAAAGCAATGATGTTTCCACCCCCATGCTTCACACGTAGGTATGGTGTTCTTTGGATGCAACTCAGCATTCTTTGTCCTCCAAACACGACGAGTTGAGTTTTTACCAAAAAGTTCTATATTTGGTTTCATCTGACCATATGACATTCTCCCAATCTTCTTCTGGATCATCACAAATGCTCTCTAGCAAACTTCAAGACGGGCCTGGACAATGTACTGGCTTAAGCAGGGGGACCGTCTGGCACTGCAGGATTTGAGTCCCTGGCGGCGTAGTGTGTTACTGATGGTAGGCTTTGTTACATTTACATTTAAGTCATTTAGCAGACGCTCTTATCCAGAGCGACTTACAAATTGGTGCATTCACTTACTTTGGTCCCAGCTCTCTGCAGGTCATTCACTAGTTCCCCCGTGTGGTTCTGGGATTTTTGCTCACCGTTCTTGTGATCATTTTGACCCACGGGGTGAGATCTTGCGTGGAGCGCCAGATCGAGGGAAATTATCAGTGGTCTTGTATGTCTTCCATTTCCTAATAATTTCACCCACAGTTTGATTTCTTCAAACCAAGCTGCTTACCTATTGAGATTTAGTCTTCCCAGCCTGGTGCAGGTCTACAAATTTTTGTTTCTGGTGTCTTTGACAGCTCTTTGGTCTGGCCATAGTGGAGTTTGGAGTGTGTGACTGTTTGAGGTTGTGGACAGGTGTCTTAATACTGATAACAAGTTCAAACAGGTGCCATTAATACAGGTAACGAGTGGAGGACAGAGGAGCCTCTTAAAGAAGAAGTTACAGGTCTGTGAGAGCCAGAAATCTTGCTTGTTTGTAGGTGACAAATACTTATTTTCCACCATAATTTGCAAATAAAATTCATAAAAATCCTACAATGTGATTTGTGGATTTTTTTTTTCTCATTTTGTCTGTCATGGTTTGAAGGTACCTATGATGAAAATTACATGGCCTCTCTCATCTTTTTAAGTGGTAGAACTGCACAATTGGTGGCTGACTAAATACTCTTTTTGCCCCACTGTATGTGGTTTGCATAAATGACAGTGAAATTCTTTGAGGGGCCGTTTGTGTGGTATCCGCTGGGAAGTCCCGGAAGGGATGTATTTTATAGGCCACCCCTTACTAGCTTTCCCATAAACGACTTACAGTGCTGCAAACTCCTTTGGTTTTTTCATCTACCTATCATGAAGAAAAGTATTAGTTGAATAGGTATAGACGACAGCAATAGAAAGTCAAGTCATCATCAATACCCACAATAATACCAGGCCCACCCTATCGTGACCAGAATTAAATAATTTGTTACCTGGTGTGGCGCGAGTGTACTGAGAACACCGAACTTGGAGGAACTTATACAGAGTCAAGAACAGGATGATTAATCTCCGGAGAGCATGTTAGCCGTAGACAGCAGAGAGTTATCGATTGTATAACAATACGTCCCTGTGTCTCTCTGAAAAGCAACTCTCACCTTGAGCTCATCAATTTTATTATCCAGAGATTGGACATTAGTGAGTAAAATACTCGGGAGCGGTGGGTGGTGTGCACGCTTCCTAAGTCGGACCAGAAGAACGTCTCGAGTACCTCTTCTCCGCCGGCGTTGTTTTGGGTCAGCCTCTGGAATAAGTTCAATTGTTCTGGGGAGAGCAAACAAAGGATCCACTCCAGGGAAGTCGTAATCCTAGTCGTAATGCTGGAAGTTCTGGTGGGTTATCTTCCTGGCTGTATGTAATGACACAAAACAATTCCTGAGCCAATAACGTAAAAAATAGTACATAAACAAACAAAATACTGCAGAGTTGCAGGGTGTTGGCCTGAAGTAGGACTAAATACATTAATAGTGGGATGGGTTTTTTWAAATATATTTTTTTGTGAGTTTACTGTTAGATCGTAGGGTATTTGTTTATTTGTCATGTAGTTCTTTCAAGCAAAGTATAAGGGATTTATACTCCAGTCTAGTAGGTGGCGGTATTACAACATTTATTGGAACCGCTATTAAACCTCATCGAAGAAGAATAAAACGAGGCCTCATCCAATCAGGCTAGACCTCAGAAGTGCCGGGGTAAAATTTATGTCCGACTGGAAAACAAATGAGATAAGCGCAAAAGAGTGAAAACAACTGTCATAACTACTATTTGTGGAACAAGGGAAAGGCTAATTTGCTATCTAGGATTCATGTAAGTTACCCAGCTAATACGCGTTACAACTAGTTATGAACCTGCCGTTGCATGCCACTAGCTTAGCTATAGTTAGCTTGCTAAAGTGCTAGCTTGCTTTGTACCTGTAAACGAACTGATTCTTAAATGTGTAATTCGTATTAGTGTTGTTAGCTTTGGGACATAATATCGGGAGTCTAATACACAGACTCCCGATGTTGTTGTGGGCAGTCATATCAAAATCAGTTATTCTAGGCTTTCCACGCTAGTTAGCCTAGTTGCTCATCGTGCCAAGGGGGCATGCGCGCGCTGGTTTCGATTCAGCTGTCATTGCGTGGCTGCATGCGTCTTGATCAAATCAAATCAAATCAAATTTTATTAGTCACATACACATGGTTAGCAGATGTTAATGCGAGTGTAGCGAAATGCTTGTGCTTCTAGTTCCGACAATGCAGTAATAACCAATGCAGGTAGTTCGCAGAAAAGTCACAACTAGGTGAAAACCTATGTAGTAGCAACGTCAAGTTATTTACGCCGACATTGTGGACAACAGAGCAAAAGGCTCCAAACAGACAAATGACATTTCACATGATATGGCAGAATAATAAACACTGACCAGTCCACCTCGACAACACATTTAACATGTTATTTACAAAATGTACGTTTCGAAAGATACACACGACGCTCAACCGAACAATCAGGTTACATTTTGCTGTAATACACAATTAATTGGTATTTACAGCATGAAACTAATGACTGCAAAATCGTGTAAATGTTACTTACAAGCCAGAATGTTTAATAAAATTACATTTGAACTTACTCTACCGGTTGTCCGTGGTGTTGGTACTTCAGATGGTCGAAATTTGAGACAAAATGTCCACAGGAAAGTATTGTTTAACCGACTTTTTCAAGCACTGGTACTGCAGTATAAATTTCTGGCACGTGCAAAATCATCATCTTCTATGATATTGGCGATCCCCACAATTTAATGTGCATCCCGCAACCTACTATGCGGGATGGAAACACGAGTCCCCCAAAAACTGAACTACCAAAAAATAAATCCAACAACTTTTCTGTTAAAAATAAATAAAACAGATCTGAATCCTACACAGACTCCAGGGGAACCTGGGAGGGCGGGTTTTCCGCCGCCAGTATCTCTTGCAAGTCTTCCGATGTAAAATCCTTGAGTCCCCAAAACATTTCTGCTGCAGCCACAATAATGTGTCGTTTGTTCGACTTCTTTGAGACTTGTGCTGTATAGTTTGACTGGAAATGAACGCAACAAAATACACTTAAAAAAAAAAAATATATATATTTGTATGATTCCACAACAAAACAACACAGCTAGAGTAAGTACTACGACAAAAGGTAAATCAACACCCCCCCAAAAAATACATTAAAATGGCAAAATACAAATAATGAGTTAAATTGGAATAGTAATAATGCTAATGACTAAATAAGACAAATTACAAGAGATACCAACATATGCACAAAGCAATACAAACAGTACATTACAGAGAGACAATAGCTACATTGATCTTCAAGCTCACATCCACCAACCTCAATGGAAGTGTTTCCATATAGTCCAGGAAGGGTTGCAAAGTGGTTGAATTTATTTCTTAAAGCATAGGTAATCTTCTCCATAGAAATACACCTACTCATTTCAGAGAGCCATCTTGTAATTGGGAGAGGAGAATCCGATTTTCATGTCAATGCAGCACATTTTCTTGCAAGGGTGATTTTCTGTAAATTTGATTTTGAAGTTATTCCTCAAAATTACATTTGTGAAGTTACCCAGAATGCATATTTCAGGGTCAAGTGGGAAAGGGACCTCCATAATAAAGGCCAGGGTGTCACAAACATCATGCCAGAAGACTTGTAATTTAGTACACTGCCAAGTATAATGCAAAAAAAGTGCCTTCTATTTTTCCACATCTAAAACACATTTCTGATATTTCAGGGTTATATCTATGTAACCTCTGAGGTGTCAGAGTTGGTAGAGGAAGTTGAAATGTATAAGTCTAGATTTGATGGTCGCTCACACACTATCTTGGCATAAGTCCGACCATAGACCCTCATCAATTGTAGTATTCAAATTGGATTCCCATCGCTCTCTCGACCTATGTACATCTAGTTTTGGGCATTGTTGCAATAGCAATGAGTACACTCTGGATATAAATATATATGTGTCATTGTTATCATGGAGTAGTTGTTCTATTCTTGATAGGTTTGGTAAAGTCATCTGAGAAAGTTTCTTAACTGTAAATAACAAAATAAATTTATTGGATAACTGGTATTTCTTTTAGTTGCTCAAATCACATAAGTACCCCATTTATATAACAATGTTCTAAATCCGTTATTCCCATCTCATGCTACTGTTGAAACATGTTGCTATCCAAGATCATTAGCAGGAGTCTGTTTTGCCACCGGGGTGTTTTGGGTGACAAGTCTTGTTTCAAACCGAATAACTTATGAATTTCATACCACGATCTTACTAAATTGATGGTACAGGGARTGTCAATATTTGTTGATATAGTCTTGGGGTTCCACTTGTACATAATATTACCCCCAACTAGAGGTCAACCGATTAAGCGGCATGGCCGTTAAATTAGGGCCGATTCAAGTTTTCATAACAATCGGTAATCTTCCTTTTTGGACGGCGATTATGGCCGATTACATTGCAATCCACGAGGAGACTGTGTGGCAGGCTGTCCACCTGTTACGCGAGTGCAGCATCAAAATGACCTTGTGGCTGCAAGGAGCCAAGGTAAGTTGCTAGCTAGCATTAAACTTATCTTCTAAAAAAACAATCAATCTTCACAATCACTAGTGAACTACACATGGTTGATGATATTACTAGGTTAACTAGCTTGTTCTGCGTTGCATATATGACTTAAATGTAATGTAAATGTAATCAATGTGGTGCCTGTTAATTTATCATCGAATCATAGCCTACTTTAACTTGATGATTTAACAAAAGCGCATTTGCGAAAAAAGCACAATCGTTGCAATAATGTACCAAACCATAAACATTAATTCCTTTCTTAAAATCAATACACAATTATGTATTTTTAAACATGCACATGTAGTTAAAAGAAATTCATGTTAGGCAATATTAACTGGTGCAAGCAGAGTCAGGGTATGTGCAGCAGTTTGGGCCACCTGGTTCGTTGCGAGCTGTTGAAAGGCCATTTATTCCTAACAAAGGCCGTAATTAATTTTCCAGAATTTTACATAACTATGACATTACATTGAAGGTTGTGCAATGTTACAGTAATATTTAGACTTAGTGTTGCCACCCGTTCGATAAAATATGGAACGGTTCCGTATTTCACTGAAAGAATAAACGTTTTGTTTTCGAAATGATAGTTTCCGGATTTGACCATATTAATGACCTAAGGCTCGTATTTCTGTGTGATTATTATATTATAATTAAGTATATGATTTGATAGAGCAGTCTGACTGAGCGGTGGTAGGCAGCAGCAGGCTCGTAAGTGTTCATTCAAACAGCAGCTCTTAGCAATGCTGGGATGCACAGCGCTGTTTATGACTTCAAGCCTATCAACTCCCGAAATTAGTCTGGCAATACTAAGGTGCCTWTAAGAACATCCAATAGTCAAAGGTATATGAAATACAAATGGTATAGAGAGAAATAGTCCTATAATTCCTATAATAACTACAACCTAAAACTTCTTACCTGGGAATATTGAAGACTCATGTTAAAAGGAACCACCAGCTTTCATATGTTCTCATGTTCTGAGCAAGGCACTTAAACTTGAGCTCTTTTACATGGCACACATTGCACTTTTACTTTCTTCTCCAACACTGTGTTTTTGCATTATTTAAACCAAATTGAACATGTTTCATTATTTATTTGAGACTAAATGTTTTTTATGTATTATATTAAGTTTAAAAAAGCTGATACCGATAAAATAAAAAATTGAATATATATATWTWTTTTTTTATCGGTATCAGCTTTTTTTGGTCCTCCTTATGAAAAATCATAATCGGTCGACCTCTACTCCCAACCTCTACATTTAAGAGCAAACATTTCCATCTAAGTCGAAGAAGGGGCTGGTTCAGTTTCAAATAGTCATGAAATGAATCTAATTTGCGCTGCCCAGTAATACATCTTGAAATTTGGTAGGCGGAGACCTCCTAGACTATAATCCCACGTTAATTTGTCCAGGCTCATCCTTGGGGTTTTGCTGTTCCATACAAATTGTCTTATGGTCTTGTTAAGGGAGTTAAAGAAACTATTGGGTAGGGATATGGGTAAAGACTGAAATAGGTACATCATTTTAGGCAGAACATTAGTCTTAATACAGCTAATTCTCCCAAATAATGTGAGAGTCAGATCTATCCATCTATTCAAGTCATCCACCACCTTCTGAACCAAGACAGAGTAGTTAAGTTTGTACAAATTTCTTAATCAGCTTCTTGATATGCTACACCTGTCAGGTGGATGGATTAAATTGGCAAAGGAGATTGCGCAACAACTCTAAATGCAATCGTGCGTTAAACAGTTTTGTAAAATAGCCATTTTTATTTCTCAACTGGTAATTGAACTGCACATCCCATTCAACTTTCAAGTGCATAGGCAACAAGCTATCAGTGTGTCACCCACCACTATACATTGCGAGCTGGAGGCATTATGTATTTTGAAACCTGAATGTTTTCTTTCATATTATGAGCCATCTTACCTTGCTTCAAAGTAGCCTTTAGGCAAAATCCTACCATGGAAACTTGGAGGCAATTCTTCAAAGGCGGTACATGAGTTTCAAGTTTGGGGAGACATACAATTTATCCTACCATTCTGCGTGCCAGTTGATTTTCATATGCATATTTTTGTGGAACAGTTTCATATTGTTTTTGTTTCTCAATCATTTTCACATGGTTAATTATAAAAATCCTTTTTCATATTATGAAAATCTAAAAGTTAAAGTCAACTAATATGAGATCACCAGCCTCTGCCATATGGAAACATTGATACACTGATCCATTGGCGGCTAAAGAAATAAGCTCAAGGAACTCATAGCGTATAGGCCAATGCAGCAGTAGGCCTATAACTTCCATTGTTCTGTCACACCGTGGATTGTTTATTATAGAGGTGGATTGTTGGAAAGTTTTTCAAATAGTTGTGAGAAACTTTAGTTTTAATATATTGTCATTCACAATAGATGTTAAAAATTAACACTTTCCTGCATTTCTGCACAGCAGGCCAAGGTACTTCTATGCTTGCTCAGGCGCGTGCACTCCCTCAACATTATCAGAACTCGCTCGACATCAGGACAGAGAAAKAATGAATGTGCAAGAATTGGCGGGAGACAGCTGAGCGATTCTGGAGAGAGACTCACCTATTTTGCCACACCTCCCCTTGTCTCAACATTTTACTCAAGACACATCTTCACACATGTTAGAGGCTTTTCACTGACAGTCGCAACTCAATCAGCTAGGCCTATTGCCACGCACCCTGCCCAAATTGCGGGCTTCCCAAATAAGCATAGGCCTACGAGCTTGTGATTTGAAACAATCCACATACATTTTTTATAGAAGTTAATGATCCTCGATTTCTCTGTGGCTAAGTCATGCTTTCTGGTGAAGTATTTTGAAATATTTTATTTATTTCCGTATAGACAGGAGTAACTTATATAATGTTGACATTCATTTCCATTTACTTCCSTATTGGACCCACCATTATGCCCTTTCTCTCCTGTTCTATTGGTGCTCATATCAACTTTCTTTCATTGTCCAGAACCCAAAGGCACAATCCTGGTTGTTGCATCTTTAGAATCCCCCTCTTTCTAACAGATTTTCATCTCTGTCACGTATGAAACCGCTATCAGGTGTGCAGGTTTAGAATGGTGTTTTCCTGCGAATTGCATTTTGGTAAATGTTTGAAAATGACCTGTTATTGGCTGCTTCATTACATGAGTTGCAGATTTATTACCATAGTCAAAATGTGATTCATGTCATTCTGAGCACCATGGATGGACGCCCTAATGGGTTATGCACACAATGCATATGCTTACATTTCTCAAGGGGCCAGTAAATTAAAATCTTCCTGGTCACGTTGTCCAGGGCCACATTTTCCCAATGGAAACCCTGGTACAGGCGCTCTAAAAAGTTGGATTAACAATAATTTCCTGTGGATATTTTGTCTCAAATTCAAAGCAGCTGAAGGACAAACCGCACAGACAAGCGGTAGAGTAAGTTCAAGTGTAATTTAATTAAAAATTCTGTGTTGTAAGGAACATTTACATGATTTTGCAGGCATTAGTTTCAGGCTGTTTTAGCTCTCAAACTCTAGGCGGCATTCTGCCGCCTTCCTACAGTTTTCAMCCATTAGCTTAGCCCACGACGACCTCATGTGAACTACAATCCCGACGCTGTGTTTTAACGTTTATAAAACGTCAATAATCATCGCTTGCGATACAGCTTTCGAAACATTTAAAAAAAATATATATATATATATTTTTTTTAAATTAACCAGGTCAGCCAGTTGRGAGCAAGTTCTCATTTACAACTGCGACCTGGCCAAGATAAAAGCAAAGCAGTGCGACACAAACAACACAGAGTTACACATGGGATAAACAAACGTACAATCAATAACACAATAGAAAAATCTATATGCAGTGTTTGCAAATGTAGTAACATTAGGGAGGTAAGGCAATAAATAGGCCACAGTGGCGAAATAATTTGAATTTAGCATGAACACTGGAGTGATAGATGTGCAGAAGATGAATGTGCAAGTAGAGATACTGGGGTGCAAAGGAGCAAAAAAACAATATGGGGATGAGGTAGTTGGGTGGACTATTTACAGATGGGCTGTGTACAGGTGCAATGATCGGTAAGCTGCTCTGACAGCTGATGCTTAAAGTTAGTGAGGGAGATATAGAACTCAAGCTTCAGTGATTTTTGCAATTCGTTCCAGTCATTGGCAGCAAAGAACTGGAAGGAACGGCAGCCAAAGGGGGAATAGGCTTTGGGGGTGACCAGTGAAATATACCGCTGGAGCGCGTGCTACGGGTGGGTGCTGCTATGGTGACCAGTGAGCTGAGATAAGGCGGGGCTTTATCTAGCAAAGACTTATAGATGACCTGGAGCCAGTGGGTTTGGTGACGAATATGAAGCGAGGGCCAGCCAACGAGAGCATACAGGTCGCAGTGGTGGGTAGTATATGGGGCTTTGGTGACAAAACGGATGGCACTGTGATAGACTACATCCAATTTGCTGAGTAGAGTGTTGGAGGCTATTTTATAAATGACATCACCTAAGTCAAGGATCGATAGGATGGTCAGTTTTACGAGGGTATGTTTGGCAGCATGAGTGAAGGATGCTTTGTTGCGTATGGCCCTTTTATCAATGAGAGAAAGAATCCTTCAAATAAAAAAAATACACTTACTGTAGCAGTTTTGCACCAATCCATACCGCTATTGAGCATCCATCTGACGAAACTACACTTCCTGAGTTCCGCTTACACAGAGGTGTTTGGAGCATACAAGATGGCTAATTATCACCTCTTGTAACATGGAGATATGTCCGTGTGGGAACACTAACCTATCAAGGGGTATATCAATTTAACTTTTATTTTTTATAATTTCTCGTTATATGACAGATAAGGTCCTTATGCTTCCAAAACTGTACCACAAGTGACGTGTGTTAATGTTCAGATTTGAGCGTAGGGGCTCTTAACAAAACTCCCCCGTACAGAACACGTCTTCGTCCACGATCTTTTGTGTAATGTAATGGAACTAAGAGTCATGATCAAGGGCTCAGGCTTTATATACCAATGAATTGTGTATCTAAATTTGCTGCAACCACCATCCAATCGACAATAACAATACATGCACTGACATTACGTACTGTGCATTCGGAAAGTATTCTTTCCACATTTTGTTACGTTACAGCCTTATTCTCAAATTGATGGGGGAAAAAAATATTTAATCAATCTACACACACTACCTCATAACGACAAAGCAAAAACCGGTTTTAAAAAATGTTTGCAAATGTATATAAAAAAAWAAAAAAWWTCTATTTACATAACCTTTACTCAGTACTTTGTCGAAGCACCTTTGGCAGCAAGTACAGCCTCGAGTCTTCTTGGGTATGATGCTACAGGTTTAGCATACCTGTATTTGGGGAGTGTCTCCCATTCTTCTCTGCAGATCCTCTCAAGCTCTCAGGTTGGATGGGGAGCATTGCTGTGCAGCTATTTTCAGGTGTCTCCAGAGATTTTAGATTGGGTTCAAGTCCGGGCTCTGGCTGGGGCACTCAAGGACATTCGGAGACTTGTCCCGAAGCCACTCCCGTGTTGTCTTGGCTGTGTGCTTAGGGTCATTGTCCTGTTGGAAGGTGAACCTTCGCCCCAGTCTGAGGTCCTGAGCGCTCTGGAGCAGATTTTCATCTCTGTACTTTGCTCTATTCATCTTTCCCTCGATCCTGACTCCCAGTCCCTAGCGCTGAAAAACATCCCCACAGCATGATGCTGCCACCAATATGCTTCATCGTAGTGATTGTGTTAGGTTTCCTCCAGACATGATGCTTGGCATTCAGGCCAAAGAGTTCAATCATGGTTTCATCAGACCAGAGAATCTTGTTTCTCATGGTCTGTGAGTCCTTTAGGTACCTTTTGGCAAACTACAAGCAGGCTGTCATGTGCTTTTWACTGAGGAGTGGCTTCCGTCTAGCCACTTTACCATAAAGGCTTGATTGGTGAAGTACTGAAGAGATGGTTGTCCTTCTGAAAGGTTCTCCCACCTCCTCAGAGGAAATCTGGAGCTCTGTCAGAGTGACCATTGGGTTCTTGGTCACCTCCCTGACCAAGGCCCTTCTCCCCCAATTGCTCAGTTTGGCCGGGGGGGGCAAGCTTTAGAAAGAGTCTTGGTGGTTCCAAACTTATTCCATTTAAGAATGATGGAAGCCACTGTTTTTGGGGACCTTCAATGCTGCAGGAAATGTTTTGTTACCCTTCCCCAGATCTGTGCCTCGACACAGTCCTGTCTCGGAGCTCTACGGACAATTCCTTTGACCTCATGGCTTGGTTTTTGCTCTGACATGCACTTTCAACTGTGGGACCTTATATAGACAGGTGTGTGCCTTTCCAAATCATGTCCAATCAATTGAATTTACCACAGGTGGACTCCAAGTTGTAGAAACATCTCAAGGATGAACACTGTAAAACCAATGCACCTGAGCTCAATTTTTAGTCTCATAGCAAAGGTGCTGAATAGTTATGTGAATAATGTATTTCTGTTTTTTATTTTGAAAACATATGCAAAAATGTCTAAAAACCTGTTTTCACTTTGTCATCATGGGGAATTGTGTGTAGATTTTTTAGGAACATTTTTTATTTAGTCCATTTTAGAATAAGGCTGTAACGTAACATAATGTGGAAAAAGTCTAGGAGTCTGAATACTTTCCGACTGCACTGTAACACACTATCATGTGACTCAATCTGATACAGCCATAAAGACTGCATGTAATTTAATCCAGAGTAGTCATTGGTTTTTAACCCAGCCATTCTGTCCCTTAACTTCTAGTGGTTGCCATGGAAGCGGAGGGCTTTGGAGAGCTCCTGCAGCAGGCGGAGCAGCTTGCAGCGGAGACTGAGGCTGTGTCTGAGCTTCCCCATGTTGAGAGGAACCTTCAGGAGATCCAGCAGGCTGGAGAGCGGCTACGTTCCCGCACCTTAACCCGAACGTCGCAAGACGCTGCTGATGTTAAAGCGTATGTTCTCTCTTGTGTATCAGTCAGTCACAGATATACATTTTATTTTAGAGATGACCCACACATTGATATCACATGTGAAGTGTAGGCCAGTTCCCTTTTCTAGTAATATCTCATTATTTCCCCTGTAATGAATGAGGCTGATGGTAGTAAGATGTTGAAGTCATCTGCACAAAAGCTCATCATTATGATTGGTTATTTTTCAGATGACAATACATCTGACTGCGTTTGGACTACTTGAAATTACGTGATCTTGTCACTATTGCGTGTGAAATAGAGGACAGATATGTTTCATCAGTATTTGTACTCTTGGACACCCAGTTTATTGGAGTTGTTCTGTTATGGGAGATGTCTTTAAGAATGTATTTATGATGGCAGGTTAATGCTGCTCCCCACATTTCACTGGCATATGAAACGCAGTGTAGCTCTTATGTTCTGCATTGCAGTGAACTTACTTCATGCTCCTCATGCCCTCTAGAGCAGTGGTTTCCAAACTTTTTATAGTCCTGTACCCCTTTAAACATTCAACCTCCAGCTGCGTACCCCCTCTAGCACCAGAGTCAGCTCACTCTCAAATTTTGTTTTTTTGCCATCATTGTAAGCCTGTCACTCACACACACACTATACGATACATTTATTAAACATAAGAATGAGTTTGAGTATTTGTCACAACCTGGCTCGTGGTAAGTGACAAAGAGCTCTTCTAGGACCAGGGCACAAGTAATAATAATCAATAATTTAGCTATTTTATTTAGCCATCTTACATATAAAAACGTATTTGTTCATCAAAAATTGTTAATAACTCACCACAGGTTAATGAGATGGGTGTGCTTGAAAGGATGCACATAACTCTGCAATGTTGGGTTTTATTGGAGAGAGTCTCTGTCTTAAATCCTTTTCCACACACAGTCTGTGCCTGTATTTAGTTTTCATGCTAGTGAGGGCCGAGAATCCACTCTCACATAGGTARGTGGTTGCAAAGGGCATCAGTGTCTTAACAGCGCAATTTGCCAAGGCAGGATACTCTGAGAGCAGCCCTATCCAGAAATCTGACAATGGCTTCTGATTTAAATACAATTTTCACAGAACCGCTTGTTGCAATTTCGATGAGTGTCTCTAGTTCAGGTATCGGTAAGTGGACTGGAGGCAAGGCATGAAAGGGATAACGAATCCAGTTGTTTGTGTCATCCGTTTTGGGAAAGTACCTGCGTAATTGCTCACCCAACTCACTCATGTGCTTCCCTATATCACATTTGACATTGTCCGTAAGCTTGAGTTCATTTGCACACAAAAAAATCATACAATGATGGAAAGACCTGTGTGTTGTCTTTGTTAATGCAGACAGAGAGGAGCTCCAACTTCTTAATCATAGCCTCAATTTTGTCCCGCACACTGAATATAGTTGTGGAGTCCCTGTAATCCTAGATTCAGATAATTCAGGCGAGGAAAAAACATCACCCAGATATGCCAGTCGTGTGAGAAACTCGTCATCATGCAAGCGGTTAGACAAGTTAAAATTAAAGAACACTTTAAGCTCGTCTCTCAATTTAAAAAACCTGTCAATACTTTGCCCCTTGATAACCATCGCACTTCTGTATGTTGTAAAAGTGTTACATGGTCTCTGCCCATATCATTGCATAGTGCAGAAAATACATGAGAGTTCCAGGGCCTTGCTTTAACAAAGTTAACCATTTTCACTGTAGTGTCCAAAACGTCTTTCAAGCTGTCAGGCATTCCTTTGGCAGCAAGAGCCTCTTGGTGGATGCTGCAGTGTACCCATGTGGTGTTGGGAGCAACTGCTTGCACGCACGTTACCACTCCACTATGTCTCCCTGTCATGGCTTTTGCACCATCAGTACAGATACAAACATGAGTAGCAGCTATGTTTGGCTACACACGGACCGTTAGTGGAATTCCCTCGAGAGAGTAACGGTCAATGTGATTGGATGTTAATTATTTGACTAGGCTACCTGTATTTGACTTAGTGTTGTTATTTTGCTGAACATCTAGATGGTTTAATTTTATTTTTGGCAGTGAAACGAGGCTACTCAGGCAAAGAAAAAACCTCACCCACATCTATAGCCCCGTTGGAAAATATAAATGAACTGTTTGAAAATGTGAAGAAAAAGAAAAAGAAAAAATGAATTACTAAAAATAAAATGTGAAAAAAATCCCATTTTTATTTGGCGTACCCCAGTTTGGGAATACCTGCTCTAGAGGATACTATACTAAACAAACACAATCTACTCTTCCTCTGTTCCCTGTAGCTCTATCCTCCTGGGTTCCAGAGGCCTGGACATATTCCACATCTCCCAGCGTCTGGAGAGCCTGAGTGCTGCCACGACCTTTGAACCTCTGGAGCCAGTGAAAGACACTGACATCCAGGTATTCATTTCAGACTGTCTCTACGAGTGTGGGGCTGCTTTTACATCCACACCTGTTCTCTGGTATGTCACAAGCTTCTCTTCTGCGTTTTTCAGAGGCAAAGGCAGCCGGGCAAGTGATGGTAATGAATGTTTTTGAGTTGGTAATGATGCTTTAGTCAAACGGGCAGTTTCATATCTGGTTCTGTTAATGTCACAGCTGAGGTTAACTGTGTAATGATTTTTGTATGCTAATAGGAAACAAGCTGACGGATTCTGTTGGAGGATCATTGCAGTTTCTTATTGTTGGAAGTATTAGAAATGTTGTGTGTCTAGGAAAAGATGTCTGATGTGGATAGTGTCCAAATCTTTACTCATCATTCTGTATATCAAACCCACTGCCTGAAGTGCTGAGAGTTTGCAATTCAAACGCATGCACAAAGTTAACCCAACGTCCTTTGATTGGATTTGAACTGTCTTTGGTAGATGTCTATGTGATTTACATTTGGGGGTATTGAACTGTCTTTGGTACAGTTGAAGTCGAAAGTTTACATACACCTTAGCCAAATACATTTAAACTCAGTTTTTCACAATTCCTGACATTTAATCCTAGTAACAATTCCCTGTCTTAGGTCAGGTATGTATCCCCACTTCATTTGAAGAATGTGAAATGTCAGAATAATAGTAGAGAGAATGATTTATTTCAGCTTTTATTTCTTTCATCACATTCCCAGTGGGTCAGAAGTTTACATACGCTCAATTAGTATTTGGTAGCATTGCCTTTAAACTGTAACTTGGGTCACACGTTTCGGGTAGCCTTCCACAAGCTTCCCACAATAAATTGGGTGAATTTTGGCCCATTCCTCCTGACAGAGCTAGTGTAACTGAGTCAGGTTTATAGGCCTCCTTGCTCGCACACGCTTTTTCAGGTTTGCCCACATATTTTCTATATGATTGAGGTCAGGGCTTTGTGATGGCCACTCCAATAACCTTGACTTTGTTGTCCTTTGTGACGTAGAAGTCCGTCACTTGGCGCGGGCAGCATTTGGTTCTTTAACGCACGCAACACATTCATCACTCCTCTCCTGGTCCCGTTATAAGATAAGTTAACAATGTGGGTCGACACACAAATTAACTTCTGTCTTAGTACATACATTTCACACTTGTCAATGTTCATATTTAAGATATACAATATTATATTACTTATCAATGTGTGGATGAGCGCGTTGTTTGTTCTGTTCCTCTGTCTCTCCATTCTCGGTAGCTTCCGGTATGCTGGAAAAGACCCGAGCTAAGGAATTGGGCTGAGCTTTATAGTGCCTGTCCCAAATGGCTCATTAATGTAAATGGGTATTGAAAGAGACTGTCAGTAGTGATGTAATGTTGTAAATGTTATGTTGTGATATTGTTTAAAAAACGTGTTGCAATGTATATCCTTTAGTATGTGTAGTTAATGGAAAATGTAGGTTTGACTAGATAATTAAGTAGTAATTAGTGTAATTGTTCTGAGGGGAGGGGCTAGCCCTACAAAAGGAGCCTCAATTTCAGTTCATGAGAGAGGCATTTTGGATCGAAGCTGTGGATGGCAGGCAGTTGTTTTAAGCTGTCCCATAAGGTAGACGTTTGATGGCAGTACTGTTTGTTCTTGTTCCAGAATCACTTTGTAAATAAACACCTTTGCACAGAAGAACTTTTGCGGCTCCGCCATCTTTTTATTTTGATAAGAGGTTAGGTTTTCCAGTTTAGCCTTCTGGCATTACTCTACGTGACATATGGTGGCAGGTCCAGGAATCTAGCCAGCAGCCTTTTGGTGATCTTTTGGTCAGGAACCTAGCCAGCCTATGGGCCAAGAGCCTGTGAGCCATGAACCTGTTGGAGAGCAGTCTGTGGGGCCAAGAACCTGTTAGTGAGCAGCCTGTGGGCCAGGATCCGGTTGGAAAGACTGTTGGACAGGAACCTAGCAAGTTTTTTGGCGGGCTTTTGGATCTAGAAACTAGCGAGCTTGTTATAAAGCCTGTGGGCCGGGAACCTAGCGTAGAGCCTGTGGGCCGGGAACCTAGCGAGCATGTTTGTGGGCCGGGATCCGGTTGGAGAGACTGTTGACAGGAACCTATGCAGCCTGTTGGCGGGCTTTGGGCTATGAAGCTGTTGGAGAGCAGCCTGTGGGCCAGGAACCTAGCGAGGTTTGGGCCAAGTATCTAGCGACCCGTTGGAGGCAGCCTGTGGGACCAGGACTTTCGTGGAGAGCCTGTCGGTCAAGCGCCTGGAGAGCCTGTGGGCCGGGAAACTAGCGAGCAGCCTGTGGGTTGGGAACCTAGTGAGCTGTGGGATGGGCAGCATTGTTTTAAGCTGTCCCATAAGGTAGACGTTTGATGGCAGTACTGTTGTTCTTGTTCCGGAATCACTTTGTAAATAAACACCTTTGCCACAGAAGAACTTTTGCGGCTCCGCCATCTTTTATTTTGATAGAGGTTAGGTTTTCCAGTTTAGCCTCTGGCATACTCTACGTGACATATGGTGGCAGCGGTGGATGGCGCACCGCGAATCAGTGAATTCCAACAAGAGAGGTAAAGGAATGCGTAGAGGATTGCGTTCTAGCAGCAGCATCAACTGTCAAGAAAGGTACCTGAAGTTGAACCGGGGTGGATACCATGGAATCGTCTTTGGCTGAAGAAGAGGTCAAGTATGAAAAACTAAGAGCCCGACCAAGGGGCCAAACACAACCAGAACCGGGTGAGCTACCGGGTTGAACCAGCAGATACAGCCATAAAAGACCAGCTGACTGAAGGAGCAGTTGGGGGACCAGAACCACACCCAACCATGGTAGCCCTTTTCCAGCAACTTTTCACCTGCCTTGAGAGGAGGGGACGAAGAACTCAAGCAGGAGTCCGGGGCATACGCCAATCTATCCTCACAGCTCCTCACCAAGTTGGAACTCGTCAGTGAGAGCCCAATATTGGGTCTGCCAACACCAGGACGACAAAGGCTCGACGCAGCAGGGACTTCAACTCCACAGCAGGCTCCCCAAGCAGTATGAGGCCAGCACCAGGAGACCAGTCCGCAGTGTTAACGTCCATCTTCCAGCATTCCTGAGGAAGGAGCCAAAGATGCCCTCATACCAGCAGGGTGGAGGACATTGAAAACTACCTGCTGAGGTTTGAGCGATGGCTAAGACGTGGCAGTGGCCGGAGGTAGAGTGGGCCTGCGGCTTGTCCCATTGCTCACGGGCAGGCTTAGAGGTTACACAGCAATGGATGAGGGGCTGTCCAACGTCTACAAGGCTTGAAGGAAGCGCTGCTGGTGAAGTTCGACATATCACCGGAGACCTACCGTCAACGCTTCAGAGCTGCATCGACGCCATCGGTGAGTCGCTGACAGAGACGTACCACCGCCTCAAGGGTCTTTACCGACGAGGGTTCGACCGGAGGAGAAGACACAAGACGAAATCGGTGAGGTCATCATCCTCGAGCAACTCTACAAGTTCTACCACACGACATTCGAACCTGGGTCCGAAGAGCACGAGCCCAAGGACGGGCTTATGGCGGCAAGTTTGCACTGCAGTACCTTAATGCACGTAAAGGGGACCCACCACGACCTGCAGCACCCGCTCCAAGGAGTCTCAGAGACACAAGGGACATCAGGGATGCCAGAGATGGTGGAGGTAACTCTGGGGGTTATGTGTCTGGGAGGAGGGAGGTAAGGGATCATGCAGTTCGCTCTGATGGGAGGGTCTGACGCTGTTTTTACTGCCGGCAGCAGGGGCACAAAGCTTTCAATGTGTCCGCTACGTAAATCCAAGCTCTCAGGTTACTGTTATGTTCCAGAGAGGGGGATGGTGTTCAGAATAGACAGACTCGGAAGGTTCAGGCTTGGTACCTGAAAAGTGAATGGTAAAAGTCTTACTGCAATGATTGACACCGGCAGTTCCCTGTCGTTGATCAGAAAAGTAATGTACCTGGTAATGACATTGATTATGGTCATCAGACACTGATCCAATGTGTCCATGGTGACCAGTCACAGCAGCCCACAGCTGAGCTCACAGTTGAGATTCAGGGTCAGAAATACCTCCTCAAAGTTGGGGTAATGGAGAAGCTACCTTTGAGATGATTTTGGGGGAGGATGTGCTGTACTCTCTGATCTGTTGGGAGTGTGGGGGGTCAGCTAATATGAGCAGTCAGTTTGCCAGTCTGATGTTCAGGTGTCATGTTCAGTTGTCCACTCGTGCCAGGCCAAAGCTGGTTACACAACCTCTGCCTGACTTGTGTGTAGTCTGTGCGAGGGGAACCAAAGGGCCAGAAAGTCAACGCCGCCAGCGGCGTCTTGAGAAGTATGTGGGAACCCCTGTACCTGTTGCTGATGTGTCTGGGTTAGAGGTGCAATGGGATGTTCCACAAAAATTTGCTACACTGCAGAAGTCTGACGCAACCTTAAAATGTTTGTTTGACAAGGCCTTAGCTGGGGACAGTCAATCTTCATGTGGGGGGATTTACACGGTAGACAACCACATACTCTACCTTGGGTCAGAGGCAGATAGCAGGAAGTTGGTGGMYCCATCTACCTGTAGACCACTTGTTCTCAACCTTGCACATACAGTTCCATGGGCAGGTCATCTAGGGCAACATAAGACCTATCTTAGGCTAGGCTCCCGTTTCTTTTGGCCCTCCATGTATACTGATGTACAAACATACTGCAAATCATGCCCCACGTGCCAGAAAACCAGTGCTGTCCGTAGGTCTGACCGGGCTCCTCTATGTTCACTGCCAGTTATCTSTACCCCATTCAAGAGAATTGCAATGGACATTGTTGGACCCTTGGAGAATAGTAGCGCAGGTTACAAGTATATATTGGTGATCTGTGACTATGCCACCCGGTTCCCAGAAGCCTTCCCACTCCGTTCCATAACCACTCCAAAAATAATCAGTGCTCTTGTTCAGCTCTTCTCTCGTGTAGGAATCCCAGATGAAATCCTGACGGACCAAGGGACAAACTTCACCTCGCGACTGATGGTTCAACTCCACCYACAGCTGGGCATTAAAGGCTTGAGGACRACTCCCTACCATCCCCAAACGGATGGGCTRGTAGAGAGATTCAATCAAACGCTCAAGAACATGCTGAGGAAGTTTGTGGCTGACACTGGTAAAGACTGGGATAAGTGGTTACCCTTTCTGCTTTTTGCTTACAGGGAGGCGCCTCAGGCATTGACAGGTTTCTCGCCATTCGAACTCCTCTATGATTGGCCTGTGCAGGGACCACTGGACCTGCTGAAGAAGTGCTGGGAAGGTCCCCCAGTAGCTACCTCAGGACAGGGGATTGTCCAGTATGTCCTCCAGATGCGAGACAGGTTGGAGCGGTACCGAGAGGAAGTTAGGGCAAACCTTCAGCAAGCCCAGAAGGCCCAGAAGAGAGGTTATGACCAGCACGCTCCCCGCAGAGAGTTTGAGCCAGGACAGAAAGTCCTGCTCCTCCTTCCCTCGTCTACCAGCAAGCTCCTTGCGCAATGGCACGGACCYTACCTAATCGGGAGGAAGATGYGCCCGGTGACCTACGAGGTGCTGCACCCCGACAAGGGTAAGAAGAAGCAAACCTATCGTGAACCTTCTCAAGGCCTGGGAAGAGAAAGAGGAACTCTCCAAGGGAAAGTCCTTTCTGGTCCGCAGAGTAGAAGAAGAGGATGAGTCGGATGGGGTCACAGAGGCATGGAAAGAACGAGCAGAAGTCATACTGGCTCACCTGGAAGAAGACAAGCAAGATGAACTGAAGCAGCTGTTTGGCAAGTATCCAGCCCMCTTCAGTCAGAGACCAGGAAGAACCAAAGTCCTATAACACGTCATTCGTTTGAAGCCTGGCCAGAACCCTGTCCGCCAGCATCCTTACCGTGTGCCTGAGAGGCTGGTAGTAGCCCTCAAGGAAGAGGTCCACACCATGATAGAAATGGATGTTGTCGAGCCATCTTCAAGTGAATGGAGCAGCCCTATTGTCATTGTCCCAAAGAAGGATGGCTCTTTGCGCGTCTGCATGGACTCCCGTAAGGTGAATGCTATCTCCCAGTTTGATGCCTATCCCATGCCCCGCATTGGCAGGTGCCCCTGGATGAACAATCCAAGGCCTACACTGCATTCCGGACGCCGATGGGCCTGTTCCAGTTCAAGGTCATGCCGTTTGGCCTTCATGGGGCCCCTGCGACTTTCCAGAGGCTGATGGACAAGGTCCTCCAGGACTGTGACGATTACTGTGCTGCTTACTTGGACGACGTGGTGATCTACAGCCACTCCTGGGAGGAGCACATACAGCATCTTAGCAGAGTCCTGGGGAAGATCCATGATYCAGGCCTCACGCTTAACCTCCTGAAGTGTGAGTGGGCGAAACAGGAGACAAAGTACCTGGGTTACCAGCTGGGTAAGGGTGAAGTTCGGCCTCAGGTGGACAAAGTGGAGTCCATCAGGAACAGCCCTCAACCCAGAACCAAGACACAGGTGAAGTCCTTCCTAGGTCTGGCAGGGTGGTACCGGAGATTCATTCCGCAGTTTTCGACCATCGCTGTCCCTCTGACCAACCTCACTTCAAAGGTGGCCAGCAACCCTGTGAAGTGGACTGAGGAGTGTGAGGAAGCCTTCATGATACTGAAAAAACGACTGTGCTCATTCCCTGTTCTCCAGACCCCTGATTTTCGGAAGAGGTTTCTCGTGCAGGTGGACGCTTCGGCTGTGGGAATTGGAGCTGTACTGGCCCAAGGGGAGCCAGGAGAAGAGCTTCCTGTGCTGTACCTGAGTCGGAAGCTGTTGCCKAGGGAAACKAGGTATTCTACAATCGAGAAGGAGTGCCTGGCTATAAAGTGGGCCCTAGATAGCCTCCATTACTACCTTCTTGGGAGGGAATTTGACCTGCACACGGACCACAGAGCACTGACCTGGATCCAGACCATGAAGGACCGGAATTCTCGTGTGACCAGGTGGTATCTGGAGCTCCAGCCCTTCAGGTTCTGTGTCCGTCACAAGGCAGGAAAAGAGAACGTCACGGCGGACTACCTATCAAGGCTCCCGAACCTGGTCGCTTCAGGAGAGGAGGAAAGTAATGTGACGTAGAAGTCCGTCACTGGCCGCGGGCAGCATTTGGTTCTTTAAATCACGCACACATTCATCACTCCTCCCTGCTCCGTTATAAGATAAGTTAACAAAGGCATTTTGGATCGAGCTGTGGATGGGGTAGCATTGTTTTTAGCTGTCCCATAAGGTAGACGTTTGATGGCAGTACTGTTGTTTTTGTTCCGGAATCACTTTGTAAATAAACACCTTTGCACAGAAGAACTTTTGCGGCTCCGCCATCTTTTTATTTTGATAGAGGTTAGGTTTTCCAGTTTAGCCTTCTGGCATACTCTACGTGACATATTGCCACAACTTTGGAAGTATGCTTGGGGTCATTGTCCATTTGGAAGACCCATTTGTGACCAAGCTTTAACTTCCTGACTGATGTCTTGAGATATTGCTTCAAAATATCCACATAATTTTCTTTCCTCATGAGGCCATCTATTTTGTGAAGTGCACCAGTCCCTCCTGCAGCAAAGCACCCCCTCAACATGATGCTGCCACCCACATGCTTCACGGTTGGGATGGTGTTCTTTGACTTGCAAGCCTTCCCATATTTCCTCCAAATATAACGATGGTCATTATGGCCAAACAGTTCTATTTTTGTTTCATCAGACCAGAGGACATTTCTCCAAAAATTACGATCTTTGTCCCCACGTGCAGTTGCAGACCGTAGTCTGGCTTTTMTTATGGTGGTTTTGGAGCAGTGGCTTCTTCCTTTCTGAGCGGCCTTTCAGGTTATGTCGATATAGGACTCGTTTTACTGTGGATATAGATACTTTTGTACCHGTTTCCTCCAGCATCTTCACAAGGTCCTTTGCTGTTGTTCTGGGATTGATTTGCAATTTTTGCACCAAAGTATGTTCATCTCTAGGAGACAGAACGTGTCTCCTTCCTGAGTGGTATGACGGCTGCGTGGTCCCATGGTGTTTATACTTGCATACTATTGTTTGTACAGATGAAGGTGGTACCTTCAGGCGTTTGGAAATTGCTCCCAAGGATGAACCAGACTTGTGGAGGTCTTGGCTGATTTCTTTTGATTTTCCCATGATGTCAAGCAAGAGGCACTGAGTTTGAAGGTATGCCTTGAAATGCATCCACAGGTACACCTACAATTGACTCAAATTATGTCAATTAGCCTATCAGAAGCTTCTAAAGCAATGACATCATTTTCTGGAATTTTCCAAGCTGTTTAAAGGCACAGTCAATTTAGCGTATGTAAACTGCTGACCCACTGGAATTGTGATTCAGTGAAATAATCTGTCTATAAACAATTGTTGGAAAAAATACTTGTGTCATGCACAAAGTAGATGTCCTAACTGACTTGCCAAAACTATAGTTTGTTAAAACTTCTTAGGGATAGTCCCCTTTTTTTCAATTCTCGCCTAAATGACACCCAAATCTAACTGCCTGTAGCTCAGGCCCTGAAGCAAGGATATGCATATTCTTGGTACCATTTAAAAGGAAACACTTTGAAGTTTATGTGAATTGAATGTAGGAGAATATAACACAATAGATCTGGTAGAAGAAAATACAAAGAAATAACCAACTGTTTTTTTACCACCATCTTTGAAATGCAAGGGAAAGGCCACTGTTATAGCCATCACTCTGGTTGTAATTCCGATAGTGTCCACAAGATGGCAGCAGTGTGCGCGCAAAGTTTCAGATGGATAACTTGGAGTATGAGTGATCCCCAAGACTGTTAGTGTGAAGTCCCCAGGTACATTTGGCAAATTTTGAAAATGACATTCATATCCCATTTTTCTGCAAGAATATTGTCAAATCTGTATACTTGGACTTTGATTTAGCTTTTCAAGTATTAGTAGCCATATTATTAGTTCAACATTTGCAAAACAACCAGTTTTCATAACTTCATAACTCTGAATATCCTTATAATTTTTGTCCAAAATGAAAAGGCATGCTGTCGGACAAGGTTAGTACCTACATTTTACGACATATACATGGTTTCCGGGATACTCCCGGGAAGCCCAGCTCATTGGCTATCTAGCTAGCTTTGTTTGACCCAGATTGGTGCTTATTTGACAAAGATACATTAGTTCAAGTGATGGCCGCCCGCGTCATTGGTGTGCCATGAAGGTGATGCTCTCTGACCAAATATGGTGTTCTATAGGATATACTACACCCCTAATGAAATGGTGAAGTCTTGTTACCTTCTAGGATCTCTGAGGAATAGATACGAACGTGATTTGACTCGTTCAAACAACGTTTAGGGTGAGATTTCACAGATTATTTTCTTTGTATTTCCACTCGTTCAATTTGCAAAATCGATCGTGTGTGCTATATGGACCTTTTTAGGATATGAAAAATGATTTTATCTAACAAAACGACACTTCATGTTATCTCTGGGACSCTTTGGATGATAACTCAGAGCAAGATTTCAGAATGTAAGTTCACATTTCACCTTCAGAGGTGAATTTATCAAACCTATTGTGTTCAAAAAAGTGTTTTGTTGTTAGGCGCTCTCCTCAAACAATAGCATGGCATTTCTTTGCAGTAATAGCTACTGTAAATTGGACAGTGCAGTTATATTAACAAAAATGTAAGCTTTCAGGTGATATAAYACACAGATATAAGATGTGCCGACGTTTGTTGTTTCTCTAAAATCTGCTATCTTGATATAACGCACTGCATGATTTACAACTGTCCCGTTGACGGAATGCCGATCCTTATTTAACAAGACATTTGTGGAGTGGTTGAAAGACAAGTTTTAATGACTCCAACCTATGTGTATGTAAACTTCTGACTTCAACTGTAGATGTCTATGTGATTTGCATTTGGGGGTTATTGAACTGTCTTTGGTAGATAGATAGTTATTGCTTTCTGAACTTCTGCTCTTAGCTCTGACTCCTATAGAGATGTGTAAAATAAAAAAATAAAAAAAAATAAAAAAGGTTACGTGGACAAATTTGTGGATATTTTCATAATAATCAGGGATCAGAAACAACCATACGCTGAGTATACAACATATTAAGAACACCTGCTCTTTCCCTGACTTAGCTTTCACCTGATCAGTCTATGATTCCTTATTGATGGCATCTGTTAAATCCACTCCAATCAGTGTAAAATAAGGATTTTGAAGCATTGAGACATGGATTGTGCATGTGTGCCATTCAGAGGGTGAATAGGCAACACAAAAGATTGAAGTGCCTTTGAACGGCGTATGACAGGCGCACTGGTTTGCACAAGTTTTGTGTCAAGAACTGCAACGCTGCTGGGTTTTTCACGCTCAACAGTTTCCTGTCTGTATCACGAATACATACGGGAACCTGCATCCCTGTATAACGCTATTGACACCTTGTATAGTCGTGGCCAAAAGTTTTGAGAATTACACAAATGTTAATTTTCACGAAGTCTGCTGCCTCAGTTTGTATGATGGCAATTTGCATATACTCCAGAATGTTATGAAGAGTGATCAGATGAATTGCAATTAATTGCAAAGACCCTCTTTGCCATGCAAATGAACTGAATCCCCCAAAAACATTTCCACTGCATTTCAGCCCTGACACAAAAGGACCAGCTGACATCATGTCACTGATTCTCTCGTTAACACAGGTGTGAGTGTTGACGAGGACAAGACTGGAGATCACTCTGTCATGCTGATTGAGTAAGAATAACAGACTGGAAGCTTCAAGAGGAGGGTGGTGCTTGGAATCATTGTTCTTCCTCTGTCAACCATGGTTACCTGCAAGGAAACYCGTGCCGTCATCATTGCTTTGCACAAAAAGGGCTTCACAGGCAAGGATATTGCTGCCAGTAAGATTGCACTTAAATCAACCATTTATCGGATCATCAAGAACTTCAAGGAGAGCTGTTCAATTGTTGTGAAGAAGGCTTCAGGGCGCCCATGAAAGTCCAGCAAGCGCCAGGACCGTCTCCTAAAGTTGATTCAGCTGCGGGATCAGGGCACCACCAGTACAGCATCTGCACGCACAGTGAGGCGAAGACTTTTGGAGGATGGCCTGGTGTCAAGAAGGGCAGCAAAGAAGCCATTTCTCTCCAGGAAAAACATCAGGGACAGACTGATATTCTGCAAAAGGTACAGGGATTGGACTGTTGAGGACTGGGGTGAAGTCATTTTCTCTGATGAATCCCCTTTCCGATTGTTTGGGGCATCCGTAAAAAAGCTTGTCCGGAGAAGACGAGGTGAGCGCTACCATCAGTCCTGTGTCATGCCAACAGTAAAGCATCKTGAGACCATTCATGTGTGGGGTTGCTTCTCAGCCAAGGGAGTGGGCTCACTCACAATTTTGCCTAATAACACAGCCATGAATAAAGAATGGTACCAACACATCCTCCAAGAGCAACTTCTCCCAACCATCAAGGAACAGTTTGGTGACGAACAATGCCTTTTCCAGCATGATGGAGCACCTTGGCAAAAGTGATAACTAAGTGGCTCGGGGAATAAAACATCYATATTTTGGGTCCATGGCCAGGAAACTCCCCAGACCTTAATCCCATTGAGAACTTGTGGTCAATCCTCAAGACAAACAAAAACCCACAAACTCCAAGCATTGATTATGCAAGAATGGGCTGCCATCAGTCAGGATGTGGCCCAGAAGTTAATTGACAGCATGCCAGGGAAGATTGCAGAGGTCTTGAAAAAGAAGGGTCAACACTGCAAGTATTGACTCTTTGCATCAACTTCATGTAATTGTCAATAAAAGCCTTTGACACTTATGAAATGCTTGTAATTATATTTCGGTATTCCATAGTAACATCTGACAAAAATATCTAAAGACACTGAGGCAGCAGACTTTGTGAAAATTAATATTTGTCATTCTCAAAACTTTTGGCCACAACTATAGAGTCCATGCCCCGACGAATATTGCAACTCAATATTAGGAATGTGTTCCTAATGTTTGGTATACTTGTATTTTTACTAGCTATGGAATAACCCATTGATGATCAAGTGGCGCTGTAATCTGTTCAGAACCTAAATGGATACATGCCATATTATAGTGGGTTTCAAACTAGGGCTAGGAATTGCCGGGGACCTCACAATACGATATTATCGTATTGCGATTCAATGCTGTGACGAGACGGCCTTGAGAACATTTGTTTTGATCAGTCATGGAAATAAAAGTGATGAAAACAAATTGGCTCCATATTTCAAAAGAAGTTGGAGAACAAGCTATGAATAGTGCTGAGCGATTAACTGTTTTTTTTTTTTTTTTTAAGAACTCATTGACCAACATCCGTTCAATTATTTGAATTCCATTTTGTGAGGTTTTTTTCTGTGCGCTCATGAGTTTCTGTGAGTTTCTCTAGAGATAAATCATATCCAGCCCAAACTGTGCGAGATACTAGGGAGTTGTAGTTTCCAACTGGACAATATTCTAGATAGTTTAGCTCATAAAACGTGGTAATTGATTACAATGACCATAATCCATTGCACATCTACTTGTCCGGTCTGTTTCTTTTACACCTGCTATGGAAGAGAGAAGAATGTGTGATTGTGAGGGGATATAGAGAGCAGCTGTTTCTTCCCGAGGTATCTCTACCTGAAAATACATGATCTAAGTGATTGATAGTTGGTATTCAGCAGTCATAAAAGTATTCCTTATTTACTTTAAAGAACTACAAAATAGTGATTTGTCAGACAGCATAGGCAGCAGCTCTGTTGAGATGAGAAGACTTGGAATTAAATGTTAAAATAATCAAATAATATACACCTGACATTTTTTATTAAAGTAAGGTGAATAAATTGTTATTGAACCTTTATTTAACTAGGCAAGTCACTACTAAGCAGTAATTGGCAGTTACAACCATCATGGGACTTTTTTTTATTAATAGTTTTATTCTGTGTTACAGCATTCAACCCACATAATGCATAGTGCAAATAATCGAAACCGGAATCGAAAACCGTGATAACAAATCTAACCGAAACTGAACCCCCCCCTGAAAAAGCACTAATTGCTCATCACTAGCTATGAAGTTTTGATGCAGTTACAGCCAACTAGCGCAAAAATAATATTACAATATTGTCAAAACGATACGATGTATCATCAAAAATAATATCCCAACATGTAACTGTATCGATTTTATTTCTTCCCCATCACTATTCCAAACCCTGTCCAGTGTCCACTTGTGATCTGTGGCTGTTTTAGAAAAGGCAATATGCAGGCATTTTATTTGTTTTTCTTTTGTGTCTATACACTGGCTTTTCCCCATCCTCCATGTGTGCTGATGAATTGCAGCTGGGATGATGTTCCCTGGGTTTTTATGCAAGTCAATGAAATGTGAAATGCCTGCTAATCAGTTAATGGTAGCCCTTACTTTCTGCCAATTGTTACATCAACGGATGATGTTTCTGCAAATCTGAAGCCATTTAGTGGGAACAGTCTGAACTGTCTCAGATGAGGAAGGGAAACGGGAAGAACCTCCAGTCAATGTGCAGTATGTTGAAAAAGAAGATTAGCAGCATTACTATACAGTTATTCCATTGTGTTAGTAGTCACATGTAAAAGCACACGAGAAAATGATGAGGCTTGAAGACAGACTACCATCCTCTGGCCACACCCAGACCGTCAAACGTTAACACACAATGTTCTCTTTTGRTCTTAATTGGTTTGACCCTACAATATTCATTTTAGCAGTGGTAATACTATTGTTGCTGTATCAAATGCATTGATTAGCCTATTCTAGAAGAGGGTGTCATCCACACCATCAGGAAATGATTATACAAATTAGGCCTATGATAGGGTTGTGGGGGATGGGAAGGCTGCAGATAGTCAGTGAATGACTGGGGTGTTATATTTCTGTATTGATCGCCTCATTTTCTGATGACCCCAGTGCTCCCTCTCCCACTCATAATCCCCAACTTTACATGTGGTGGGCTGGCCGGATGGAGCCTTGGTTTTACTGGAAGTGCACTTAGCCCTGTTGCAGGATTTAACAAGGCCTTTTTAGCTGGACTCAGTTGAGTGCGTGGGCCAGACATAGTGGGAAGTGGCTGGCCTTCTACTGTTCTGTCTGTTTATCCTCCCCCTCCACTGTGCATACCTTTGCATTCCTGTCCATTTTTTTACATGACAGTTTTCATAGGCAATTAATGGAATATTTATTTAGAGAAACTGTGTGACCTTGCTGTATAAAGCCAGTATTACTCTCACATTACTGGTGTCTCGTGTTAACCTTACGGGCAGGGAGCATCTGTAGAGTTGAGTCAAGCTACAATAAAAAGCTATTGAAGATCTATCATCAAACTGTTGGACAATGAAATTCACTTTTCTTCAAATATCCTATGTTACAAACTGTGTGCTTTGATTGCTAAGTCATCTTTTATAACTAGTCTATGGATTGCCACCCTTTTCAGCTATTTATTAGTCACGACATTTAGGCTAGGCCAGGAGATGATACTTGTATGTGGTAGCCTATGTGCAGTCAGTGGAACTGAATGGTATTTTCCCTATTGTCTGCACTGCATTCATAGCTTAGTCTTTTCAGTAGCCTAGGCACTGGTAATAATATTGTGTGGTATTCTTTACATTGAGTGTGATTGCACTTTGTAGTACTGTATGTTCAAGTGCTCAAAGGGAAGCTTAAGAAGACAAAGGAAATGCTGGATGCTGATGAGGCGTAGCCGCTCTTATCTCTATGTGGGCGGCTCACAGAGAGGAACTGGGGTGTGAATGATGTCTGTAGTATATTTGGGTGGTAATGCATATGATTTCCCGCATTTACATTTAAGGTATGTATATATTTTTTTTGTTTTTGTTTTTTTACATTTGTTATATTTGTATGTGTTGAGGCATGGCTCACATCAGTGAGGATGGAGATAAAGAAGGAATGAGAGTGAGAAAGGGGTAATAGAAATATCCAAGGGAAAGATAGAGAAAATGGACGGAATTAAACTGAAATGAAGATCGAATAGAGGCGAGAAAGACATGGAAAGAGTGCTGGATCATAGTCGAATGATAAAATGGCGAAAAGGAGAAGTGTCTTTCTCTCTTTCCCAGTTTTTCAATTCCATATTTTGCTTTCTCTCCCTCCCCCTCTTTCTCTCCCTCCCCCATCTTTCTCTGAGAGCAGCTATAGTGATGGCATGTATTCTCTGGACAGTCTGATAAGCGCAGCTGCTGCTACAGCAGACTTTGGTTAAATAGCTTCACATGTGCAGCATGTCTGGTCTGTGCAGCTGTGTACTCTGTATGCCCCCCTGAGAAGCCACTGCACCCTTCTCATTAACTAAACATGACTCCTTAAGAGGATTATTAGCCCAATTTCTGGACAGGATGTCGGAAGCCATCAGCAGAGGGGAGAAAAACCATTACCATAATTGCATTGCGCTAGGGGAGGAGGAAAAGGGGAAGGATGCATAGATGTTTTTAAAAAAAGGAAGAAATGAGTGGCACTGAGAGAAGAGGACGGTAGGGATGCTGGAAAGAAGCAGGCGGCAGGGGAGGATCTGCTGATAGAGAGAGGAAGGCCTGTGAGGTTGAGCAATTACTCCTCCTTGATCCCCCCCCTGCGTCTGAGGGCTGACTTGGTATAGTCCTCCAACAATAAAACAGCCTACAGTAACCCTTCATGTGGCACATCTCTGGGTTCACACCGGTGGCCCACATTGGGTGAGGAAGGTGCAGCGTCTGCGATGCGGGCCTGTCAGAGGATGGTCCGAAAACGCCCCAGAATGGCGCCGGCTCAGTTCTTCAGATGGAGACAGGGCAGTGTGTTTAGTGTCAGGCATAGGTCTGTCTACGCCTGGCTAACTGCACCTCTCCTCTCTCTCTCTCCCTGCCTGGCAGGCTGAGCCACAGCATGAGTGAGTATTGCCTCCACACACAGACACTCTGCGTTTGTACATCTGCTCTGTCTCTGTCACGATCTGTCTGTCACCTTGTCACCTTCTCTTTCCTCTATCTCACTCTGTCACTATCTCTGTTTGTGACTATGAAGATGGTGATGATGGTGGAGGTGGTGGTGGTCAGTTATATGAATGCTTATTCTCCACACAGGAAGTGGTGGCATAAGGGTGGGGTTTCACCTCCCCTGCTCCGCTCATTGTCAGAGTAAATGAAGATGCAGGTTTTCAGCTACTGACCCATCACACTTTTTTCTTTCTATCTCTGTGGAACTGCTGAGCATCAGTACATTACATGCAGAACTAAGCGAAAAGGATGAAACATAGAATTTAACATGTAAATCCAGATGCTAGAGAATTGATTTTAAGATGTTCTAGAATGCTTTCTGTGTGTGATGTTGTAACTATGTACAGACACAGTAAAATCATTATCATTTGTGAACCTTTAGACTGCTCGTTTGACTAAGCCCTGGGAAGAATTGTATGTATGTGCGCATGTATGTATGTGACACGAATCAGCACCGTGATATGGCCCATGTGTTACATGTACATTTATTCCTATACTGTCCTTTTTTTCTTGAGTTCTACTTTAGTGAACTATAGTGAATGTTTTCTGTTCTTGCAAAATTGTATGCAGTAAATACGCCACACAAATTGAGGGACAATGCAATTATGTAGGAGAAGGTTCTCGAGTCAGACCAGCTGGCTATATATGTTACATACTGCACATGTGTATTTGGCTGGATATATGCCATGAATAAAAGATCCAGGGAGTTTACAGCTTCTTTGTCCATTACTCAGGGAGTTTAGAACCTAAATATGAAATGATAGCCTAAAGTGTACGGTTTTTAAATAAAAAAATGCGGATAAGTTCCCCCTCCCTTTTGACCCTTCACTTTCTGGAAACCATAGAATGAAACGCATAGCCTAATCTTGGTACTCTGTTATATTCTTCCACATAATGCCAGTTCACTAGGAAATGTATACATTTATTCAGATGTATTCTCTGTGTGTCTTGCTGTGTTTGGAGACATGACCTGAGCTCTCCTGGTATATAAATAGCTCCATTGTCAGSTCTTAGGGTGCAAACTGGGTAGAACCTGTTTCGTTTGGAGAGCAGAATCTCCTGAGGGGGGCGCTCCTTTCTCTCTGGCACAGACGATGGGAGGACCGAGCACAATGACTGAGCAAGAAATGTAATTGGCAAGATATAGCAGGAAATCTTCCTTTGAATAGAGGATAGGTACTGCTCTTATTGCTTGCGATACTGAAAAGCCTCAGCTTCCCCCTCCTTTCGCGCTCTCCGCACTGTTCATTTACACTTGTCATTTGACGGTTGGCTGCTGAAGTAATAAGTCAATGATAATTTATAGCTGTCAGTCAAGATGCGGACTGCTGCCACTCTGATGTCTGGTCTGGTGATGTGATGGATTGGACAGACTGGGGCGAGGGTTTGAGCCTGTGGGGAAGGTTTGAGCCTGTGGCGAAGGGGGAGGGGCTGAGGCAGGGTGAGGTGGGGAGGGCTGGACGGGATGCTGCGCGGTCCGTCCTAGAGATGACAGGCGCCGAGACAGTCTGCAGGAAAAGGCCCATTATCTGAGAGAAGGGGATAGACTACTATATATATCATACTGACACCTGGAAAATACGAAATCCATTAGGCTTCGGTTTGCTCTTTTCTTTTTTTTGCCAGTTCTACCGTTTATTTACATTTTTTACATATTTCTATAGTATCTCCTAATGCTGGGCGAGGAAGTGTAAATGTGTGCCATTGTGATTTGCAGGCCTTAATCGCAGACTAAAGTATGACATTACCCTTTTCAGCTTTAAAAATGTCTTGTCTGCATTAAAGGGAATTCCACTCGAAAAGGCATGAGATTGTCTATCGGTTATTCCTCTGAATCAGACTTATGGAATATGGAAGGCAACGATAGGCTAAATTATCAGATTTTTWATGCAAATAAATGTCCTCACATTGTAAAAGGGTGTGGCTGGCATTTAGCCTAGTTTAAAGCCAGTGTCCACTATCACAGAGAATGGGCGTAGTGAGAGTGACATCCATTGTGCTGACTATCAGGGTATCTGTGTCATTGTGGCAGGCCTGTCACCACTGTGGTACCATTCATTCATGGGCTGGAATTTGGTTTCTTAACGATCCGCGATGGCTCTATGGACGATTCAGCACCACCATTTTTCATATAGTAGGCTATATCTTATTCTTAGCTTCTAACCCCACCCTGGTTTAGATGCATTGACCCCTCAACCACCGCCCTCTTTTACATTGCTGTGTGTCTGGGTGGGTGAGTTTTATTCCCCCCACCCCTCCCTCCCCTCTCGGGCTGGCTGGCTGCCTGGTGGCAACGTACAGCTCCACTACGAGGGCGGTTCTGCKTGTTCTGGGCACAACATTTTTCTCTTTCTCTTCGGACATCGGAAGGAGTGGAGGCTGATGTTTCTCTGTGCGTGCCAAAGTGTACATTAATTAGCTTACTCTATGTGAGATGGTGAGCACAGTCTACGTGCACCTACACAGCTGTGCAAATTTGCTCATGAATTAAACCCATGATTAACATGACAAAACAAGATGTCAATTTGAGTTCCTTGTATGTAGGAATTGCAATAGTGATGTCATTTTTTATTTTGGTACTGAAATGTAGGCTTGCTATATCACCATTTTGACCCCTTAAGGAAGTGAGACAGCAGACAGACGAACATTTTAGTCTCTTCAAGATGCATKCATCCGTCTCTTGTATATCATGTTAGCCAGTTGAATGTAGATGCTGATGAATCTCAGCCCACTGTGGAGTTTGTTCCCTAAGGTAGGAAATTGAAGATGGGATGATATGAGGACAAAGGGCCAGGTGCGGTGCGTCTAATCGACTGGTGCTCATCATCAGTCAGGGTTCGTTGAATTAGCTGTAAAATGCCTTGAGATGCGCTCTGGGTTTGTGGGGATGGGATGGAGCATGAAAATGGCTTAACGCTTGACAAGATACGTAACAGGAGTTATTTTTGAGTGGTTAGAATGTCAGGTCAGGAGGAGGCTTCTACGGCTACTAAGAACATGAAGTTGCTATGCCCTGATTGCTGGCCTCCCATTTTTAGCACAGCGTTCATGATGATAGTTCTTCTCCTTAGTTAGCCCTTGCAGATAGCATTTTGCAGGAGACCTGACTGTGTGGTCAAGTGGAATGTTGGTTAAAGCCATTCTAACCTCCAGCATTTCTGTCTTTCCAGGGCTTTCTGAAGAATGAGAGGGACAATGCGCTGCTCTCTGCAATCGAGGAGTCACGTCGCAGGGTAAGTGGCACTCTCTTGGCTGACTGGTTTGCCATGACCACACCCTCTCTGCACCCCATGTTCACATCTAATAATCCCATTTGGCTTTAACATACCTGGGGCCTCATTTATCAATATTGCGTTGAAACTATTCTAAAATAGTACTTACGGAAGGAAATTAGATTGTTCGTACACAGAAAAAGTGTGATTTGTCAAACAATCCTATGAGCATCATACGCACACTGGTAGGAGATCCATTGATAAATACCAATTGTTTGCAGCCTCAGTGCTGGTGCACAACCTAGGCTATTAGCATTTCGAAACGTCCCTAATTAACCATAGACAATCATCCCTTTAAAGCCTGTGGGAATATACAACGCTGTACCATGAACTGGCCTACAACGGCGCAACCCAAAAAAGCTAAGGGAAAAAAAGAACTTTTCCGAGACTGAAATAGAGGTGCTAGTGTCAGAGATTGAATACAACCAAAATGTTTTATTTTACTCGCCCAGTTGTGGTTTGACCAGTAAAATTTAATACAGCTACGAAGAGAGAACTGTCCTAATGGTCCTAAGTTGCTTTAGCAATGGCAATATACTTCAAATGAGTAGGCAACACTCACCAATAAGCCATTCATCCTCAACAGCACGAAGGCGTATAGACCAGCATTGCTGTTTTGCAAAATGAACGAGTCGTGCGTTCCACCTGGCCAACACATTCAGCAACATTTTATTGCGTATCACGTGACCTGCACATTGAGTGGAAGCCTTTTCTGTTCACATAGTTTTAACTCATTTTGGGATGGCGCTTTTATGGCGATGTGGGTGCCGTCTCTTGCGCCGTTCGTATTTGGGAACCCATTGGTGGCGAAGAAACCCCTGTTGTGCTGTGGTTTATGGAAATTGTATGTTTCAATTTGTATGTTATTGCATACAAAACATTGGTTCATCAAGGGATGTGAGATGCCGATGGGCAAGCTCTTGCTGAAAAGTGCCGGTTGCCAAAAACCTGAGGGTAGATAGCACTTTGATGTTCACCGGACTAGCCTTTGTAAATGGGTTTTAAATCCTCGTGTGGCTCAGTTGGTAGAGCATGGCGCTTGCAACGCCAGGGTTGTGGGTTCATTCCCCACGGGGGGACCAGGATGAATATGTATGAACTTTCCAATTTGTAAGTCGCTCTGGATAAGAGCGTCTGCTAAATGACTTAAATGTAAATGTAAATGTAAGATTGGTTTTGGGAAACGATATCTGATGAGCCAATCTGTCGTTTCTGCAAAAATAGTCCTACCTGTTTCTAAAAACGCTCACTCTGCGAAATGCAGCGTGTGCTAAATCTTCCAACCGAGCAAAATCAGCCATCTCTCATTCCATTTCCCATTATCTCCGTCTTTTATAGTATTTCAGAAATAGTTTAAAATTCACATGTGCCACTAATTTAACAAATTACTGTACTTTATAGGGATTATTATTGTAACAAATGCATTGATATGGTCACAATGAAAATACAATTAACTCTCACATATATTTTCCACATCCTACGCTTGACAAGCAGTTCCCTTATTCCACCACTGGTCATGGCTATGTGTAAATTTATGCACCAGCTCAAGCAAACATTCATATTGATAAATCTCACACTTTGCTAAGGTTTCCCTCCATGGCATCTTGACATACCAAATGTTCTCCTGAATAGGCTATAGTTGCAATCTGTCTCGCACTTTTTAATAAAACGAATAAACCCATACCCTGTGTTGTCAATCATGACTTGCTCACCTTGTACCAATATAAACCCTTTGCCTATTATCTTTCTTAAATGGTTTCCTCTGCATGAGTTCAGACCAGGTTTAATTAGGAACAGTTCTAATTATCATCCACTGTCCCGGTGGGATTGAGATAGATAAGGTCTCTGGATTCTAATCGGTTCTTGGCTAAATCTGGACCAGCCATAAATGCAGACCCACTTTAGTGTCACAATCCCATCCCTCCACACACCCAGGCATCACAGGGCGTGAGCCACTTTGAAGAGCCTGCATAGTCCCAGATCTCACTTTTACTGTGTGGGGCCTCAGGATACCTGCATGGGTGATTGGAGGTGTTTATTGTGCACAGATAAAGAGCCTTCAGAAAGTATTCATACCCCTTGACTTATTGCACATTTTGTTGTGTTACAGCCTGAATAAAAACTATTTTGTTGTTTTTTCTCATTCATCTATACCCAATACCCCATAATGACAAAGTGAAAACATGTTTTTAGAAATGTTTGCACATTTATTGCAAATTAAATACAGAAATATCTCATTTACATAAGTATTCACACTCCTGAGTCAATACATGTTAGAATCACATTTGGCAGCGATTACAGCTGTGAGTTTTTTTGGATAAGTCTCTAAAGCGTTGCACACCTGGATTGGACAATATTTGCACATTATTCTTAAAACAATTCTTCAAGCTCTGTCAAGTTGGTTGTTGATCATTGCTAGACAGCAAAGTCTTTTCATAGATTTTCATGCTGATTTAATTCAAAACTGTGACTAGGCCACTCAAGAACATTTGTCTTGGAAAGCAACTCAAGTGTATATTTGGCCTTGTTGTAGGTTAATGACCTGCTGAAAGGTGAACTTGGAAAGCAGAACCAGGTTTTCCTCTAGGATTTTGCCTGTGCTTAGCTCTATTCCAATTCTTTTTATCCTAAAAAACTCCCTAGTCCTTGCCGATGACAGGCATATCCATAACATGATGCAGCCACCACCATGCTTGAAAATATGAAGTGGTACTCAGTGATATGTTGTTGGATTTTCCCCAAACATAACGCTTTGTATTCAGGACATAAAGTGAATTTCTTTGCCACATATTTGTAGTTTTACTTTAGTGCCTTATTGCAAACAGGATGCGTGTTTTGGAATATTTTTATTCTGTACAGGCTTCCTTCTTTTCACTCTGTCATTTAGGTTACTTTTGTGGAGTAACTACAATGTTGTTGATCCATCCTCAGATGATACTTTAGCCTAATTTGCTACATAGGTCATCTGCCTTTTTTTCAATTATTTTCCATTGGACAAAAGATTTAACCCACATGTTGGCCTAGTTTTTTTTTGCCAAACTAACAATGTCTTACTGTATGTAAATTATTTTATTTGATTTCAACTAACTTATGTTTTAATTCAATTAAGGCTGTGATTGGAGAAAACTAACTGTTTTAAGTCACCATTGGCCTCTTGGTGAAATCGCTGAGCGGTTTCCTTCCTCTCCGGCAACTGAGTTAGGACGCCTGTATCTTTGTAGTGACTGGGTGTATTGATACACCATCCAAAGTGTAATTAATACCTTTGAAATGCTCAAGGGATATTCAATTTCTGCTTCTTTTTTTTACCCATCTGCCAATATGTGCCACCCTTTGCGAGGCATTGGAAAACCTCCCTGGCCTTTGGTTGAATCTGGGTTTGAAATTCACTGCTTGACCGAGGGACCTTAGAATTGTACGTATGTGTGGGGTACAGAGATGAGGTAGTCATTTAAAAAATATTGTTAAACACAATTGCACATAGTGAATCCATGCAACTTATTATGTGACTTGTTAGGCACGTATTTAGGCTTGCCATAACAAAAGGGTTGAATACTTATTGACTCAAGACATTTCAGCTTTTCATWATTTTTTAATTTGCAATGATATCTAAAAACATAATTCCACTTTGACATTATGGATGGGGTATTGTGTGTAGGCCAGTCGCACACAATCTCAATTTAACACATTTTAAATTCAGGTTGTAACACAACAAAATGTGGAAGAAATCGAGGGGTGTGAATACTTTCTGAAGGAACTGTATCTCCCATGGCGAGAGTTTTTGCAGCGTTGGCTATTTTAAATAAATKATGTGCTTTGTAACCCATTTATGCAGCCTATCCTGGTTCTCTCAATTATTTCAAATTGGTCTGTCCAAATTAAATTTGTTCTCTCTCTCTCTTCGTACTTACGTGTTCTCTGTTCTTGTTCTCTGTCAGACGTTCCTCCTGGCAGAGGAGTACCACCGTGAGTCCATGCTGGTTCAGTGGGAGCAGGTGAAGCAGAGAGTACTGCACACCTTGCTGGGAGCAGGGGAAGATGCTCTGGATTTCAGCCAAGACGTAGAGGTCAGTGTCTCCATCTGATGTTTATCATTGTCCGATAAACCCTATGAACTCCAGTGCATAAAGCACACATCCAGATATAATCTATATACATATAATATATGACTTGACCACATTGAGATAAATAACGCACTCATCAAAAATGTTTACTGACCCAGATGGATGTTGCAGAATTCTATAGGCCCCTCCCATTTGCGAGAATTTTCCTTAAATATTTTCTTTTTCAAAACATAAATGGCAAGCACTCCTGTTTTTAATAATGGATAATGATCCAGCACATTCAGTTGGGGTCTCCCACAATGTTATCAGTCTTTACCAAAGCAATGTTTGTTTTATGTTACTTTGTTTAGATAACCTTCAGGGCTCCAGATATTTAGCACAGTAGGAAAACTGCTGTGGTATTTACAATTTCCTAACTGTAGTTCTTACACATTGTCCTGTGGAGTGTGTGTGTGTGTTAGAGTTGATTTGGAGGGATTTGTCTTTCCCTGTGCTTATTGAATTATTAACCAACAGTTACATTTTAAATTTGTGACCTGCTGTTCACTCTCTATGCCAGAAACACACTACCTACTGTGTTCAGTTGTTGCTGTCTATACTCTCTTCTCTTATAATGCCATGTCTCATACAGGGGCATTTATACTTCCCTAACATGGAATATACATTTATTACTGCCCTATACATGGAATATACATTTATACTGCCTATACATGGAATATACACTTATAACTGCCCTATACATGGAATATACATTTATACTGCCCTATACATGGAATATACATTTATACTGCCCTATACATGTGAATGTACATTTATTACTGCCCTATACATGGAATGTACATTTATACTGCCCTATACATGGAATATACATTTATACTGCCTTATACATGGATATACATTTATACTGCCCTATACATGGATGTACATTTTATACTGCCCTATATATGGAATGTACATTTATACTGCCCTATACATGGAATGTACATTATACTCCCTATACATGGATTACATTTATACTGCCCTTACATGGAATGTACATTTATACTGCCCTATACATGGAATGTACATTTATACTGCCCTATACATGGGAATGTACATTATATACTGCCCTATACATGGAATGTAACTTTATACTGCCCTATACAGGAATGCTACATTTTATACTGCCCTATACATGGAATGTACATTTATACTGCCCTATACATGGAATGTACATTTATACTGCCCTATACATGGAATATACATTGTATGGGTGTGTCCCTTTTGTTCTTAAGAATACATGGTTGATCTGGATAAATGTTTATGCGTGTACGTGCGTGCATTTTATAATGCGCGTGCATTCAACCGTGAGCTTTGTTCACAATGGCTTTCACGCTATGTAGTCACGACTACAATTATGAGCAACAAAGATTGAGGCTATAACCCTTCGTTTCTCTCGCCATCACATAACTACACACTTTTAGTCACAATTTTTTAGGTTTACCCTGTCCTCTCAGGGCAGCTTTCTATTTGACYTTCAGTGAAATGACTTGTCATGTATCGTCTCCCTGTCTGTTTGTGTTGCAGCCCAGCTTTGTGAGTGACGCAGGGACTCCTGGGCGGAGTGCTCTTGACAGCGTGGAGGTAGCCTATGGACGACAGGTTAGTAATTTGGCCTGACGCTGATTGCAGTGCAGCACCACTTAACGTGAGATACCTACAGTACATAGCAAAAAAAGGGAAGTGCAGTCTGCAATTAGTATCACTTAAAATGTTCAAAGATGTGAATCACCAAACCCGTTCTCTCTCATGTATTTTATAAATTTCCCTATGTGACGATATTAGACTTTAATAGGCTGTAATACATCCAGTCAGCCTGGGGCTAAGTGCCCTGGAACCTTGTGGGCTGAAATGGATGCACAGCCTCAGTCAGGATGCAGCTGCACTGTAGTGCACTTCACTTCATAGTTATGGGGTCCTGCTAAACAAGGCAGCAATAGATCAAAGAATTGATTAGCTGGCAGAGCCAGGGCATGCTGGGTAATTTCTCTGCTCCACTGCACGGGGGTCGGACAGCCTGTCTCTGTATCGTCCTCCCCAGTCACTCGATAAACACTGGAGTTTTAGTCCACTGGTTAAAGAGGACAGAATGTGTCGCCATATTGCCTGCGGTGTCATCATGCTGCTCTTTATGATCTTCTTTGATGACCTCCTGAACGTTTTCATCCTTTTTGTCCTGTTTTTCATCATCCATCACTTCTCTATGCGGTCATAGTGTTCCCTGGGGACGACTGGGACCGGGGCGCGGATCAGGGCCCCCTGGTCTTAGTGCTGAAACGGACAGCATTCAGTCTGTCAGTACCTGTCTGTCCTCTGACCCATCTGTAAGTGTTTCTCTGCTTTTGTTCCGCCTCAGATCTACGTCTTCAATGAGAAGATAGTGAACGGACACGTCCAGCCCAACCTGGGAGACCTCTGTGCCTCAGTGGTAGACAGCCTGGATGACAAGGTTAGCTTCACGGAACCATTCCACATTCCTTTGTCTCTGTCTACGATTGTCTTCCGCTGGGTTGGTAAATTCTCCAATGGCCAGTTGTGGACATTTTGGATAACGAGTGTGTATATCTGAATGAGTATATATGTTTGTCTCTACAGAACGTGTCAGATATGTGGCTGATGGTGAAGCAGATGACAGACGTGCTGCTGGTCCCAGCCAAAGACACGCTGAAGAGCCGCACGTCCGTGGACATGAAGATGGCTTTCGTCACGCAGGCCCTGCAGTTCCTGGAGAACAGGTCAGGGGGGAGAGCCGTAGAATTAGAATGAGAACACTCCCTAAATGTATTGCAAAATACACATGTAGTTACCCCTCCACTAACGTTTCTCTTTGTCTTCCCTCTACGGCAGCTACAAGAACTACACCATGGTGACGGTGTTTGGGAACCTGCATCAGGCCCAGCTGGGCGGAGTCCCTGGCACCTATCAGCTTGTGTGCAGCTTCCTCAACATCAAACTACCAGGGCCTCTGCCAGGCATGCAGGTACTACTGCCCCACGCACTGCAGCACATTCTGCTAGAAACAACATTAGCACTGTGCCCAGCCTTACTTACTAGTCCAGCCTTCCCTGGACTATTCCAGTTGGCGTTTTTACTAAGTGTGGTGTAGAGACATGCAGGTTAACTCTGCTGTGTGTGTGTTTATAATAGGATGGTGAGGTGGAGGGTCACCCAGTCTGGGCTCTGATCTACTACTGCCTGCGCTGTGGGGACCTGGGGGCTGCCATGCAGGTGGTGAACCGGGCTCAGCACCAGCTGGGAGACTTCAAGACCTGGTTCCAGGAATATATGAACAGCCCTGACAGACGGTAGGAACCTCACACATAATGTACCTCCGCTGTGTTAGTAAACTGTTCTAGGCTGATTAGCTTTCCATTTCACTTTCTCCTGGAATTTGATGTGCTGTAACAATATGGCTCAGAACACCAAAGCACCCGTGTGATTTCTTTGCTCATATGAATCGGATCTAATCTCCTTAGTACTCATTTTCTCTCCATCTCTTTCTGTCTACTGCTCTCTGTCTGACCTGTGCTGTGTCCTCTCCTCAGCTTGGCCCCTGCCACAGAGAACAAGCTGCGTCTCCACTACCGCAAAGTGCTGAGGAACAGCGCTGACCCCTACAAGAGGGCCGTCTACTGCCTCATTGGGAAGTGTGACATCGCAGACAACCATGGAGAGGTGGCCGACAAAACCGAGGACTACCTGTGGCTCAAGGTGCTTGCCTGATGACCAGTCTGTAGAGTCAGGATATTAATATTTTACCACTGTACATGATACGTAGCGCTAGTTGGGGAGAATCAGGTCAAATAGGTTTGCCTATTGTAAATGAACCCTCACATTAACGTAGACCTGTCCCTTCCTCCATGCCCACAGCTCAACCAGGTGTGCTTCGATGACGACGGCAGCAATGCTCCTCAGGACAGACTGACACTGGCSCAGCTACAGAAACAGCTTCTAGAGGACTATGGTGAGTTCAGAACACTTCTGGGTACATGACAGCCAGACTACTAATTTGAACAAAAATAGACCTTCAATACTAATTCTGTTCTAAGAGAGAATACTGTCTAGGACTGGAGGACTCTATTAAAGTAGAGTTGTGTAATATCACCACTTCTCAGTCCCCCCTGGGAACTGCTCTGCTCAGATAAAGGAGTGCTTCACTGTTCACTCTTAAGACTTAAACTTTTCTTAAGTTTTATCAGACATAAGGAGGCAAAGTTCTCCCACCTGGAGGATGAATCATGGCTTGTTATCTCGCTCATTTCCACACAGTGCAATAAAAGGTGACTGTGACTCATAGATAAGCTTGCTGCCTTTCAAAATGGCTGATGTATTCATGTTTACTTCCTACTTGGTTGAACATGAACTTTACTGAGAGGGATTAATGCAAGTTGATGACTAAGTAGTAGAAGTGGAATAGTTTTGGTTTGTTTGTAATTGTTTAGAATCTTTGTAATGCGGCGCAAATACATTTCTGACTTTATTAATATATATTCAATTAGCATGTTCTATTCCCTTTCCCATGATGTGAATGTGATCCTAATGATTTAGAGTTTATTTCTGTTCCTTATCTGCAGGAGAGTCCCACTTCTCAGCCATCCAGCAACCGTTCCTGTACTTCCAGGTGCTGTTCCTCACGGCCCAGTTTGAGGCTGCGGTGGCCTTCCTGTTCCGGGTGGAGCGTCTACGCAGTCATGCTGTTCACGTGGCTCTGGTTCTCTACGAGCTAGGGCTGCTGCTCAAGTCATCTGGACAGAGCGCACAACTGTGTACGTCAGGCTACGTGTTTGACTTCCTCTACATTTGCATAATTTATAGTCTCACACTTGTATCTCACACTTGTTTCTTGTAGTTTTGAAGCTGATGGCTACTGATAAGTGAATGTTTTTCMACGTTTCAGTGAGTCAGGAGGCTGGGGACCCCCCTATGGTCCGACGGCTCAACTTCATCCGTCTCCTCATGCTCTACACACGCAAGTTTGAGTCCACAGACCCCCGGGAAGCTCTACAGTACTTCTACTTCCTACGGTTCGTTAAGTTACATTGCAGCCATCCTAAGAGATGCTGCTGTCAGTTGGAGAGACCTCTCCACCACTCCACTGTGTGTCAATAACACTTGGAGGCATGGCGGTATAAAGGGAAAATGAAGTCTTTGTTAGGGGATTTCTGGGTGATTGAAGAGATGAGGCCTCATGAATAAGCCAGTGGGCCATGAATCCAGTTCACCATGAATAATACAGAGGCTTTCACACATGCCCTTGGTTGGGTCATTTACTCTTTCTATTGGGGTTAAGAGAATTAAGCGTTTTGATTAGAGCCTTCAGACCTCTATTGTTAATTAAAAGCTGTAATGTGTATCAAATAGTTTTGTTTGAATATCAAATATGTGATTGTCTATCCTCTCTTCCTTTTGGGTACAGGAATGAAAAAAACAGCCAAGGAGAGAACATGTTTTTGTGCTGTGTTAGCGAGCTGGTGATTGAGAGTCGAGAGTTTGACATGCTTCTGGGAAGACTGGAAAAAGATGGCAGCAGGAAGGTAATGGTCACACCTTTGTTCTTACTCATGATAAATGTATGTTTTAAGAGAAGACTCTCAGTTCAAACCCCTCTTTAAATGTTATTCACTTCATTGTGCATAATGATCCATTTTGTGAAAGCAATCATGGTGCTGCTGATTTTTTCCATTGTGCTCGCGGCACCCGGGAATGTGTATTCGGGCTGTTCAAAGAGTTGACTGTGCCTTGTGCTTCTCCCCCAGCCTGGAGTGATTGATAAATTTGCCGGAGACACGCGAGCCATTATCACAAAAGTGGCGCTGGAGGCAGAGAACAAGGGCCTTTTTGAGGAAGCAGTCAAACTGTATGAGCTGGCCAAGGTGAGCAGGGCTTTGGGTGGCAAACGTTGGGGTCAAGCAGTGTCAGTGGGTTTACTCTAGGTGAAGGAATGGGCCGAGTTGATAGAGACGAAGAGTAGAAAAAAATGAAATGTCTCCTCACATTTCTCTATTTTCCTCCTCTGATCTGTAGAATCCAGACAAGGTCCTAGAGCTGATGAACAGGCTGCTGAGTCCTGTTATTGCCCAAGTGGGCTCCACCCAGTCCAATAAGGAGAGACTGAAGAACACTGCTGTTGCCATCGCTGAGCGGTAACATCCTGGCATCATCTACATTCTGCATTACCACTGAAATTAGAACTTGTTTGACATTGCATCTTATAGGCTTACTGAAAGCAATTGTGTTAGAAAAGATGAGTGGACCATTGAGGCTAAGTTCTCTAACTTCAGTGTGTGGTCTTGTTCTCTGTTTCAGGTACCGGACCCACGGTGTCGCTGGAGAGAAGTCTGTGGACAGCACCTTCTACCTGCTGCTGGACCTCATGACCTTCTTTGATGAGTACCATGTTGGTCACATAGACCAGGCCTACGATGTGAGTCTGACACCCAGGGCTTCCTGCCTGATGGCTTACAATGCTGTTTATTCAGATGGAACTGATAGTAGTTATGATGACCTCTTCTTTAACTGTCCCTAACTTCTCCCCTGTATCTCTCTCTCTATTTATGTCAGGTTATGGAGAGACTGAAGCTGGTTCCTCTGAGTCAGAACAGTGTGGAGGAGAGGGTCGCTGCATTCCGTAATTTCAGTGATGAGGTGAGATACTGCACTCTAATTACACTCAGTATGCAGCACCACACATCCAAAGTCTACATGTAATCTTTTATCCTTAAAAAAAWATATATTGATTACATGCTCAGTAAACAACAGGTGTGGAGTAGCAATGAAATTGTTATTTATTGACCCTTCCCAACAATGCAGCGAGGAAGAAAACAGAGAAATTATAGAAAAGTAAAACAAATAATAGATACAAATGCTATATACAGTACCGAGTCYTTGTGCAGGGATATGAGGTAATTGGTGGAGATATGTACATATAATTAGGAATAAACGTGACAGATAGTAAATGGTAGTATCAGCGTATGTGATAAGTCAAAGTTAGTACAAAAGGGTCAATGCAGATAGTCCGGGTAGCTATTTGGTTAACTATTTAACAAACTATTTAGCAGTCTCATAGCTTGTGGGTAGAAGCTTTTCAGGGTCCTCCTGTTGGTTCCAGACGTAGTGCATCTTGACTGCTTGCCGTGCAGTAGCAGAGGGAACAGTTTATGACATGGGTGGCTGGAGTCTTTGAGCATTTGCAGGGCCTTCCTCTGACATCGCCTGCTATAGAGGTTCCGGACAGCATGGAGCTCGGCTCCAGTGATGTACTGGGCCGTAAGCACTGCCCTCTGTAGCACTTTGGATGCCAAGCAGTTGCCATACTAAGCGGTGATGCAGCCAGTCAAGATGCTCTCAATGTTGCAGATGTAGAACTTTTTGAGGACAACGGCCTGTTTGAGGAAGCATAAAACTAAATGAGCTGGCCAAGGTGAGCAGGGCTCTGGGTTGCAAAGGTCCCTGTCTTACCTGCATTGTCCTTTGCATGTTGTTCCAGGTCAGGCATAATTTGTCGGAGGTTCTCCTGGCCACCATGAACATCCTGTTCATGCAGTACAAACGTCTGAAGGGTGCCACAGCAGGAACCCCTGGTCGACCACAAAGATCCATGGAGGACAGAGACTCGGTGAGGAGATGGTGACCTCTCAGGGCAATACTGGCCATGGGATAAAAATGGAGGGACTTTATTAAGTCATTGAGGGACTTTTGGGGGCTATGTGTTGTGATGGACTGGGCAGTAGAGACATGCCTCTGCTCTATTATATGTTATTTCATTGAATAATGAGTCCTGCACCATCTTGTTTTGACACAGGGTTGATTTCACTGTCAACTCTAAGATGTTAACATGCCCTTTTGGCATTTTCTGTGTTTGTCAACAGCAACTGCGCAGCCAGGCTCGAGCACTGATCACGTTTGCTGGGATTATCCCATACCGCATGGCAGGCGACACCAATGCCCGGCTGGTGCAGATGGAGGTCCTAATGAACTGACTCCAAAATACCCCAAAGCCCCAGCCATACCCATCCTTCTCATCAACTGTCTGATTTTTTTTGGTGCATTTTTCCCATTTCTTTGTCTTTATGTTGCTCCATATTTGTATTTTTTCATAAATTGAAATAAAATGTCAGTTCAATTTAATTTCTTATGCATTAATTTCATTATAAACCCATTATTTGATTCATTTTAATTTAGTTTGGCAGTTTGCTTATTGTTTTTTCCATTCTTATCCATCATGGATGGTCATCTATAAAATGATTAGTGGTATGAGTACTACCTGGATTTCAAGAAAACACTGAAAGAAATATTTTTACTCTTAGATTAATTTGAAATTATTGATTTTAAAATTAATTGTGGCTTTTGATATTATTTTATGGTAAAAGGGATAGTTAACATTTTTGGCAATGAAGCCCCCCCCCCCCCAGAGTCAGATGAACTCATGGTGCTCAAACTGCAGGCAGAGACATAAAAATCGTATCCATGAGTATAGGAAATGTATGCACTCACTGTAAATCGTTCTGGATAAGAGCATCTGCTGAATGACTAAAATGTCAAATCTGACTGGGTAAGTAGAAAAAAGGGCTTGGTTGCCAAAATGTCAAACTATCCCTGAGACATGGCTGACTATAGTCAAGAAGCAACAGGGAATTGCGAATCATTGCACTAGCCATAATCCAGTGGTCCAGGAGGAACAAAAGCTTGCAAAAAGTTTTAATTCAAGTATTCACAAGATGTGTGTTCTACATTAAAATCCACCTCAACAGGTGATTTTTKAAAAATATTTTGAGAAATCATTGATAATGAGATTTTGTGGGTGCTAGAACGAAAATTCAACATCCACTGTATACTCTTCGTTGATGGAACGGCACACAGAGACAAAATGTATCCCTGCTGGTGGCTTTCTATTAGGAATTACATGATAATGATATGTCTCTTTGCTACTAGTCATACTGGATTGATTGCCTTAGAAAGGCCAATATGTTTCTTTGGATAACATTATTTTTTTATGACTGATAATATCACAGCAGCTGAAGAAATGACAGTGTAGGTAATAACTGAATTGAAAGAACATTGTGATGGGCTTTGTCATGTTTGACGCTGCTGCACTTATTGACAGATGGTTAGAAGGGAAGGAAATGCCCTGAGAGAACACAGAAGGGAGTCTTTGCTTCACTTGGCTGCACTAGATTGTTGAAGCTGTTCCCTCTCAAACTTAACCCATTGTCACCACAGGGGACTTGTGTTCATTATGGAGAGAATCAAACTTGACTGTGCATGCTCTTTTACTGTAGTGCTTTAACTTTTCACTCACAGCCATTCCCATCATCATTGGATCTGTGCTGGAGTTAGTTACCACCTCGGACTATGATCCTCTTTCCTTTGTTATTGAGACGGTGCTTTTACTTTGCACCACATCACAACCTGCTCTAGTGAAGATCAGTCTCTGTGTGGAGAAGACATGGACTGGGAGCTCCCTCTGCCACGGTTTATCCATTCTAAGGTGTGTGTGCTGCAGCTGGTGTTGTGAATCAGGCCGATGCCACACACCCGCTATAACCCGGCTATTTCACAACACCAGGGTGGCACTGCACCACTGCCAACGAGACGCCAAGGGCAAGCAACAAGCAGCTTTGAGGAGCCGAAGATCAAATTACCTACTAGAGTACCTACAGTTCATTTGATGAAATGTCTGCTGTGATTTTGATTTCAATGACATGTACAAGTATTTGATTCAATGTGTTTTTACTTAATTTTGTGTCAGATTTAGCAATACAATTATGCCCCAATGAGGCAAAAACACTATACTTTGGGAGATTCCAGGAGGAGTTTGATCATTTGTTAAAAATATATGTTTTCAGGATATAATTAATTTTAAAAGTTATATTTTGGAGCAAATGCAGTCAGGGGGATCAAGAGTTTTGAATAGTGAGGTTTCTGTACCAGGACTTCTGCAGTGTCTGCAGTGTCAGCTGTATTGTAGTATGCTCAACTGTGCAAGTTAATGAGAAACTCGATGAAAGGACTGCTGGCACAACATCCCACTGTGCACACCTTTGTTGAATCAACGTTGTTTCAATGTCATTTGTCAACGTATTGTGACGTGGGAAATACATTGGATTTGAAAAAAGTCATCAACCAGTACCTGTGTATTGGGTGAACAATCCGTGTAGTTTTTGGCCAATTAATATTTCCTATTAGATGACAAGATAAAAAACGAGTAAAGGGTTGTTCCTCATTTATTTTATTTGAATCCGAAATCAAACAACACATAAACGGTTTGTTTTGTGTTTTTTGTTGTCTAAAGGAAATGTTAAATAAAGATAAATYGAATAATGATTTGATTATTCAAATGTCTTTTTAATGGTCGGTTCTGGTTCAACCCATGCACTGTATGTTTTGGCAAATTGGTGTCTTCCTGACAACACAGAAAATTATAAATGGGTCTTTCTTTGTTTTATGCAGATATAATGGCTATTTATATATATAAAAAAATGTTTCTCATTCCAATGATTTGATTATTGACTGTCACTGTAGTGGGTCATGTGACCAGTCCTGAGTCCAAAATTGGCCTAGGTCAGTGAAACAATTACTTCCACAACTTTTACAACCCTAACGACTAACATGTAACCTACATAATTGTGGATAGGCGCTATAACATGCCACCGATCACCACAAGCTTCAGTGCCTACGAACTTAGACAACGTGACCACAAGGGCAGTCAGCCACGGTGCAGTGAAATTCGTGCGTCTTGACCAATGATCTATACAGTGGTCATGACCCATGGAGATTCAGTTTTTAGTTTTGCCTATGTCAGGATCTGGCCATTTGTGATGAGCATAATAACGACATCAATAATAAGGTATGAAATAAACTCTGACCACGGACCTATAGTGATTTGAAACTCCAATGAGCAACCGTGCGGAAAGATCAGGGCCCGGTTTCACAAAATCATATTGGTTCATCGCTAGAATGGTTCTCACGATTAACTAAGCCTTAAAATGCTTTTGGCAAACCAAGCCCTGTGCCCCGTTTTCCAGAGCCAACGTATAGCGTTAAAATCTTCGTTAGAACCATCTTACGATGTATCTTTAGCAGCCGAGGTGTTTCCCTGAGCCTTCGTTAGTAACGTGGCTCTTAAAACCCTTGCACACCTACAACCACTTATAGAGCAGCCAAAGTGCACGGTTAGGCTGAATCTTGTCAGTACAAATTTGAACCACCCGGAACACTATAAACGCCAAGCCATTGTCAGAGGAACAACAATAATACAGCATATGGCTGCTATTCAGCAGATTGTTGCTCTCCGAGATAACCGGCGATGCCGGTTGGTGTATTTCAATAAGCTTATTCTCAACAAACTGAGCCCATTGCAGTCTCAATGATGGGGCAGAAATACAGGGTCCCACGAGACGAGATACTCAGACTGCTCGACCTTGTTTCTCCTTCAAGCAGGTAGAGTTTTCTCCAGGTCCTTCGTGATGGACACGTCATCATAACATTAAAAAAAATAAACAAGATGTGTGCAATAGAGGTTTAGTTACTGTATATATACTGAACAAAAATATAAATGCAACATTCTTTAATACAGTTCATATAACTGGGAATGCAGATATGCATCTGTTGGTCACAGATACATAAAAAAAAGGTAGGGGCATGGATCAGAAAAAACYTCAGTATCTGGTGTGACCACCATTTGCATGACCTTTGCATAGCGTTGATCAGGCTGTTGATTGTGGCCTGTGGAATGTTGTCCCACTTCAATGGCTGTGTGAAGTTGCTGAATATTGGCGGAACTAGAACACACTGTCGTACACGTCAATCCAGAGCATCCCAAACATGCTCAATGGGTGACATGTCTGGTGAGAATACAGGCCATGGAAGAACTGGGACATTTTCAGATTCCAGGAATTGTGTACAGATACTTGCAACATGGGGCAGTGCATTATCATGCTGAAATATGAGGTGATGGCTGCGGCTGAATGGCATGACAATGGGGCTCAGGATCTCGTCACGGTATCTCTATACATTCAAATTGTCATTGAGCAAATGCAATTGTGTTCGTTGTCCGTAGCTTATGCCTGCCCATACCATAACCCCACCGCCACCATGAGGCACTCTGTTCACAACGTTGACATCAGCAAACAGCTTGCCCACACAATGCCATACACGTGGTCTGCGGTTGTGATGCCGGTTGGACATACTGTCAAATTCTCTAAAATTATGTTGGAGGTGGCTTTTGGTAGAGGAATTAACATTCAGTTCTCTGGCAACAGCTCTGGTGAACACTCCTGCAGTTTGCATGCCAATTGCACGCTCCCTCAAAATTTTAGATATCTGTGGCATTGTGCTGTGTGACAAAACTGCACATTTTAAAGTGAGCTTTTACTGTCCCCCGCACAAGGTGTACCTGTGTAATGATCATGCTGTCTAGTCAGCTTCTTGATATCCAACACCTATCAGGTGGATGGATTATCTTGGCAAAGGAGAAATGCTCACTAACTAGGATGTAAACAAATTTATGCAGAACATTTGAGAGAATGGAACATTTCTGGGATCTTTAATTTCAACTCATGAAACATGGGACCAACTCTTTACATGGTACAATTGAATAGGCCAAAAGCATAGCCAATCCATTCAGTGAAATGAATGATTGAGGCTGGACTCAAATGCTACATTGATTTAGGGCGTATGCCCGCTGAAGACAAGTCACATAGGCCTACTGGCTATGTCATCGCTGGATGGGCTAAATAATGTAAAGCTATTTTGTGACAATGTATTTTTGTTGCAAATTGCTATAGGCCTATACTTAAACAAAATTGCATTGAAACAAATTCATCGATCCAATGATTTACCATCCGTAAGCTATAGGACAAGGTGCAGCTATATGGTTTGATGCGGTTTCGTGGACWTCCCCACTGATAACCGGTAATCCCTTGTTAAATCGGAACAGCCTCAGCTCATATATTTAGGCATATACTAAGCTCCTATATGTCCGCACGTGATGACATTCATAGGCTAATGCTTATATGTGGAGGCGTTGCCTGAACAAAAGTGTGCACAATAGGCTCGCTAATAACCAATTTGTTTATCATCTCAGGCACTGGCCTCTAATTGACACAGCTGTTTTACCTGTATTCTGACAGGTTCAGGATCCTGGACAGCGTTGATTAAAAAAACGTAAGTGCTGAGAGTTCAGGATGAGAGGCAACGGGTGAGACTATTATAGAATCTTCATTCAAAAGATCTAAAAGGTATTCTGGCTCTCTTACATGTGGAACCTATTTCCTGACTTCTCGTAGTCTGGGGGAAGATTTAAATTGCGTCCTCTCTACCTTGTCTCCTCAAAACCCATWAAAAAAAAATATATATATATWTWTTTTTTTTACCTTTATTTAACTAGGCAAGTCACCAATTTGAGGAGAAAGGCATAGGTCCCTCCCCTCTGACCTTCTCCAATGGGTTTTGAGAAGGAGGCGAGGAGATAGGACACGATGAGTGTGAAAATGAGATCTTCCCTGGACGGCTCCATCAGACTCATCTTTCCCTGCTTTCGCTGTTGCCATGCACACAGTGGGCTTCACAGAGACTGTGCAAGCACTAAGGAAAGTCAGTGTGTAATTACATAGGCGTTTACCCACATCCCTTATAGTCAACCTTTTAAATTGAGTTACATTTTTTAACTGTACTCTTGTTTGTCCCCCAAACTTCCCACATCAGGAGAGTGGTTCCAGCATAGTGGACCCCATCATTGGCATCTGCATCATTGGAGTGATCACTGTCACATGTCTGCTGGCCATGTCATTGGCTGGGATGGAATGGGAGTCCAAGGTCAATTTAACCTGCCACTAGGAAGCAATATTTCTAAATAAACTACAGTATATGCCTGGTGTCAAGATGCAGGAGAAATAGAGAGGTGAGGTGTAATTGAAATMAACTTCAATTTTATTATTTAAGTATTTAAGTTGTTTGAGGTATTTTTTGTGAGCCTCTGAATATGTATTGTGGTGCATTGTGTTTGAAGTGAGTGTTCATTAATAAGCCTGATTAATACAGCATCTGAATTGAACATCCCATCTCCCTTTCATGTAAATCTCTCTCGGACAAGGTGACTTTTATCAATATATTCGGCTCTATTTTGTGAACGCTGCGTGTAACACATCCGGTGTCAGGATAAATAAAATGCAAGGTCTGCTAACTTTCTTTAATTATGTTTAATTACCGCAAACAATGAATGGCAAATGCAATTTTCGTATATACGGGTTCGCTGTTTCACCGCGCAGGATGAACAGAGAACTGGCAAGAAGTACGTAAACAGCTGTTCTTATACCGTGATGACGTCGTTTCAACGCGTCTGTTGGCCTATCACAGTAGGGGCTTGGTTTAGACTCTGCCCCCCTTTGCTGGCCCCTTGGCGCGTTCCTTTGTCCACCTCTGGTTGCTGGGTAGATTAGCTCCGTCTTGGGTCTGTCGATTCTACACTAAAACAGTTCCTAATATGGTATTGTCCAGTATTCTAACCTCCTCGTTGGTCTAGAGAGATGCACCCCTCCCCTCTRCAGACTGTCCACAACTTTTATGGCCTGTGTTGGTCAGTCCTTTCACCTACACACCCACACCCCTCTGTATAGTTTGTGTATGTGTGTAACAAAACAATATTCCTCTTCAACCAATATGCTAACAGGCTATTATGCTTAAACATAAATCCTAACAATTTACTCTCAGATTCGAAAATGCTAATCAGCATCAAAGTATGCATCGTGCAAGACTAAAAATCCCTGCAAACTCCTGCACGTAATCTCTAGCTGGCACCTTTGCTAAACGGTACATTTTTAAGAAATGTACCCCATTTATTAATTACTACATTTAGCTAACATTAGATAATTAATTCAGAGATTCTTACCTTTGCCTAGATTCGTCAGTTTCGTCCAGATCCAGATGAAAATCAGCTTCCCCAAACTTGAAACTCACACGCAGCCTGTGCTGAGGACCTAATGCGAACAATGTCCGCATTTTCTTACTGAATCAACTAAATAAAAATGTCTCACTTTGTATTTAAACTTCTTATTCCCTCTCTTCTTGCCTCCCTCCTCTCATACCTCAGTGTCTAGTTGTCAGTGTTCTGCCCAGTACGCCTGCACTGGTCGACATTGTTGGAACCTTTACCAAGAATCTAAGCCTGATGATGTGTATGAATGTTGTCACTGAGTTATCATATTAAATCATTGTACAGAGATTGACATCTAGGGTTGTCCTATTGCCCGGGGAAAGTGACCTGAACAGTTGCACAAGTTGAGCCTGCTCTGAGGTTGTCCCATTGGGCAGGTGATTTTTTTCTTATTGATAACAACCAAAATGCAAAGAATGTTAGTCACTGTTCTTCTGATTCCTCCCCTGTATGTAGGTGAAAATATCCACTTAACATTTTCAGGCAAGTGATAACAATCTTCGGTCAACCAAAAAATACTCCCGACATGACTAATGGCCAAGTGCCTTTCAGATCTTAAAGGTGCAAAATGCAGAAATCGCTCCACCATTTCCTGGATGTTAAAATTCTAATAGTTCACCTAATTTCAGTTTATGTGACAAAACCAGAAATTTATAAMGTAGAGAATCATTGTACCATCTAAACCAGTGAAATATGTTTTCAATAACCAAAAATATTGTATTTTCAGCCAGTAAATAGTGAACATAGAACAGATCTACCGCTTCTTAGACTTGCGTTCAATGAGAATGACAGATCTACATTACATTTTACATTTAAGTCATTTAGCAGACGCTCTTATCCAGAGCGACTTACAATCTATAACTCACATATGTGTTGGGCCGCCCAAAAAGTTACGTATTGAAGGTTAAACTAATAATATATGCCACTAAGCAGATGCTTTTATCCAAAGCGACTTAGTCATGCATGCATACATTTTTATGTATGGGTGGCTTTAGCAAGAATCAAACCCACAACGCTTGGCATCGCAAGCACCACGCTCTACCGACTTTTATTTTTTTATTTCACCTTTATTTAACCAGGTAAGCTAGTTGAGAACAAGTTCTCATTTACAACTGCGAGCTGGCCAAGATAAAGCAAAGCAGTGCGACACAAACAACACAGAGTTACACATGGAATAAACAAGCATACAGTCAATAACACAATAGGGGGGGGGGGGAAATAAAGTCTATATACAGTGTGTGCAAATGGCGTGAGGAGGTAAGGCAATAAATAGGCCATAGTAGCGAAGTAGCTGAGCCACACATGTCAATCCCTGATTGTGCATGAGCTATTTTTTGTATTCTATGCCATAAACCTCTCTCTCTGTTACCCTGCTGTGCCAAAAGGGAGGGCCTTCTCCCTCAGCTGTGGACGCTGCCAGTAGCAACAGTCATGTGACGGATCAAATCCTTGTATCAAGGTGTGGTGGCAGATGACCTGCACACTGTGTTTCAGATGCTGCTCCAGGTAGGCCAACTTCCAAGCCTCATCTCCATCACCACAGTAGTGAGATCTAGTAGAACAATGGTCTAGATCCAGTTCATCATGTGGTTCCATACTGCAGGATTTAATCCATGTGTTATAATTTATTCCCCCAGGGTGCAGGTTTTGTCAGATATCCTCCTGATGGGGTTCAAAAGGAACTGGCATAAAATCAAATCAAAAATCAAATTATATTGGTCACATAGACATGGTTAGCAGATGTTAATGCGAGTGTAGTGAAATGCTTGTGTTTCTAGTTCCGACCATGCAGTAATATCTAACAAGTAATCTAACAATTTCACAACATGTCAGGACCCGGTTACGAACTCGGGTCTCCGGTGTGAGAAACAGTCACTTAGCAAACTGAGACACTAATAGTCGGCAGAACCCAGAAGATGAGGCAGACACAGCAGTACTTGAGACGGTGTTTTAATAAAGTAAAAAGGAAAGTTCGTCAGGCAAAAATATAAATCCACAACATCAAAAGTAATTCCAAGAGAAAAAGGTAATCCTCCAAGTCAAAAGGTAAATCCACAAGGTGGTAGGTACAGCAGGAAAAAGCCTCAAAAGATAATCAAAAATAAATAAACGAGAAGGAAAAACAGAGTACCACAAGAGAGTCCAACTGGAGCAACAAATGTTCACAGCATCGCTAGGGCTGGGTGCTAACATTCAAACACAGAGCAAAGAACTGAGGAAAACTAAGGGTTTAAATACATACAAGGGAAACGAGGCACAGGTGCAAATAATAACTGGAAACAAGGGAAAACAAAAGGGTCAAAAAAGCACAATGGGGGCATCTAGTGGCCAAAACCGGAACAATCTTGGCCAAATCCTGACACAACAACTACCTTATATACACAAGTGTAAAGGAATGAATAAGAATATGTACATATAAATATATGGATGAGCGATGGCCTAACGGCATAGGCAAGATGCAGTAGATGGTATAGAATACAGTATATACATATGAGATGCGTAATGTAGGGTATGTAAACATTATATAAAGTGGCATTGTTTAAAGTGACTAGTGATACATTTATTACATCAAAAAAGTGGAAAGTGGCTAGAGATTTGAGTCAGTATGTTAGCAGCAGCCACTCAATGTTAGTGATGGCTGATGCACCTGTGCTGACCTCGCCTTCTGGATGATTGCGGGGTGAACAGGCAGTGGCTCGGGTGGTTGTTGTCCTTGATTATCTTTTTTGCCTTCCTGTGACATCGGGTGGTGTAGGTGTCCTGGAGAGCAGGTAGTTTGCACCCGGTGATGCGTTGTGCAGACCTCACTACCCTCTGGAGAGCCTTGTGGTTGTGGGCGGAGCAGTTGCCGTACCAGGCGGTGATACAGCCCGACAGGATGCTCTCGATTGGGCATCTGTAAAAGTTTGTGAGTGTTTTTGGTGACAAGCCAAATTTCTTCAGCCTCCTGAGGTTGAAGAGGCGCTGTTGCGCCTTCTTCACCACGCTGTCTGTGTGGGAGGACCATTTCAGGTTGTCCGTGATGTGTATGCCGAGGAACTTAAAACTTTCCACCTTCTCCACTGCTGTCCCGTTGATGTGTATAGGGGCTGCTCCCTCTACTGTTTCCTGAAGTCCACGATCATCTCCTTTGTTTTGTTGACGTTGAGTGTGATGTTATTTTCCTGACACCACACTCCGAGGGCCCTCACCTCCCCCCTGTAGGCCGTCTCGTTGTTGTTGGTAATCAAGCCTACCACTGTAGTGTCGTCTGCAAACTTGATGATTGAGTTGGGAGGACAGAGCAGACCATCCTGCATTGACAACTACATTGGCATTCTACAGTGAGTGAATCACTGTCAAATCAGAAAGAWGAGTTCCTTATGGATGTGTTAGTGAGAATGAAGTTTAATGTGTCTTTGTGGCTGTGTTTCAGTGACTCATTTGACCTGCAGTATGAAGTGTGTGGGCTGCGGATGAGGGAGTTAACCCTGGGTTTGAGGCAAGCCCAGAAACGGGTGTCAACACCTGTGTGCACACCTGCAAATTTTTTATTTATGTATGATAACATTCAGAGTATACAGTTTGTGGTCTATGACGTTCATTCTTTTTTTAATAGTATTGACAGAGGGATGTTGTCTTGGTTACAGTAGACCCTGATGCCATGGTGACTGAGCCTCAGCCTCAGCCTCATACTGTGTGTTAGTCCAAGCAGGGGGAAAATACCATTGATGTGTACTGGCTGTTCGATGATGGAGGTGAGTTTATTGTTGTGAATTGGATTGTGCCCATGCACAAATCTCAAAATGTACAACATAATCAGACTGATAATGTGTGGTCATAAATCATACAATGTTGTTAAATGTCAAGTACCACAAGTCAGAGAGATAACATAGGATAGAATTATGTCACGGTCATATCAGGCATATCTAGTGGTCAATGTTATGTGTGAAAGGTAAAAGTTAAGGCTGTTGAGACGTTGTTAATTCCCTACCTGCTCACACGTAATAAGCGCTGGGCAAGGTGCAAGGTACTTGTCTTTGTGGGCGGAGACATCCTAGCGAAGGGAGGAGCAAAGGAAAGAGTGAGTGTACCATGTTTAGGGTCATACTGGGCGGTAGAGACATTATGTAATGTTGTCAGAATAGCCCTTTGCCTTTCCCCTTCTTTGAATAGTTAAACTGAGCATGTCCTTTGTGTCCCATTTATAGTCATGGCCCTCATCGGCAAGTTCTGCCTTGGTTTCCATGACGTCAAAGTGCTGCCTGATATCAATGGACGACCACAACATGAACAGTATGGTTCCCTGTCACTCACTCTCTACTCTATGATTGTGTCTTATTCAGCACTGTATTGTCTTATTCTTATGTAAGGGTTCAGTTGATAACATTTGAACATCTTGGCCATGTTCTGTTAATCTCCACCCGGCACGGCCAGAAGAGGACTGGCCACCCCTCATAGCCTGGTTCCTCTCTAAGTTTCTTCCTAGGTTCTGGCCTTTCTAGGGAGTTTTTCCTAGCCACGTGCTTCTACACCTGCATTGCTTGCTGTTTGGGGTTTTAGGCTGGGCTTCTGTACAGCGCTTTGATATATCAGCTGATGTAAGAAGGGGTTTATAAATACATTTGATTGAGTTGCACAGTGATTAAACCCTATGAATTTAATCTACATCGATTTACAATTTATGCAGGTCAGTGCTCTGTTGAGACACTTCCATCTGCCTCGCTGACAGTGCGAGGAGGTTTGAGGATCTGATATGGACCTACAAGCTGAACACCGACCAGAAGGATGGGCATGCAAATGAAGCAGGACTGTCCCTGGGTGGTGTCTGGTGAGGAGATGGAGAGAAATAAGATCATTAACTGGGATTCGAGGGCCCAAAGGGCAAGCCCACTCTATTGCCAAAATGTCAATTGTAGCATAGCTAGATGTAGAATACATGTTTTGGAATTTTGACAGTATCATTGTTCTCTGCTTACTGTACCTCCATATATGTGTTTTTGCTCCAGACCCTTCAACAGATTCGTCTGAACGAGGTTCTCCAAGATTACTCAAGGGATGCAGCCATGATTGTTGTGTACATATTTTGTATTTACAAAACAGATGTTTTTATTGCATTCATTGACTTCAACCCACCCCATCCCATTACAAAGCCCATAAAGGTGAGAGGGATATTGGAGTGATAACTGAGCTATGTTCTCTTATTGACAGAGCTATAAAAATAGAGTCACACACTCCATATATAAACTCCTAGTAATTTATTGGGTAAATCACCAACGTTTCAGCATCACTGTGCCTTCAAGGTAATGTCATGAATGCATAAACCAGGTTATGTAGACAAACAGTGCAACCAATGACAATAGTGAGGGGTGTGTCATAATTATTAAGTTAATAAGAATGAATTGAGTGAAACTGTTAAAACAAATGTGTTTATAGCATATTGAATATATTAGGCTATTGTTATCATATGGAAACATAATTAAATATTGTACATAATATTAGCATCAACATACATTGTTTAATTCAATTTCACATAAATATTTAATTGTTTCCTATTTCATGAAAACATTTTGTTACATGTAATCTTTTGGTTCAACCATAATGCATAATAAGCATCATCAACAGGGGGAACATATTAGGTGTACGCTGATAAGCTGTAGAAAGAATATATCAATTTATAAGACCGGTTCATTAAAGAGAGAATTGTTCATAAGAAGGACCTGAGATCAAAGTCAATATTCAGACCACTAGGGGGCAATGTTTTTAGATAGGATATCCAGTAAGCCTCCCTTTGTAGTAGTAGGATCTCAATGTTACCTCTCCTTGATAGAGTAACATGCTCAATGCCTGTCTATTTGAGGGAGGATATAGGATGGTTAGCTTCAACAAAGTGAGCTGCTAATGGATTATCAATGTTCTTACCTGTGATTGAGCTGCGGTGTTCAGCTATGCGTTGTTTTAATTATCTTTTTGTTTGTCCTACGTATACTTTCCCACATGAACAGGTAATGAGATTGATTACMCTCTTGGTCTTGCATTAGATGATACCCCTAACTGGAAGTTTTCAAACTGTTTGTGGTTGTCTGAAGAAGGATGTTTTTATAATGTGTTGCACTGTGCGCATGAGCCACATTTGTAGTTCCCATTTGGAGTGGGTGTCAAGAGTGGGCTTATTGACAGAACCATGCCCGTGGGAAGGAGAGGGCACGTGACTTGCACCCACTTAATGGTGAGGGGAAACCAAGAGCATATGCTCACCTTCTAATGTCAGTGATCCCTGTTCTAAATATGTTTAATGAAATCACCCAATAACCAAGGAAAATAGTATTGTTATAGCGCTGGTGATAATATATCTGATTTTCTCTGGTAGAAGTGCTCTGGTCATGACAATTCACTTCTTTCATTATCATCAGCAGACTCCTTAGCCATCTGTGAAATATGTGATTACATTTAACGTCATCATCAGTAGCAGAAGCATTGTTGTCATTATCATCACTATGCAATAGAATATAACCTTTTGTTGATGGTATGCTTGACGATAGACTGTTTTGAAGTGTAACACCAGTGTGTATTTGTAATTGTCAGTAAAAAAAATCCAGGGCTTTTATAAAAATGTTGACTTGTAAACAAAGATTAAAGTGATAACTAGGCTTCTTGTATTGCGTAATCCCTTGAAAGAACACCTATATCATAATGCTCGTTTCAATGTTCATTCTAAGAAGCCTAACTTTCAAAATATAGTTATTTTTGGTTCAACCGGAACCCACAAAATGTTTGTTTGATAAGTATAGTATAGAGCACAATTATCTAATGAAATGTTTCTGTCTTTTGAATGTGGAAAATAATTTGGACAGGCCGAGGCAAAATATTAAAATATGACTGATGTAACTCATACTTGGTGAACTGTAACTTCGAAGCTGGTATCATAATCTTTGCACAGCATGCGCAGTACAGAATGCTCCACGAGCCTCCACGTTTGATCACGAGCCTTGGTTAGCCAATCACATCAAGCCACAATGTGTTTCCAAACAACACTCCTTTTCACGCGACGGGCTATGTCAACTACTTCCTCATTTCAACTAAAAAGTTTTCGGGTGAATAAATTGATTGCTACTTTGTATCTCTGACATTTCAGATGATCAGATACTGTAGTTACTCACTCCGTTGATATTATTACTTGATAGCTAAGAGGCTACATTGTAGCTACTACTTAATCGCGCTGGGAGAGATCACAAGAAAATAAACATGGACAATACTGGTTTTCCTAGACAAAAAACAATTAAGCTTGTGATAAAAACACCTAATCAAGCCCACGGGGATCAAACGATTGAAGGAGTTGACATGGATTGGACAGTGAAAGAGTTGAAGACACATTTGTCGAGAATGTACCCAAACAACCCGGTGAGTGAATGTAATAGTTAACTTAGCTAGCTAACGTTACCAGAGCAAGCTAGCAAGTCCTTGCCAAGTTATATAGGTCAGGGAAGCTTGTCAGCTAATGTGACGCTAGCTACTGTCAATAACAATCATTCAAGCCAAACAGCTAAGTTAGCTAGCTAGGCTATGTATAGTTGTGTGTATTAATCGTGGTTGCTGTCAGTGTGTGTCTTGTGTTGACATCTGTCCCCCTTTCCCCCACAGGCTGAAAGTGATCAGAGACTAATTTACTCTGGCAAGCTGCTCCCAGACCACCTGCATGTAAGAGATATTTTCAGAAAGGTACGTGTGTGTGCTTGTTCACCTATCTAACAATTAGACATATTCTCAGAACTCTATCTACATACCGAGTTATGTTTCAAGCATCTGGTCAGATTGCAGGAATCAAATGTCAAAAATATATTGTTACTGATTCAACATAATGTGCCTAGATCAGGGATTCAGTCAGCCCACACAAATACCTGAACTCCGTTAATTGTGAAACATGTCTTAGTTGTTTTAGTATTACTGCCGTGACTTAAAACTGTGCAGAACAGTTTGTATATTTCATCTGTTTTATCAATTAATCACAATACTAGAATCATTATTGTTGAACAAAACCCAGACTGAAAACTGGACTTTGACAACCCTGGAGTTCAAGTCTATTATAAGCCCCTCATAACCCCTTTTCTAAACTTCAGATCAGATGTTGATCACTCAGTTCACTACTTTTCTTACAGGATTTTTCAACAGCCAATTTTTGTTGTAAATTTTTTTATTTAAAAGGTTGAATGGGTGTCCCTCTATGTCCAGTGCCAAGAATGGATGTCATGTATATTACTGTGGTTTATGTTGTCTGGTGTATCTTATCATGTATGTATATGTCTTCACAGACGGACCTAACACCCACTGTGCACCTGGTGTGTGCAGTAAGGACTCAGCCTATAGGTCCGCTAGGAGCAAGACCAAAGGTAAAGTACCCCATATGGAACCCTATCTCAAACTGTGACACTGGATTCTATGTGAAGGTTATGATGTAGTCCTAGGTGAAGCTATTTTAAATCTACTCATTAAATAGCATCAGTCAACAATGCCTCAGTTGTTGCTCCCCAAGATATTGTGCCAAACCATGATGAAACTTTTTAGTTCTGCTGTGCCAGTGATTCCCTCGTGTTCTCCTTTAGAAGCCATGCACACCTCATGAATATTAACTAGTAGCTATAATTGGGAGCTCCCGGAGCTGACAAAGGACAGTCAAAGCCACAGATTCAACATAGGAAAAAGCCACCTCACACAGTTGATAAGGAGTCATTTGATAAGCCAAAACGCCCTATCAGCCAAAATTGTCTCAAWTATTCCCCCATTCAGTGGTTGAGAATGCATCAGCCGAGTCTGTTCTGTTCTCTGGAAAGAGGAGTCCCAGCTCAGTGGGTAGCAGGAGACAGGTGCACAACTGCTCTCATTAGGATTCTCTGGAGACCATAACTTTGCATCTCTGAAACTTTACTGCAGCTTATAGCTATGCAGCTAGATCTAAAAATAGCTAGGTTGGGGGTTTCACATAACTTTTWAAAAAATTGTGTGAGAGTATATTCCTGTATTTTAGTGCCAAATGGGTCTAGACATGTCTGTGAGGGATCAATTTTGTAAAAAGCTTTTTTCAGATTGGTAATGGTATGCAAACAATCATACAATACATATTCAAGTGCAGTTTAAAGAACCAGGACCAAGTACCTTTCACGTTAGAACAATTGAAAACAAAGGACAGGCAAGATACTATCCAAATTTTTTATTTTGAATCCTCTAGTCTACTGTGATGGTTTCTGTTGTCACTTTGTCAGTATCTTTTAAGATGAGGTAATTTTTTTAATGAGCATGGCCTTATTTCAGCATATTGGATGACTGTCAATCATATTCTGTCATTCATATTCCATTCACCATTCACCCAATGTAATATCGATAGCTTTAGACTACTACATCATATTTAAATTTTCCCTACACCCATCATGAAGTTGCTACAACCTATCCTATGAATGAATGTTAACAATGTAGGTGCACACAGGTCAAGAGAAATGTTTGAGTAGTCAAGGTGACAGACAGTGACACATTCAATACCACCTTGCATACACTTGCCTGCATCTAGCTTTTCTAGGGTGTAATCATTAGTCCAACAGTTGCAAACGAGAGTTTCTTTTGGACAAATTCAGATATGTTTATCCCTGTTACGTTTGCTTCCGTTTAAGGTTTTCATCAGAATTGGTGGAAAGAAAACACCCCTGATCACACGCAAACACAGTTCACTTTCATAGTAGCCACATACCAACAGCATGATGACTTTGCTCGTTATATTCCTTCTCGCATCAACACGCTCTCCTCCTCTCACCTTTTCCCTTCGCTTGTGGACTTAAGTGCACAACACATCAGCTGTCTGTGAACAGAGGAAAAAATCTTTCCTAGCCAAAAATGTAATTTTTTAAAATACTTTTGATTTTTCAGAAATTCTCTGAGGAGCATCCACTAATGTCCACACCTGTGGTGTAACACCATTTCTCACTTTTGATTCAGGTCAGGGAATCAGAGCAGCAAGAGGCACAAACATCGGCCATGCCTACCGGTCAGAACCCAGAGGGTGCCTCCCCAGCCCCATCTGTGCCCACTGAACCAGAACTGAGACAGCGCAGGCCCCCTGCCCCCTCTCACACCCCACCAGCAGCTGCATGGCCTGGCACTACAACGTGAGTTAACAAGACTGGTGCATTCTTTGCATAAGGCTGGTGGTATTAGTACTGTATCTATTACTTGTGTTGCTTTATGAAAAGTTATATTGCTTGGAGAGATTATATGCATTACATTGGTCTATCCTTCAGTCTGACATGACATGTAATTCACACTGCTATTAACCTGTGTTTCTAGGCTAGTGGCAGCAGAGATGACAAACCCAACCTTCCCCACTTACTCCCTCTACAGCCCTCAACAGCTTCTCTGGCTGCAGCACATGTATGCTCGCCAGTACTACATGCAGTAGTAAGTTTTCAATCACAAGCATTTTATCACATTTAGTTATGTGACTTCCTACTGTTCTGCCATAGCATATTATTAACCCTCTAGAGCAGGGTTCCCAAACTTGGCCCGTGGCAGGTTTTATTTGGCCCCACAAGTTTTCTGATCCAAAAATAAATAAATAATAAGCTAACATATGGAAGGGTTTTAAGATGGTCATTCCAAGGATTATTTAGCTGTTGAATTTTAAGACCCATTAAGTTATCAAAAGATATATACAAAAATGATTCGATGGGACATTGAATTTGGCATTACTGTTATTAGCCAATAGAAACGCATTGAAAAACAGATTCACTACATGGAATAACAGTCCCCCAAAAATGTAAAAGGAAGTTTGTTTTGAAGTGTCTGTCCTATATCTGAGAGATATAAGAAAGATCAGGAAGTTATATATATATATATTTCTTACATGTATTTATCCCCATATTTTAGGCACTAAACTATGTACAGTACCAGTTAAAAGTTTGGACACCTACACATTTCAGGGTTTTTCTTTATTATTAACAATTTTCTACATTGTAGAATAATAGTGAAGACATCAAAACTATGAAATAACATATATGCAATCATGTAGTAACCTAAAAAGTGTTAAACAAATCAAAATATATTTGAGATTATTCAAAGTAGCCACCCTTTGCTTTGATGACGGCAGGTAGGTAGCCTACTGGTTAACCGAAAGATCGAATCCCCGAGCTTATCGAAGATCGAATCCCCAAGCTGACATGGTAATAATCTGTCGTTCTGCCCCTGAACAAGGCAGATAACCCCCTGTTCCTAGGCCGTCGTTGAAAATAAGAATTTGTTCTTAACTGACTTGCCTAGTAAAATAAAAAAATGACAGCTTTGCACACACTTGACATTCTCTCAACCAGCTTCATGATGTAGTCACCTGGAAGATAGCCCTATTTGGTAAAAGAGCAAGTCCATATTATGGCAAGAACAGCTCAAATAAGCAAAGAGAAACCACAGGCCATCAGTACTTTCAGACATGAAGGTCAGTCAATCTGGAAAATTTCAAGAACATTGAAKGTTTTTTCAAGTGCTGTCGCAAAAACCATCAAGCGCTATGATGACACTGGCACTCATGAGGACTGCCACAGGAAGAGAAGACCCAGAGTTACCTCTGCTACAGAGGATCAGTTCATTAGAGTTAGCTGCACCTCAGATTGCAGCCACTCTGCCTCACAGAGTTCAAGTAACAGACACATCTCAACATCAACTGTTCAGAGGAGACTGTGTGAATCAGGTCTTCATGGTCAAATTGCTGCAAAGAAACCACTCTAAAGAACACCAATAATAAGAAGAGCCTTGCTTGGGCCAAGAAACACGAGCAATGGATATTAGACCGGTGGAAATCTGTCCTTTGGTCTGATGAGTCCAAATTTGAGATTTTTGGTTCCAACCGCCGTGTCTTTGTGAGATGCAGAGTAGGTGAACGGATGATCTCTGCATGTGTGGTTCCCACCATGAAGCATGTAGGAGGAGGTGTGATGGTGTGGGGGTGCTTTGTGACACTCTGTGATTTATTTAGAATTCAAGGCACACTTAACCGGCATGGCTACCACAGCATTCTGCAACGATATGCACTCCCATCTGGTTTGCGCTTAGTGGACGATCATTTGCTTTTCAACAGGGCAATGACCCCACACACCTCCAGGCTGTGTAAGGGCTATTTGACCAAGAAGGAGAGAGATGGAGTGCTGCATCAGATGACCTGGCCTCCACAATCACCCAACCTCAACCCAATTGAGATGGTTTGGGATGAGTTGGACCGCAGAGTGAAGGAAAAGCCAACAAGTGCTCAGCATATGTGGGAACTCCTTCAAGACTGGGAAATCATTCATCATGAAGCTGGCTGAGAGAATGCCAAGAGTGCGCAAAGCTGTCATCAAGGCAAAAGATGGCTGCTTTGAAGAATATATAAAATATATTTAGATTTGTTGAACATCTGATTCCATGTGTGTTCATGGTTTTGATGTCTTCACTATTATTCTACAATGTAAAAATCAAGAAAAACCCTTGAATGAGTAGGTGTGTCCAAACTTTTGACTGATACTTCTATACATTTTTAAAAACTGGTACCAGGGACCTTCAGGCGAGTCTTGTGAGGCTTGTGGGCGTCCTAGAGCAAAACACAGAACACCATCGTGTTCGTATGAGTCAGCTTTCCACTGAGATGTCATATTAGTGTGTAGCCCAAACCGTTTGGATGCTACAGACAGAAGTTGGCAGAAGAGGCTGTACCAACTTCAGATGAGTCTTGTGATGCTTGTGGGCGTCCTAGAGCAAAACACAGAACACCATCGTGTTCGTATGAGTCAGCTTTCCACTGAGATGTCATATTAGTGTGTAGCCCAAACCGTTTGGATGCTACAGACAGAAGTTGGCAGAAGAGGCTGTACCAACTTCAGATGAGTCTTGTGATGCTTGTGGGTGTCTTTTAGAACTGTCGTTTTCGTGAGAGTCTCATATTTCAATAGACTAGTTTGTAGGCCAAACTGTGCTGACGCTACGGACATTGTCTTGAGAAGAACGATTTTCGGGATGTCTCATGGTCTGACAAACACCAGTCTAGGGTGATATCGGCAGATGGGGTGGATTGAGAAGCAGCCCATGCAAAAAAAAACATGTCTAGCTTAAAGACACATTTTCTTGGGGATTTTTGCATTATGTTAATTAGATTTTTGCGGAGGTTAAGCAGGGAAAATACTTGAAGTGTGTTTTTCTTAGACCGTGTCTGTCTTTTGTCCCAAAGCCATGCAGCCTACGCAGCAGCAGCAGCCTCTGCCCCCTTTGCCCCAGCTGCCGGCCCATCCCTGCCTGTCGCACCCCACCAAGCCGCTATCCCAGCAGCCCTGCCAGCCAATCAGAATGCACAGGACGCTGCCTTCATCAACCCGGGAGCAGCCAATCAGAACCTGCGGATGAACGCCCAGGGCGGACCTGTGATGGAGGATGAGGAGGATATCGATCGGGATTGGCTTGACTGGGTGTACACGGCTGCACGTCTGGGTGTCTTCCTCAGCATCGTCTACTTCTACTCCAGCCTGAGCCGCTTTGTCCTGGTCATGAGCAGCCTTCTCCTTATGTACCTGTGAGTTTGCTGGTTATGTGGCTGTTTGTTTGTTCTTACACTACCGTTCAAAAGTTTGGGGTCACTTAGAAATGTCCTTGTTTTTTAAAGAAAATATTTGTTTTTTGTCCATTTAAAATAACATAAAATTTACCAGAAATACATTCTAGACATTGTTAATGTTCTAAATGACTATTGTAGCTGGAAACGGCATATAGGTGTACAGAGGCCCATTATCAGCAACCATCTCTCCTGTGTTCCAGCGGCAAGTTGTTAGCTAATCCAAGTTTATCATTTTAAAAGGCTAATTGATCATTAGAAAACCCTTTTGCAATAATGTTAGCACAGCTGAAAACTGTTGTTCTGATTAAAGAAGCAATAAAACTGTCCTTCTTTAGACTAGTTGAGTATCTGGAGCATCAGCATTTGTGGGTTCGATTACAGGCTCAAAATGGCCAGAAACAAAGAACTTTCTTCTGAAACTCGTCAGTCTATTCTTGTTCTGAGAAATGATGGCTATTCCATGCGACAAATTGCCAAGAAACTGAAGATCTTGTACACCGCTGTGTACTACTCCCTTCACAGATAAGCACAAACTGGCTCTAACCAGAATAGAAAAAAGGATGAGAAGAAAATGTTCATTATCTGTTAGTTGGACTGGTCCTGGGAATGTAAACCGAGTTTCCATTATTATCATATCAGTGAGTTGGTACTGCCTCTTTTTTTGCACAACCTGTTCTTAACCATTAATAACATGAAATTCACCACCACGTGAATAAGATGTAGTCACAAATAACATGTATCCTGTGTACTTTGACTGTATGCTATGACTGTGTAAAAAACACACAGTTTAAGAAAAATCATGCAGATCTACATTATTAATCCCTGTTGTCTTCCTCTCAGGCACACAGCAGGCTGGTTCCCCTTCAGGAGAAGGCCCCTGGTCAGAGGTCCAAACAACCAGGTCCCCGAGGTTATCCAGAACCACCAGGACAGGAACCCAGTTCCACCTGTAAGACACGTTTTCTCTGGCGGGAGATAACAGAGATGGCTTTATAACAAGGCATTCAGCTACTGCCCTTATGTAGTAACATTCATCACACAGCATGTAGCGTTTCAGTAACAGTGTTGAATAAATACAGAGTTAGTGTGTTTATATCTTAACTCTGGCGGTGGGGCTAACAGTTTCTCCTCTTCTCTCAGACGGAGGACCCTGCAGGAGAAGAGGGGGCCGGGGCGGAGGCTGAGGTTGATGAACCACACCCCCTGACTGCAGTGCTGGTGCCTCCACACAGGGTGTCCATCGTTTGGACTGCCTGGATCTTTTTCAAAGCCTTCTTTGCCTCCCTCGTCCCAGAGGCCCTAGCAGTGGCTAACTGAATTATCAACTTTTCCAGCAGGGGGCACACTGGTGCTGAATTTAACCTGAGTATTAGACATGCCTCTCTGTCACGGGAAGTCCTCCCTCTGGACTTCTGGATAGTAGATGCCTGGACATTTTGTGAGAAATCCTGAATGATTTAGGGCTTCAATGCATACAAATCCCTGCCTGTAGTCTGTTGTGTGTGTTTAGGGATATGGTGGTTCATTCGGCACTTCCTGCCTTATGATAGTGACCAAATGGTTGTATATGCAGTATAGTACATACACTTCTCGCTGCCAAATGGTTGTATATACTGTAAATGAGTATTGGAACTAAAAATGTAAATATTATTCTATTGTCTGTGTAACAGGGTAGGTTATGTTTCCACTTGACACTGCAGAAACCTGTATTTTGTTTGTGTATTCCTATTGGTTGGTTAAATTTACATATCAGTAAGTTGTTATGCCATTGGTCATGTTTGCAGATAGGAAGAGATCGCAAACTTAAATTCTTCCCAGTCTGATATTGACATTCAGGTGGTAGGCCACGTTCTGAAATTACTGTATTCTATTTTCATATTTGCAATGTGTAGGAGTTCACTATGTACAGTACCTGTCAAAAGGTGAGGCACACCTACTCATTCAAGGGGTTTTTCTTAATTTTTTATATTTTCTACATTGTAGAATAATAGTGAAGACCTCAAAACTATGAAATAACACACATGGAAACATTTAGTGACCAAAAAAGTGTAAAACAAATCAAAATATATTTTATATTTGAGATTCTTCTAGCCACCCTTTACCTTGATGATAGCTTTGCATGCTCTTGGAATTCTTTCAACCAGCTTCATGAGGTAGTCACTGGGAATGCATTTAAATTAATTTGCCTTGTTCATTTCTGGAAATTCTTATTTTAATGCGTTTGAGCCAAGCAGTTGTGTTGTYACAAGGTAGGGTTAGTATACAGAAGGTAGCCCTATTTGGTAAAAGACCAAGTCCATATTATGGCAAGAACAGCTCAAATAAGCAAAGAGAAATGACAGTCCATCATTACTTTAAAACATGAAGGTCAGTCAATCTGGAAAATTAAGAACTTTGAAAGTTTCTTTATTAAGTGCAGGTGCAAAAACCAGCAAGCACTATGATGAAACTAGCTCTCATGAGGACCGCCACAGGAAGAGAAGACCCAGAGGTACCTCTGCTGCAGAGTATAAGTTCATATAGAGTTACCTGCCTCAGAAATTGGCAATTAACTGCCCCTCAGYTTGCACCTCACAGAGTCCAAGTAACAGACATCTCAACATCAACTGTTGAGAGGAGACTGCGTGAATCAGGCCTTCATGGTCAAATTGCTGCAAAGAAACCACTAATAAAGGACACCAATAATAAGAGACTTGTTTGGTCCAAGAAACACGATCAATGGGCATTAGACTGGTGGAAATCCCTCTTTTGGGCTGATGAGTCCAAATTTGAGATTTTTGGTTACAACTGCCGTGTCTTTGTGAGAAAGGGAGTAGGTGAACGGATGATCTCCGCATGTGTGGTTCCCACCGTGAAGCATGGAGGGGGATGTGTGATGTTGTGGGGGTGCTTTGCTGGTGACACTGTCAGTGATTTGTTTAGAATTCAAGGCACGCTCAACTAGCATGGCTACCACAGCATTCTGCAGGAACACACCCTCCCATCTGGTTTGCGTTTAGTGGGACTATCATTTGTTTTTCAAGAGGACAATGACCCAAAACACACCTCCAGGCTGTGTAAGGGCTATTTGACCAAGGAGGAGAGTGATGGAGTGCTGCATCAGATAACCTGGCCTTCATGATCACCCAAGCTCAACCCAATTGAGATGGTTTGGGAAGAGTTGGACCGCAGAGTGCAGGAAAAGCAGCCAACAAGTGCTCAGCATATGTGGGAACTCCTTCAAGACTGTTGGGAAATCATTCATCATGAATGAGAGAAGGCCAAGAGTGTGCAAAGCTGTCAAAGGCAAAGGGTGGCTACTTCGAAGAATCTCAAATATAAAATAAATGTAGATTTGTTTTACACTTTTTTGGTTACATGATTCCATATGTGTTATTTCATAGTTTTGATGTCTTCACTATTATTCTAGATAATAGAACATAGTAAAAATAAAGGAAAACCCAAACTTGACTGGTACTGTATGTGTACGCTACCTGTTATATATTGGTCATGTAATTGCTGTAAGAGCGAGTTACATTTACATTTAAGTCATTTAGCAGACGCTCTTATCAGACGCAGACGCGTCTGCAGACGCAGACGCTCTTATCCAGAGCGACTTACAAATTGGAGTTAGCTAGCATGCTCTAATTTTAATGGTCGCTTTAGCTCCCTGCTATTTCCAAACGAGTCACGAATCTACAGCCATCAACATACTGTTGTCTTACACATCTAACGTGCTTCCTTGTTTCTATCGTCAGGTACCGTCACATTTATTGTATTTTGTACTCTTTTTGTCATTGTAAAGATGTTTGATTAAAAAAAATACCCAGTCTGATATTGAAATGCAAGCAATCAATCACAAATCTGCAGCCATCAACCTAGAGTAGTCCTGCACATCGAATGTGCTTCCTTGTGTCTATTGTCAGAATGAACACCAATCAACTGGAACCGCTGGCTGGCCATTCCTTTCTTTTAAAAAATATAACAATGCAAGAGTTACCAAGTACGATCACATCTGCACACTACAAAACATATCTTATTATGCAAGCTTGCTTTCATCTGGGTTAAATTCTGGGATGCTCATAGTGCTATATGACTATGAAAGTTGAATTATGGTAAACACAGGAACATGTAGTTGTGTGGGGCTTAGGCCAGACTGCTGTGTCCGTCTAAAAACAAAATTGAATCATGCATAGCGAACTTGCTCCCTTGTTATACAGATGACAAAAATATGTATTGTGATTATTTTTGGAAAGTATTCAGACTCTGACTTTTTCCACATTTTGTTACAGCCTTATTCTAAAATGGATTAAATTGTCGCCCCCCCCCCCCATCAATCTACACACAATACCAAATAATGACAAAGCAAAAACAGGTTTAGAAATGTTTGCTAATTTATTAAGAATAAAAACGGATTAAATTCACTTAAGTATTCAGACCCTTTACTCAGTACTTTGTCGAAGCACCTTTGGCAGCAAGTACAGCCTCGAGTCTTCATGGGTATGACGCTACAAGCTTGGCACACCTGTATTTGGGGAGTTTCTCACATTCTGCTCTGCAGATCCTCTGAAGCTCTGTCAGGTTGGATGGGGAGCGTTGCTGCACAGCTATTTTCAGGTGTCTCCAGAGATGTTCGATCGGGTTCAAGTCCGGGCTCTGGCTGGGGCACTCAAAGACATTCAGAGACTTGTCCCGAAGCTGCTCCTGCGTTGTCTTGGCTGTGTGCTTAGGGTCGTTGTCCTGTTGGAAGGTGAACCTTCGCCCCAGTCTGAGGTCCTGAGTGCTCTGGAGCAGATTTTCATCAAGGATATCTCTGTACTTTGCGCCGTTCATCTTTCCCTCGATCTTGACTAGTCTCCCAGTTCCCAATAAGGCTGTAACATAGCAAAATGTGGGAAAAGTCAGTGGGTCTGAATACTTTCCGAATGCACTGTATACACTAATTGTAATTTAGTGTCAAATTGGGATTAGTGTATACTAATCAAATTGGGATTAGTATACACTAATCCCAATTTGATTTGTCTTTTTGTTTTTATTTTGGTAAAACAGCTGTTTAGGGGATGCTACTATATCATAAATATTTTATGGAGACTTGCATTAATAGATGCAATTAATGTACTTATTTAAAAGGATTGCCTCTTAAGAAACAGTAATTTACTAGTCAACTAACAGAACAAATACTATATCACATCTACAGTACTCAATAAKACAAGCTTGTTTCAGATAAATATGTTTTAAATTTTCTTAGCATATCTCATGAAAATGTTTTAAGTTCACAAGGGTAACCCTCCTCCACTCCAACTCTACAGCTTTTGCAATCCAAAGTTCATTGACCTGTTGGAGAAATGTGGGGTTGGCAAACTGCATTCTGTGTTTACCGTGTGGGGTTGTAGTACATTTCACTCCTTTTCCCCATTGCTTCCTCTGAGTTGTCCAGGCAGGCTAGAGAGTTCAGCTAGTACTTCTGGTCCATAGAGACTTGCTCCCTCTGACCCAGTCCACTTTGCAACTACTCATATCTGTCATGTACTTATTTACTGGAAAGTACATATTTTCTCAGGAAGTTAAATTGACTAATTGGTTCTCTATAGTTTCATCATGATGGGTCTGAGTCAATACTGGCATTCCTGTCACTGGATGGTATGGGAGTTTCTCAGAATGTGCCCTATAATCTTTTGGAGGTACATCTCTGTTATGTACTGTCCTATAATAACCCTACCTCACATGTACAGAAGTAGCTGCCTGGGGACAGAAAGACCACGCAAAAAAAAATAAAAAAAATCCTCAGACTTCAACTCTGGCCTGGTTGAGGCCCAATTATAGCCTACTGGGGCAGTTTTGTGATGTTTAGTTTATCAAAGGTTAGCCTCAATCCATCCCCCATCTCCCTGGAGGTGTCTTCTGTTCCCTCCCTCTTCCTCCTCTTGTCTGTTTGGCATGCTCAACACAGCCTGGATCAGTTGCAAGTTTCTGAGGAGACACTACACAGCTCTGGGATCCAGTTTGAAGTCAGTATTAATTTAGCTGCTTGTGTGATGGATAAGTGTTTGATGACACTCCCAGTCCTGCTCCTGTTCCTGGGCCTGGTTGGGATATCCCGCTCCTGTCTGAATCCTGTCTCTGCATACAGATTCACTGGGGCTGTCTGTATGGTGACCTACTCTGCAGCAGTGGTCTGTGAGTATGACTACTTATTTCCTCTCTCTCTCTCTCTCTCTCTCTCTCTCTCTCTCTCTCTCTCTCTCTCTCTCTCTCTCTCTCTCTCTCTCTCTCTCCTCTCTCTCTCTCTCTCTCTCTCAACTGCCATGGAGTCCTGTGCATTCTCTCTCTCTCTCTCTCTCTCTCTCTCTCTCTCTCTCTCTCTCTCTCTCCTCACCTGATGCTGAAAGTGCTTTTCATAGGCTTCCTTATTGCATTGTTTTTGTTTGAATAAAAACATTAGATTTTACTGACTTGGTAGTTGAACTGTTTTGTTGAGTATTAGCTTTAATACTAAGGCTTGTATGTTGACCTTAGATAACTGTGTACTGGTGACACTGCCATGTGTCACTGTTTGCAGTGTCAACGTGGGACATTCAGTAGATTTTGAAATTGAGTCACATATTGATCTCGGCATTAACCCCAAACTTTGTAAGTAGATTTTTCTGTCCATTGTTTTTGTAGTTTTCAATGTTCACTCTCATTCTCATTCTCCTCAAGAGTTTAAAGGAATCTTATAAACACAGTTTTATTGTGATGTGTTGTAATGTATTTCTTGGCACTGACCAGTCTTTCTATGTCTCAGATTGTGGAAAAGAGAAAGTTGCCACTGACACCTCAGTCTGTTACCTCACCTTCCACAAGCTCAATCTCCTGCTGCAGGGAGACAAAGAGTGAGTGAACGTGAACATGAAACCTAGAGAAAATTGTGCAATATATTACACTTGTCAACTGCTCTCTGTTTTTCGACAAGAAAAGTAAAACTGCTGCATAAAATACAAAACCTATGCTTTACATTCTGTCTGTAGACCTGGCTGGCTGAAGAGGCTGTTTACAGACTATATCACCTTCACAGTGAAGTTGGTTATTAAAAGCCTGGTGAGTGACATAAGAGGGAAGTTTAAAATAAGAAAGAAAGAGCACACCCTGTTGTTTGGAATGGGAACAAATAATGGGAAGAACAAGCAAGGAGGTGGGCAGAGCCAAGCACGAGCTAGCGAGATCCTATTGGGCCGTTATAGCATACATCTGCATAMTTCCGTTAGGGAACGCTTACTCTGGGAAGTGCGCGTGTGCAATAACTCAATTCACCTTTACACTCCTTAGAAACAAAACAATTTTTTAAGACTTTGGCAAAGGATAAAGTCTACAAAACGTAGTCCACTCTGCTCACAACAGACTAGTTTGGGGAACAGAAAACTGTATTGAGATCAAATGTTTAATCGATGAGAACATTTGCAGAATGTCTGTCAAAAATCCAACTCCTTCCATCTTCTCCCACTGCCGTCCACTGGGCTTCCTCTCACTACCAAATATGGAAACGCCAAGCGGATGCTTCACATTTATACATCTGGTGAAATATCTGTCTCATTGTTCTATCTGTGGTATATGTCTCATTGGCCTTTACTCAATTAGATTTGCTCAACTCCTGCATCCCCCCTTCTCCGCCCTCTCTCACCTCCTTTTGAAAAAGGTCAAAGGTAATCGAGGAGAGGCAGCGAGGAGAGTGAATGTGGGCAAAAATGTGCTTGTTTGAAATTAAAAGGCTTAGGGATTCAAGCTTAGGTTGATTTCAAATGGAATTTTAATAATAAATATGTTGGATTCACATCTCCATCTCAAACAAAAATAAAAGTTAAAGAATAGGATTAAATCAAATCAGTTTGATTTGATTTAGTCCTTTTCTTTAACATAGATTTTTGGTTGAAATTGAGATGTGAATCCAACATATCAATTATTAATTTGTAGACAAACTGGAATTAAAGCCAGACTCAGTGGCACAGATGGAGCTATCAAAGCAGAAGATATATCTCCTTAAAAAGTTATTATTTGGTTGAGTTGACAACTAAACAAGTCAATAGCACTTTTGGAATACGGTAAATAGCCTATTAACTTGTTAACAAATTATATGTTGGATTCTCGTCTACATCTCAACCAAAATAAAAGTAAAAGAATAGGATTAAGCCAGGTGCTCAGATCTAACTATACAAGCAGTAGATACATCTCCTTTCAATGTTAATGTTGTAGTTGTCAACCAAACACAATTCAATATTTATTTTGTAAGACAGTAAATAACCTAATATTAAGGCTATCTTACAAACTAATGTAACAGTATTTATTCAACCTTAAAATGAGTAACTCATCCATGGACACATTAAGGTTACTGTAACAATAAATGTCTTATGTAATCATAGAAGGTGTGCATGTTCAGGGTCCCAGGTCTGTGGAAATCTTCACAATTGCTATAATAATCTACACAGAATCTCAAAAAGTATTGATCACCTGCACCATGTGCTTTAATGTAATCTCTACAAATTGCAACCCAGGTAATTTAGTTGTGATATTAGATCAAGCAAATTGATGACTCATTAAATTGTTGTATAAATAAACAAAATATCTGACATTGTATTCCCATTTGAACTTTGGTGTGCTTTGAAATGGTTGAAAGTGCACTGATAACATATTTAGGTGACAACTAAACGAAAAATCAGGCATTGATTTTTCTTTGGAATTTGGTTGAGCTTTTAGATGGTTGAAGCAGTGATAACACATTCGGAATTCAACAAATTTTTGTCTGTCTTTTTGAGTGGGTGAAAATAAGTTGGAATCTCATTGATCAACATAGGCTATCTACCAAATATTAACCAATTCTCCATGTTGAAATGACATGGTGTTCCCAGTGGGACAACCTGGCCTGGGGCCTGTTGCACAAGTAGAATTAAGACATCCGGGATAAATGACTCAGCTGAGCTCAATGAAGCCAAAACATGTGCGTCCAGGCTTAATTGGTTGCACAAAGACCAAGCCAGGATGAGCAGACACGGATTCATTAAGCAGGTGAAACCAATCCTGGATAGGTGCGCGCTCACGGCTCACTCAAATAGACCCGCCACAGATCACAGTTAACTGATTTACCATGGCAACTAGAGCCGCGTACTTTTCCCCGTCGGAAGCACAAATCCTCATGGAGGCATACGAGGAGGTAAAAGATATATTAAGAAGAAAGGCACACCGCCACAGTGATAAAGCAAAGGAAAAAGCGTGGCAAAGTATTGCAGACCGCCTGAATGCGTAAGTAGTGCACAATTACACACTCACCGCTCCGCTGAAACATCACAATTACAATTCAAATACACTGCTCAAAAAAATAAAGGGAACACTTAAACAACACAATGTAACTCCAAGTCAATCACACTTCTATGAAATCAAACTGTCCACTTAGGAAGCAACACTGATTGACAATAAATTTCACATGCTGTTGTGCAAATGGAATAGACAAAAGGTGGAAATTATAGGCAATTAGCAAGACACCCCAAAAAAGGAGTGATTCTGCAGGTGGTGACCACAGACCACTTCTCAGTTCCTATGCTTCCTGGCTGATGTTTTGGTCACTTTTGAATGCTGGCGGTGCTCTCACTCTAATGGTAGCATGAGACGGAGTCTACAACCCACACAAGTGGCTCAGGTAGTGCAGTTCATCCAGGATGGCACATCAATGCGAGCTGTGGCAAAAAGGTTAGCTGTGTCTGTCAGCGTAGTGTCCAGAGCATGGAGGCGCTACAGGAGACAGGCCAGTACATCAGGAGAACATGGAGGAGGCCGTAGGAGGGCAACAACCCAGCAACAGGACCGCTACCTCCGCCTTTGTGCAAGGAGGTGCACTGCCAGAGCCCTGCAAAATGACCTCCAGCAGGCCACAAATGTGCATATGTCAGCATATGGTCTCACAAGGGGTCTGAGGATCTCATCTCGGTACCTAATGGCAGTCAGGCTACCTCTGGCGAGCACATGGAGGGCTGTGCGGCCCCACAAAGAAATGCCACCCCACACCATGACTGACCCACCGCCAAACCGGTCATGCTGGAGGATGTTGCAGGCAGCAGAACATTCTCCACGGCGTCTCCAGACTCTGTCACGTGCTCAGTGTGAACCTGCTTTCATCTGTGAAGAGCACAGGGCGCAGTGGCGAATTTGCCAATCTTGTGTTTCTCTGGCAAATGCCAAACGTCCTGCACGGTGCTGGGCTGTAAGCACAACCCCCACCTGTGGACGTCGGGCCCTCATACCACCTCATGGAGTCTGTTTCTGACCGTTTGAGCAGACACATGCACATTTGTGGCCTGCTGGAGGTCATTTGCAGGGCTCTGGCAGTGCACCTCCTTGCCAACAAAGGCGGAGGTAGCGGTCCTGTTGCTGGGTTGTTGCCCTCCTACGGCCTC
>NC_036866.1:20500328-20503610 GCF_002910315.2 Salvelinus sp. IW2-2015 | reverse complement strand
AACAGTAGATTCTTAATATGTCTTTGTTGTCATCATGAGCAGACAACTCGTCTTCATAACTATTTTTTATTAAGAAAGATACTGAAACAAACATCTTAGTTAAATGTAAAATGCGCACTAAGATCTTAATTCCTGCAAAAAGTCAAAATTAATGACGATTCTCTGAGATATCTTAGATTAATTCACGACTATTTTGAGGAAGTGTATTTGGCTACGGCGTCTCAAGATGCGACAAACAGTACATATTGCTGTATTTTCTCGTTTTTTCAAGTGAAGGTATTTTAATGTGATCCAAAGCCGAACTGAAGCATCTGATGCTTTCAGGTAGGGTTGGGTTAAGTTTAGGAGTTAGTTAATAGGGTAAAGGTTAGGGGAAGGTTAGCTAAAAGGGTTACAGTGGGATCTAGGGGTTCAGCGACAGTTGCTTCAGCTTTAGTAGTTCAAACGTAGCCTAAAAGTAGTAAGGGGATTGAAAAGTTGTCCCATGATGCAGATTTGGAAATCACAACCTTCTAGGTTGCTAGACATTCACGTTTATTGACAACCACCTACTTAACGTGACATAAATGCGAGTGTCTCGGGATTTATGTAAAACATACAAAATACTCTGAGACAATTTGTTATATGTGATCAGTGAAATGCCCCCAACAAAGGTTTCCGTAGCTTATTCCTTAGGTTGGTAGTGGGACTTCTATATGCGTAAGACATTTATAGAGATAAAGGATACAGTAGCATATTTTTAATGTGAGTGTATGATTTTCTCCTCTGACAATAAACAAGTGATTCAACGTGGTGGAGCAGAATACCAAATCTCCGCGGTAGGATACTACAGTGTGGCCCTCGCCTTCTCTCAAAAATTGTCTGCGCCCAAAGAAGACAAGTTTCCGAGGAGAGAGGACCATTATGAGATGTATAGTCGGATTCACCGGGCCGCAAGCAATGTCCCGAGAAAAGAGGAATATTGGAACAGGGAAGCAGAAAGGTGGATTTTCTGAGGAAGGGAGATGGAGGGGAGAAACAAAGGCAAGAAGATGTTATAGAAAATTGAGGAAAATGAGGTTGGAATTGAATTTGAGGAACATGGGCGATCAAAAAATGAAGATTGGGTGTTGAAGAAGAGTCAAGTAGCCAAACAAAGTGAGCTGTGCTCCAGATCAAGTGAAGGAGGCTGAAATGAAAGTAGAAGAGAGTGAGTTAATGTGAGATGGACACGGTGGTGGTGCATCAATGGGACAATGGTGACGGAATCTGGTTCCTAGGATGAACATTTTGAAGAAAAATGGATCCTCTGCCTTCTTCGGCAGATTCATTTGTGATTTCAAGGGTGGTGATAAAGGAGTTGCGGGTAGCAGTTGATCACTGAAGTAACCTATAGTTGATATTCTCCCGTGTGTGTTTCTTCTTCAACAGGAGCGGGTGCTTGATGTGGTCAGCAAACTCTGGGGGTCAAGATTTTTCTTGCTTTGCTCTTGGAACAGGACCAAATTGAAGGAGTGTTTCTGGGGCAAGCATTAAGTGGTGGAGGGGAGTCAATGAAGTGAAAGATTCTGGTAGGGGCCTCCCGGGTGGCCGCAGTGCGGTCTAGGGCACTGTCGCAGTTGCTTAGCTGCGCCAGCCAGAGTCTCTGGTTCGCGCCGGCCGGACAGGGAGGCTCCGTGGGCGACGCCAATTGGCTAGGTCGTCGGGTTTAAGGGAGGGGTTTGGCCGGTAGGGATATCCTTGTCTCATCGCGCTCCAGCGACTCCTGTGGTGGGCGCAGTGCGCACTAACCGAGGGGGCCAGGTGCACAGTGTTTCCTCCGACACATTGGTGCGGCTGGCTTCCGGGTTGGAGGCGCGCTGTGTTAAGAAGCAGTGCGGCTTGGTTGGGTTGTGCTTCGGAGGACGCATGGCTTTCGCTTTCGACCTTCGTCTCTCCCGAGCCCGTACGGGAGTTGTAGCAATGAGACAAGATAGTAATTACTAGCGATTGGATACCACGAAAATTGGGGAGAAAAGGGGATAAAAAGTTYAAAAAWAAAAYWWAAAAAAAAGATTCCTGGTATTTGTGATGCCCGCTGTTTGGTGAGATGCAGACCCGGTGGTGAGCGTTGTGAAACAGAGGAGTCACTGTCAGTCCTTTTGAGTTTTGAGTCTTTACCCGACAAAGTAATGTTAGGATATATCAGTTATGCTGTTAGAGCTTTTGTGCCGAACCCACTGTGGTGTTTCAGATGCAACGTTTATGGTCATGTCGCAGCAGTTTGTAGGAGGGAGATTCCAAGATGTGGGAAGTGTGCAGGTGTAACGGATGTGAAATAGCTAGCTAGTTAGCGGGTACGCGCTAATAGCGTTTCAATCAGTTACGTCACTTGCTCTGAAACCTAGAAGTAGTGGTTCCCCTTGCTCTGCAAGAGCCGTGGCTTTTGTGGAGCGATGGGTAACGARGCTTCGTGGGTGACTGTTGTTGATGTGTGCAGAGGGTCCCTGGTTCGCGCCCGTATCGGGGCGAGGGGACGGTTTAAAGTTATACTGTTACACAGGAGGGCATGGGATAGAGGATTGTGTAGTTTCGGTGGAAAAGTTGTGTGTGTCAACTCTAGGGGTGCCCATGTTGCTGGGGATCGGAAGTGTCCGATGCGAGAGAGGCAGGTTGAGGTGGCTAGAGTCAGAGTAGTGCAGAAGGTGTCGTATGCTGAGGCAGTGAAGAAAGTAGAAGAGGATTGGTCAGGATCCCTGTGAGTAGTACATCTGTGCCAGCACAGAGGGATAGGCCAACGAGTGATCAATCAATCAAATGTATTTATAAAGCCCTTCTTACATCAGCTGATGTCACAAAGTGCTGTACAGAAACCCAGCCTAATACCCCAAATAGCAAGCAAGTGATTTAAGCTTCAGTAATGTTGACTTCTTAGCATTCATAGCAATGGTTATCAACTGTACCGCAGAAATGGAACGAAAATCACAGAAAATAGATGCTGTGGTGGCAGCTACAGAMAACTATTTGGGTATACGAGATTTGACTTCAGAAGAGTTACAGGGTGTGTTGAGTGGTGGTGTCCCAGGCCATTGGCATGGTGCAGGAGTAGATAGGATCAAGCAGGGGCGAAAATCTGATATCAACCTTGGAGGGGACAATTACATTACATTTTCTCAAGAGCAATTCCTGAGGGGGACACCAAAAGTAGTGCTGTAACACATAGTATACGTTGTTATATGTTAAATGTATATTGAGGAACCATAATTCCTACAACTGTATAATTGATAGGTACAGTAGTTAACTGAAGGGTTTTCCCAACTTGTT
>NC_036866.1:20382705-20497933 GCF_002910315.2 Salvelinus sp. IW2-2015 | reverse complement strand
TCGAAGCACTACAGCTGCATGCTGATCTTGGATTAAACTGACGATAGCAAAGATTCCATCTTTGACGACGCCACATAAATGGAATAGGTACTAGCTAGCTTGATAGTTAATGTTTGCTTTAGTTTGCGCGCTAGCTCTGCAAATTCAGCTAGTGTGCGAACCCTGCCAACATAAAAATAAATAAATAACATTGCTATGGACCTGCTATGGATTGACTGGATTAACCTCACGTCAGTTACGTACATGTCCCTTTCGGACAGTAGATACGAACCCTCTATTACCTTGCCAGCTAAAGAACTGGCAGTGGATCACACCATTGTGAGGCAAAGGGCGGGGGGGGTCGCAATCTTTTGAAACTTAAAAACGCGCTATTAAGTGTCTATAACCAGCACAAGTGCTTTCATTGCGTATTATTAATATTATTGAAATTACATAGTTATGTTTACAGTGATATATTGGGGGGGACAAATCATATTTTTCCCAAGATGGGGGGGTCGTGTCCCCCCCGTCCCCCCTGGGATTTCCGCCTATGGGATCAAGTAGTGGAATGGGGTAATGATTTTAATGAGTATAGGGTTAGTTTGAAGGTTGTTTTTTTTGCATATATATATCTATATATATATTTTTTAAAATTATTATTTTAATTGTATTTTGTATTACAAAGTATAATGGATTTATATGATAGTCCAGTTGGGGGCGGTAAAGCAACATTTCGGATGCCAACCGCTGTTAAACCCCCGAAGAAGAAGAAGGAGAAGGATACACCAAAAGGAGGCTATCGAGGAAGGGAGAACCAAAGATTTGTATAACTAAACCTAGATAGACCACAGCCCGTTGTTTCAAACATGAACAAATTAGTCAGTGGTCAGAAGAAGCAAGGAGGTGGGCAGAGCCAAGCACGAGCTAGTATTGCCGCGTTCTAGCAAAGCATATTTCCGTTAGAGAAGGCCTACTCTGTGAGGTGCGCAATAACTCAATTCGCTTTTGCACTCCTTCTAAACAACGCCATTATTTTTTACTTTGGCAAAGGATAAATTCTACAAAACTTAGTCCACTATGTTCGTAACATCTAGTTTTGGGAACAGAAAAATGTATATTGAGATCAAATGTTTAATCGATGAGAAAATTAGCAGAATGTCGGGCAAAATCGATCTCGCCTTATCTTCTCCCACTGCCTGCCAGTGATCTTCCATATTTGGTAGTGAGTTGAAACGCCAAGCGGATGCTTCACATTTAAACATTGTGAAGTGTCATGGTGAAATATCTGTCTCATCTGACCGTCTTCCGTTTGCCTATTGACAGATTATCCTTTGCTTAGCTAGCCAACGTCGCCATGACATCACTTACAAGTGTGATCGCGGATTTCTATTGGAGAATCAGTTAATGCCTATCGTCATACTCTACTGTCATTGACAGAGAGAGGACGGAGAACCTACTTTTTGCCAAAACGACAAAAAAGGCCAGTGTGTTGGAAAGAGGACTAACTGACAGCTCAACTCTGCCCTCTACTGTTTGGTTAATGCGACCCTGCTGACACATGAACTCATCAGCTGCAACAAATAATGAAACAATGTTATTCATAGGGAACGTATTTACTTAATTGCAGATCTGCAAGGAGATCAATAATGTGGCAAACATACTGGCTGACTTCATACAGGAACGAGTAGGTATGGTCACGTTTGTGGAGTTTGGGTAGATGATGACTTATGAAGCCTACAACAAAACGTTATGTTTTTTATGTCTGTCATCTATATACAGTGGGGAGAACAAGTATTTGATACACTGCCGATTTTGCAGGTTTTCCTACTTACAAAGCATATAGAGGTCTGTAATTTTTATCATAGGTACACTTCAACTGTGAGAGACGGAATCTAAAACAAAAATCCAGAAAAATCACATTGTATGATTTTTAAGTAATTAATTAAAATTTTATTGCATGCCATAGGTATTTGATACATCAGAAAAGCAGAACTTAATATTTGGTACAGGAACCTTTGTTTGCAATTACAGAGATCATACGTTTCCTGTAGTTCTTGACCAGGTTTGCACACACTGCAGCAGGGATTTTGGTCCACTCCTCCATACAGACCTTCTCCAGATCCTTCAGGTTTTGGGGCTGTCGCTGGGCAATACGGACTTTCAGCTCCCTCCAAAGATTTTCTATTGGGTTCAGGTCTGGAGACTGGCTAGGCCACTCCAGGACCTTGAGATGCTTCTTACTCTCCTTAGTTGCCGTGGCTGTGTGTTTCGGGTCGTTGTCATGCTGGAAGACCCAGCCACGACCCATCTTCAATGCTCTTACTGAGGGAAGGAGGTTGTTGGCCAAGATCTCGTGATACATGGCCCCATCCATCCTCCCCTCAATACGGTGCAGTCGTCCTGTCCCCTTTGCAGAAAAGCATCCCCAAAGAATGATGTTTCCACCTCCATGCTTCACAGTTGGGATGGTGTTCTTTGGGTTGTACTCATCCTTCTTCTTCCTCCAAACACGGCGAGTGGAGTTTAGACCAAAAAGCTCTATTTTTGTCTCATCAGACCACATGACCTTCTCCCATTTCTCCTCTGGATCATCCAGATGGTCATTGGCAAACTTCAGACGGGCCTGGACATGCGCTGGCTTGAGCAGGGACAGGATTTTAATCCATGACAGCGTAGTGTGTTACTAATGGTTTTCTTTGAGACTGTGGTCCCAGCTCTCTTCAGGTCATTGACCAGGTCCTGCCGTGTAGTTCTGGGCTGATCCCTCACCTTCCTCATGATCATTGATGCCCCACGAGGTGAGATCTTGCATGGAGCCCCAGACCGAGGGTGATTGACCGTCATCTTGAARTTCTTCCATTTTCTAATAATTGCGCCAACAGTTGTTGCCTTCTCACCAAGCTGCTTGCCTATTGTCCTGTAGCCCATCCCAGCCTTGTGCAGGTCTACACTTTTATCCCTGATGTCCTTACACAGCTCCCTGGTCTTGGCCATTGTGGAGAGGTTGGAGTCTGTATGATTGAGTGTGTGGACAGGTGTCTTTTATACAGGTAACGAGTTCAAAAAGGTGCAGTTAATACAGGTAATGAGTGGAGAACAGGAGGGCTTCTTAAAGAAAAACGAACAGGTCTGTGAGAGCCGGAATTCTTACTGGTTGGTAGATGATCAAATACTTATGTCATGCAATAAAATGCAAATTAATTACTTAAAAATCATACAATGTGATTTTCTGGATTTTTGTTTTAGATTCTGTCTCTCACAGTTGAAGTGTACCTATGATAAAAATTACAGACCTCTATATGCTTTGTAAGTAGGAAAACCTGCAAAATCGGCAGTGTATCAAATACTTGTTCTCCCCACTGTATGTGTAGGTGGTGCTAAGGATTTACATAATGAGGGGAGGATGTTGATATCCTCCTAACCAGGCACGTGTACAGATAGGACTCTACCTATGCAGAGCACATGCCCCTTTGCCCTTCCAGTCTCCAAAGGCCCTTTTGGGTGGTGGTATAATTTCCCCAAAAATATTTTTTCTTGTATATATTTTTTTTAAATTGTTGACATTAAAACCAGTGAATAGTGATAGCATTGACGTCATCCACGTATTCCTATGGAAAATTCCCAATGGCACATGAAGCAGGACATATTTSAATTTGAAGTACGCCATTTTGCTGAATAGGGCTGAATGCAACTGGCCAGGGTTCTGGGCTGCATTTAGTATGTTTTTATGTTCTGGAACATTCAATTGAACGGAAACGGTGCTGTACTGAACGACCAGTTGTAAAATGAGGAGGTTGTGGGTTGGGGAACGCTATCAGCATGGTCACGTCACTCATTGCCTCAAGCCGCACCCACCAAATGGGAGCAAACATAACTCAAAGTCTGTGCAAGAACTTACAAGAATGTTTTGGAGAAACGTGTCGTTCAGTACAAACCATTCCGCAACGTAGCAAACTTCCTAATAAGACACTTTAGTCATCAAATCAAGCTTTATTTATACAGCACATTTCAGACATGGAATGCAACACAATGTGCTTCACAGGAAAAAACTATGAAAATAAAAACTGATATGTACTAGACAACAAACATAAGTGTATAAAAAAAGAAAAACAAAAAATTGAAAACTGAATGACTAAAAAGCACCCTAAGGAAAAGCAAAGATAAAAAGGTGTGTTATAAGATCTCTTTTAAAAATATCCACAGTTTTTGCTGTTCTCTGGCATGCTATTCCAGAGGCTGGGGGCATAGTAACTAAAGGCTGCCTCTCCATGCCTCTTGGTCCTAGGCTTTGGGATAGTTAAAAAGCCAGTGCCAGAGGACCTGAGGGACCTAGTGGGTACATAACTTAAAAGCATGTCTGACATGTATTGGGGTGCTAAATCATGTATTTAAAAACCAATAGAAGAGACTTTAAAACCGGTTTAATGTGGGCTCTTCATCTGGTCTTGGTCAGTTCCTGTGCTGCACCATTCTGTATATTTTGCAGTTGACCAATGGCTTTCTTGGGTGGACCAGACATGAGAGCATTACAGTAGTCAAGCCTGCTTGTAATAAAATCATGGATGAGTCTCTCTGTATCAGCCTGAGAGAGAAACGGCCACACCGTGGCAATGTTCCTCAGGTGGTAAAAAGCTATTTTGGTCACATTCCTAATGTGTGATTCAAAAATGAGTTCAGAATCTAAAATAACACCTTGGTTTTTTACCTGGTGTTTTATTTTTATTGCCTGTTAACTAAAATGTGCGGCCAGATTCTCTCTCTGTGCTTTGGCTCCAACAATAGTACCTCGGTCTTGTCTTGATTTAGCTGGAGGAAGTTGTGAGCCATCCAAGTATTTAAATCACTAATACAGTCTAATGATTTATCCAGAAATGTAAAGTTTTGTGTCGTCTGTGTAGCAGTGAAAATCATGTTGTGCTTTCTGATAACGCTGCCATGACATCAGTGTTTGACATGACATCCTATAAAAATGCCAGGGAGGATTTATTGTGACAGGGTAGGAACCAAAGTGTTGACTAGGGGACCGTATAATCTTTAGCTACATTTAATATTTTCTCTTAGCTACTTCATAGTTAACATGTTCTTGCTTCACGTATTCCTCTTTGATTTAGAAGATACTGTACTGTTGCACAAAAATGCAGATGTAGATCTACACCATCACTGGTATAATCAGGCTATATAGCTAGTTATGTTTGCTCTGACTCAGTACATGTACTAGCTAGCGATTAGCATTAGCAGCTAACAAGTTCTAAGCCCAACTTACTAAGAAAAGACAAACTAGCTGTTTGCAGATGTAAGAAACACAAACGAATAGTGTAATTATAGGCGAGACAAAAAAAAATGCAGCTGAACCTTTCGGTTGCTGGTCCAACGCTCTAACCACTAGGATACCTGCCGCCCCTTTTCAATTAAAGTTGAAAAGACGTCATTTATAGACGTCTATGTTTGCTCCAAATCAGGGCTGTTCCAGACCGGACAAAATCTGAACCAAACCTGCACCAAACCAGTCCTTTGGTCCGGACTGGACCAAAAACCAATGTCTGTGGAAATCAAGGCCAGTCTGCACCAAAAAAAGACCTTCAGACAGGACCAAAAAAAGGTGTCAGCGTCGGTCTGTGCGGTATAGCCTATAGCACAGGTTGTCAAACTCATTCCAAAGAGGACAGAATGTCTGCGGGTTTTCGCTTCTCCCTTGTACTGGATTGATGACTGAAGGTCACTAATTAGTAAGGAACTCCCAACACCTGGTTGTCTAGGGCTTAATTGAAAAGAAAAACCTGCAGACACTAGGCCTTTCATGAAATGAGTTTGACACCCCTGGCCTACAGTGTTACCTGAAATGTTATTTTAGGAATGCCCTTCTATGTGGCCAGCCTAACGTACACCAAAAATACGTTGTTCCGTGCTTACTGAGGTGTAGCCTACCATATRGGCCCCAAATGGAATTTTATGAATAGCCCACTGTTTGTAAAACAGGCCGTTGCATTGGCTTTATTAGTCCTGATTCCTGTAACTAATCCATTTGGCTATTTATACTCTGAATATCAGTTACCCAACTTTATCAGGAGGAGTTATCCTTAGCCTATTTGCAATGTATTTACACAGCGGGTAATGCAGAAGTATTTTCRTTTTCGCTATGATCAGCTCGTAAACAATTTAGGGGATGTTTTTCAGCGGCAGGGACTGGGAGTCTAGTCAGGATCGAGGGAAAGATGAACAGAGCAAAGTACGGAGAGATCCTTGATGAAAACCTGCTCCAGAGCGCTCAGGACCTCAGGCTGGGGCGAAGGTTCACCTTCCAACAGGACAATGACCCTAAGCACACAGCCAAGACAATGCAGGAGTGGCTTCGAAACAAGTCTCTGAATGTCCTTGAGTGGCCCAGCCAGAGCCCATGTCAGAACCTCTCAATCTATATGTCACGACTTCCACCGAAGTCGGCTCCTCTCCWTGTTCGGGCGGCGTTCGGCGATCGACGTCACCGGCTTTCTAGCCATCGCTGCTCCATTTCTCATATTCCATTGGTTTTGTCTTGTTCCATTACACACCTGGTTTTCATTCCATAATTACTGCATGTATTTAGTCCTCTGTTTCCCCTCCATGTCTTTGTGTGTAATTGTTTGTGATGTGCATTATTCTCGGGCGCTTTACTTATGCCATGTTCCGTGTTTTTGGCACGTTGTTTTTATGTGCTGTACTTTGTGGAACGGAATTAAATTGCGCCTGTTCACTACACTCTGCTCTCCTGCACCTGACTTCGCCTCCCGTACACACCCTTTACACCATAACCATATTCAAGTCAACACTAAAGACACACGTCTTCATACAGGCTTACCCGGTTGTCTTAGATTTTATCCTCATTCTAGTTTACTTCCCTGGTTAGTCTGTCATCATATTTAGTGTTCTCCATGGTTCGTATGTGCTTATATTTAGTGTATACATATTTTTTTTATGTGATTTTTTTGCTTACAGTTGAAGTCGGAAGTTTACATACACTTAGGTTCGAGTCATTAAAACTCGTTTTTCAACCACTCCACAAATTTCTTGTTAACGAACTATAGTTTTGGCATGTCGGTTAGGACATCTACTTTGTGCATGACACAAGTAATTTTTCCAACAATTGTTTACAGACAGATTATTTCACTGTATCACAATTCCAGTGGGTCAGAAGTTTACATACACTAAGTTGACTGTGCCTTTAAACAGCTTGGAAAATTCCAGAAAATTATGTCATGGCTGATAGGCTAATTTACATAATTTGAGTCAATTGGAGGTGTAACTGTGGATGTATTTCAAGGCATACCTTCAAACTCAGTGCCTCTTTGCTTGACATCATGGGAAAATCTAAAGAAATCAGAAACAAAATTGTAGACCTCCACAAGTCCTGTCTCTTATACACATCTAGATGTGTATAAGAGACAGCTTGGGAGCAATTTCCAAATGCCTGAAGGTGCGAAAAGTGCGAATCAATCCCAGAACAACAGCAAAGGACCATGTGAAGATGCTGGAGGAATGGGGTACAAAAGTATCTATATCCACAGTAAAACGAGACCTATATCGACATAACCTGAAAGGCCGCTCAGCAAGGAAGAAGCCACTGCTCCAAAACCGTCATAAAAAAGCCAGACTACGGGCTTGGCAGCAGGCAGCATCATGTTGTGGCGGTGCTTTGCTGCAGGAGGAACTTGGGCACTTCACAAAATAGATTGCATCATGAGGTAGGGAAATGATGTGGATATATTGAAGCAACATCTCAAGACATCAGTCAGGAAGTTAAAGCTTGGTCGCAAATGGGTCTTCCAAATGGACAATGACCCGAAGCTTACTTCCAAAGTTGTGGCAAAATGGCTTAAGGACAATAAAGTTAAGGTATTGGAGTGGCCATCACAAAGCCCTGACCTCAATCCTATAGAACATTTGTGGGCAGAACTGAAAAAGCTTGTGCGAGCAAGGAGGCCTACAAACCTGACTCAGTTACATCAGCTCTGTCAGGAGGAATGGGCCAAAATTCACCCAATTTATTGTGGGAAGCTTGTGGAAGGCTACCCAAAACGTTTGACCCAAGTTAAACAATTTAAAGGCAATGCTACCAAATACTAATTGAGTGTATGTAAACTTCTGACCCACTGGGAATGTGATGAAAGAAATAAAAGCTGAAATAAATCATTCTCTCTACTATTATTCTGGCACTGCGCCCGGCCCGCCACAGGAGTCGCTAGTGCGCGATGAGACAAGGATATCCCTACCGGCCAAACCCTCCCTAACCCGGACGATGCTAGGCCAATTGTGCGTCGCCCCATGGACCTCCTGGTCGCGGCCGGCTGCGACAGAGCCTGGGCTCGAACCCAGAGTGTCTGGTGGCACAGCTAGCACTGCGATGCAGTYCCTTAGACCACTGCGCCACCCGGGAGGCCATGGCTGGGGGCTTTAATGCAGGCAAACTTAAATCAGTTTTACCAAATTTTTACCAGCATGTCACATGTGCAACCAGAGGAAAAAAACTTGAGACCACATTTACTCCACACAAAGAGATGCATGCAAAGCTCTCCCCGCCCTCCATTTGGCAAATCTGACCATAATTCTATCCTCCTGATTCCTGCTTACAAGCAAAAACTAAAACAGGAAGTACCAATGACTCGCTTAATAAGGAAGTGGTCAGATGACGCGGATGCTACGCTACAGGACTGTTTTGCTAGCACAGACTGGAATATGTTCCGGGATTCATCCAATGGCATTGAGGAGTATACCACCTCAGTTGTCGGCTTCATCAATAAGTGCATTGGCGACGTCATCCCCACAGTGACCGTACGTACCCCAACCAGAAGCCATGGATTACAGGCAACATCCACATTGAGCTAAGGACTAGAGCTGCCGCTTTCAAAGAACGGGGACGCCTATAATCCGGACGCCTATAAGAAATCCCGCTATGCCCTCAGATGAACCATCAAACAAGCAAAGCGTCAATACCGAATTAAGATTGAATCCTACTACACCGGCTCTGACGCTCGTCGGTGTAGCAGGGCTTGAAAACTATTACGGACTACAAAGGGAAACCCAGACGGGAGCAGCCCAGTGATGCGAGCCCACCAGATGATCTAAATGCCTTTTATGCTCGCTTCGAGGCAAGCAACACTGAAGCATGCACGAGAGCACCAGCTGTTCTGGATGACTGTGTGATAACGCTCTCGGTAGCCGATGTGAGCAAGACCTTTAAACAGGTCAACATTCACAAAGCCGCGGGGCCAGATGGATTACCAGGACGTTTACTCAATGCATGTGCGGACCAACTGGCAAGTGTCTTCACTGACATTTTCAACCTCTCCCTGACTGTCTGTAATACCTACATGTTTCAAGCAGAACACCATAGTCCCTGTGTCCAAGGAAGCGAAAGTAACCTGCCTAAATGATAACCGCGCCGTAGCACTCACGTCGGTAGCCATGAAGTGCTTTGAAAGGGTGGTCATGGCTCACATCAACAGCTTCCTCCTGGATACCCTAGACCCACTCTAATTCTTATACCGCCCCAACAGATCCACAGATGACGCAATCTCAATCGCACTCCACACTGCCCTTACCCACCTGGACAAAAGGAACACTTGTGTGATAATGCTGTACAGCTCAGCATTCAACAACATAGTGCCCACAAAGATCATCACTAAGCTAAGGACCCTGGGACTAAACACCTCCCTCTGCAACTGGATCCTGGACTTCCTGACGGGCCGCCTCCAGGTGGTAAGGGTAGGCAACAACACGTCTGCCACGCTGTTCCTGAACACTGGGGCCCCTCAGGGGTGTGTACTTAGTCCCCTCCTGTACTCCCTGTTCACCCACGACTGCGTGGCCAAACATGACTCCAACACCAATATTAAGTTTGCTGACGACACATCAGTGGTAGGCCTGATCACCGACAACGATGAGACAGCCTATAGGGAGGAGGTCAGAGAACTGGCAGTGTGGTGCCAGGATAACAACCTTTCCCTCAATGTGAGCAAGACAAAGGAGCTGATTGTGGACTACAGGAAAAGGCGGGCCGAACAGGCCCCCATTAACATCAACGGGGCTGTAGTGGAGCGGGTCGAGAGCTTCAAGTTCCTTGGTGTCCACATCACCAACAATCTATCATGGTATAAACACACCAAGACAGTCGTGAAGAGGGCAAAACCTTTTCCCACTTAGGAGACTGAAAAGATTTGGCATGGGTCCCCAGATCCTCAAAAAGTTATACAGCTGCACCATCGAGAGCATCCTGACCGGTTGCATCACCGCCTGGTATGGCAACTGCTTGGCATCTGACAGTAAGACGCTACAGATGGTAGTGCGTACGGCCCAGTACATCACTGGGGCCAAGCTTCCTGCAATCCAGGACCTATATAATAGGCGGTGTCAGAGGAAAGCCCATAAAATTGTTAGAGACTCCAGTCACCCAAGTCATCGACTGTTTTCTTTGCTACCGCACGGCAAGCGGTACCAGAGCGCCAAGTCTAGGACCAAAAGGCCCCCTTAACAGCTTCTACCCTTAAGCCATAAGATTGCTGAACAATTAATKAAATGGATTATTATGTTGACACCCCCCCCAGAATTTGTTTTGTACACTGCTGCTACTTGCTGTTTATTATCTATGCATAGTCACTTCACCCCTACCTACATGTACACAAATGACCTCTAACCTGTACCCCTGCACACTGACTTGGTACTTGTACCCCCTCCTCATTATTACATTATTGTGTATTTATTTTATTATATTTGACTATTTATTTGGTAAATATTTTCTTAACTCTTCTTGAACTGCACTGTTGGTTAAGGGCTTGTAAATAAGTATTTCACGCTAAAGTCTGCAATTGTTTGATATGATTTGTACTTATCGAAAGGAAAGAAGAAAAAATAATGTATTGTGATGTCACCTGCCCCTCCCACGGGCCCAACCCCTCTTCGCGCAATACGCTCACAACTTTGGGCTATATATAGTCTACATACAGTACACTGAGTTTACAAAACATTAGTTACACCTTCCTAATATTGAGTGGCACCCCATTTTGCCCTCAAAACACTCTCAATTCGTCGGCCATGGACTCTACAAGGTGTCGAAAGCGTTCCACAGGGATGGTGGCCCATGTCAAATTGGCTGATGTCACACTGTTTTGTGCACTCAGTGTATATTCATAACTCTTTAAAACGTCTGTTTTAAAAATGTATAGTTTATTCGTATAAGGGTCATAATACCATAATAATGCCATAGCCTAATTAACACTCCTCAAAAACGAAACAAAAGTAAAAGCATCTTCCCTATGCCCCATTCACATGATTTGAGTTTCACTTTATTGTAGGCTGCTCTGCAGGGATGCGACAAGCAGCAAAATTTGGTAAGTTATTATTTTGCTATGCATTTTATAACACTTACATTCGTTATCACCTTATCTTGCATGAGCTTTCCGTGTGAAGCAAGGCTACGCATTTGGGAACTTGCAGTAACCGGGCAGTTTCAAATTGTTTTTATAACTATTTAGCTTTGCCGGGCCATGTGAAATAGTTTTAGATACTATTGTAATCTAATTCTACACTCTTAAGTAAAGGTGCCTGGACGAAACCTTTTGGGATGCTTTTCAGTACTGGATCACTTATTACAAAGTAGTCTCAGCCCTTACAAAAAATATTGCAGTTTTGAAACTGCAGTAAAAGTGCCGTAACTGTAGTCGACTGTGGTATTTTGGACGCAGTAATTGCAGAATAGTTATACTGCACTCTAACTGCAGTTACACACGTTTTTTTTGGGACGCAGTATTTGCTGCATACTGCAGTTATACTGCACTCTAACTGCAGTTATAACCCCTAATAAGTACACTGCCGTTATGCTGCACTCTGACTGCTGTCTTTTTTTCGTAAGGGAGAGCATTTCGTATGATTCCTTACATAAATCCGAGACACTCCATTTAGTATGATGTGTTACGTTTCGTATGGTAGCCTATCTATTAATTTGTGGATGTCCATCATTCATTTGGTATGACATGATACGAATTACAATMTGTGTGATATGCTACGGATTACAATTCGTACAATATGTTAGGAATTTGCAAAATGTACAATATCATAATTTTAGCAAATGTGTAACGTGTTATGAATTCCAATTTGTTGTTGCTAAAGTCAGCTAGGGGGCTAGGTTGCAAACGCTAGGCTTGGGGTTAGAGTTATAGGTTAGGGTTAGAAGTTAAATTAGATTCAGATTCAGATAGTTTAATAGTCACATGTACAAGGTTGCAGGTGTGATTGCAGGGTACAGTGAAAATCTTAGGCTTCGAGCTCCAACATGCAGGACTAGTGAAATAAAATAATGAAAATGGTAGTAAAAACAATATAAATAGCACTATATACACRACCGGTCAAAAGTTTTAGAACACCCACTCATCCAAGGGTTTTTCTTTATTTTTACTATTTTCTACATTYTAGAATAATGGTGAAGACATCAAAACTATGAAATAACARATATGGAATCATGTAGTTATCAAAAAGTGTTAAACAAATCTAAATATATTTTATATTTGAGATTCTTCATAGTAGCCACCRTTTGCCTTGATGACTACATCTGTTCCTTCAGAGCTGCTGTCTGAAGGAACAGATATAGATAGCTCCCAAAGACTGAAATAAGATAAATATCTGTTTTCATGTGCACTTAACATATGCAGCATGCAATAGGAATTGTTTTGATCGTGTCAAGAGGTAACTCCGTTGACCATTTAGCCTACATGTGTGAAACTCATACCATGGAGGGCTGAGTGTCTGTAATTAGGCCACTCAGGAACACTCAATGCCGTATTGGTAAGCAACTCCAGTATATATTTGACCATGTATTTAAGGTGCTCGCTGCTCCCGAGTGCCGCAGTGGTCTAAGGCACTYCATCTCAGTGCTAGAGGTGTCACTAGAGACCCTGGTTTGATTCCAGGCTGTATCACAACCGGCCGTGATTGGAGTCCCATAGGGCGGCGCACAATTGGCCCAATGTCGTCCGGGTTAGGGTTTGGCAGGGGTAGGCCGTCATTGTAAATAAGAATTTGTTCTTAACTGACTTGCCTAGTTAAATAAAATWWWAAAAAGTATGGAGAATTATCAAGAGTCTGTAGGATTATAGAAAAAGCAGTTGGGAAATGAACGTTTGAGTAACTAAATGTTCAGTGAATGTGAGTATYTTTAGGTGGTTTAAATGACCAACTTTCCTACTAACCTTCTAAAAGTCTGACGTTGCCCAAATGTTGCCAATCCGTTCATTATTCTACTAACTAGGGATGTGACAAATGGACAATTTTGCTTAACGTTTACAGGGCCATTTATCATCGGTTTTCCGTGAAAAAAATCATAAAATTCTACGTCAATTTACAATGCAGAATAATGGTCCTATTACGCATGTATGACTTCTAGGGCCAGGTAATGAAGTTATACAGTGCCTTTGGGAAGCATTCAGACCCCTTGATTTTTTCCACATTTTGTTAGGTTACAGCCTTATTCTAAAGTTGATTAAATTGTTTTTCCCCCTATTCAATCTACACACAATACCCAATAATGACAAAGCAAAAACAGTTTTTTAGAAATGTTGGCAAAAAAATAAAAAATAATAATAAATGATATCACATTCACATAAGTATTCAGACCCTTTACTCAGTACATTGTTGTAGCATCTTTGGCAGCGATTACAGCCTTGAGTCTTCTTGGGTATGACGCTACAAGCTTGGCACACCTGTATTTGGGGAGTTTATCCCATTCTTCTATGCAGATCTCTCAAGCTCTGTCAGGTTGGACGGGGAGCGTCGCTGCACATCTATTTTCAGGTCTCTCCAGAGATGTTCGATCGGGTTCAAGTCCAGGCTCTGGCTGGGCCACTCAAGGACATTCAGAGACATGTCCCGAAGCCAGTCCTGCATCGTCTTGGCTGTGTGCTTAGGATTGCTGTCGTGTTGGAAGGTGAACCTTCGCCCCAGTCTGAGGTCCTGCGCGCTCCGGACCAGGTTTTCATCAAGGATCTCTCTGTGCTTTGCTCCGTTGKTCTTTCCCTCAATCCTGACTAATCTCCCAGTCCCTGCCGCTGAAAAACATCCCCACAGCATGATGCTGCCACCACCATGCTTCACCATAGGGATGGTGCCAGGTTTTCTCCAGACATGACGCTTGGCATTCAGGCCAAAGAGTTCAATCTTGGTTTCATCAAACCAGGGAATCTTGTTTCTCATGGTCTGAGAGTCCATTGGGTTCTTGGTCACCTCCTTGACCAAGGTCCTTCCTCCCCGATTGCTCAGTTTGGCCGGGCGGACAGCTCTAGAAAGAGTCTTGGTGGTTCCAAACTTCTTCCGTTTAAGAATGATGGAGGCCGCTGTGTTCTTGGGGACCTTCAATGCTGCAGACATTCTTTGGCACCCTTCCCCAGATCTGTGCCTCGACACAATCCTGTCTTGGAGCTCCACGGACCATTCTTTCAATCTCAGTTTTTTCAATGACATGCATTGTCAACTGTGGGACCTTATATAGATAGATATGTGCCTTTCCAAATCATGTACAGTCAATTGAATTTACCACAGGTGGACTCAAATCAAGTTGTAGTTACCATCTCAAGGATGATCAAAGGAAACAGGATGCACCTGAGCTGAATTTCGAGTCTCATAGCAAAGGGTCTCAATACTTATGTAAATAGATATTTCAGTTTTTTATTTTTATTACGTTTGCAAAAAATTCATAAAAACAGTTTTTGCTTTGTCATTATGGGGTATTGTGTGTAGATTGATGAAGATTTTTATTTTATTTTTTTAAATAAGGCTGTAACGTAACAAAATGTGTAAAAGGTCAAGTGGTCTGTCACGTTCTGACCATAGTTCTTTTGTGTTTTCTTTGTTTTAGTGTTGGTCAGGACGTGAGCTGAGTGGGCATTCTATGTTGTGTGTCTAGTTTTCCTGTTTCTGTGTTTGGCCTGATATGGTTCCCAATCAGAGGCAGGTGTTAGTCGTTTGTCTCTGATTGGGAGCCATATTTAGGTAGCCTGTTTTGTGTTGGGTTTTGTGGGTGGTTTTCTTCTGTCTTTGTGTCTATGCACCAGATAGGACTGTTTCGGTTTTTCCACATTTATTGTTTTGTATTTTGTAGTGTTCACGTTTTTTGTTGTTATTAAAGATGATGAACACTAACCACGCTGCGCTTTGGTCCGATCCCTGCTACACCTCCTCTTCAGACGAAGAGGAGGAAATCTGCCGTTACAGGGTCTGAATACTTTCCGAATGCGCTGTGTGTGTATATATACAGTACCAGTCAAAAGTTTGGACACACCTACTCATTCAAGGGTTTTTCTTTATTTTTCTGGATTGACTGACCTTCATGTCTTGAGGCAATGATGGACTGTCGTTTCTCTTTGCTTATTTGAGCTGTTCTTGCCATTATATGAATGTCACGCCCTGACCATAGAGAGCTTTTTATTCTCTATGTTGGTTAGGTCGGTGTGTGACTAGGGTGGGTCATCTAGGGAATTATGTTTCTATGTTGGCCAGGTATGGTTCCCAATCAGAGGCAGCTGTTTGTCGTTGTCTCTGATTGGGGATCATATTTAGGCAGCCATTCCCGCTTTGTGGGATCTTGACTATGGATAGTTGTCTGTTAGCACTATTGTTAGCTTCATGTTTCGTTTATTGTTTTGTTTTACTGTGAGTTTCACTTAGAAATAAAAAGATGTGGAACACAGATCACGCTGTGCTTTGGTCCACTTATTATAACGATCGTGACAATGGAATTGGTCTTTTACCAAATAGGGCTATCTTCTGTATACCCCCCTACCTTGTCACAACACAACMGATTGGCTCAAACACATTAAGAAGGAAAGGAGTTCCACAAATTAACTTTTAAGAAGGCACACCTGTTAATTGAAATGCATTCCACGTGACTAACTCATGAAGCTGGTTGAGAGAATGCCAAGAGTGTGCAAAGCTGTCATAAAGGCAAAGGGTGGCTACTTCGAAGAATCTCAAATCTCAAATATATTTTGATTTGTTGAATGCTTTTTTGGTTACTACATGATTCCATATGTGTTATTTCATAGTTTTGATGTCTTCACCATTATTCTATGTGGAAAATTGTCAAAAAAAAAAAAAATACTTATGAGTAGGTGTGTCCAAACTTTTGAATGGTACTATATGCATATATATATACATATATATATATATATACACACACACATATACACACACCTGTCTCTTATACACATCTAGATGTGTATAAGAGACAGATTATAGACTGATCATTTCTTTGTCAGTGGGCAAACGTACAAAATCAGCAGGGGATCAAATACTTTTTTCCCTCACTGTAGTTAGATTACAAATAAATAATAAAGACTCCCTGATAGCAGTTTGTCAGAAGGATATCTCTCTCAAGATGTCACCAGCTGTCTATTACCTTAGATACGGATAATGCGATTGGCAGACGTGATCAGCAGAGATAGTACTATCTATGGTACTCAAGTTTTGATTYGTTTACAGTTTAGTACTCAGTGGCGTTTGCCTGACCAGCCAGGAAAATAAATAMCAAGAATTGACATTGCTAACAAACAGAAATGTGTGCAGAATGTGTTCAGAATAAATAAATATACGTAATATGTAAAAACCAGCTCCTCCCTCAACAGAGATCGATCATCTCAAAAACTAAAGCAGATAGCTTGCTACGGCCCGCCACCTATGTGTAAAGGTATGAACCGGAATCTTTCTGTGATGGGAGGGGTTCAATTTTGAACCTTTTTAATAATGAAGAGCTGGCAGTCTATCCGATTGGAGGCGTAGCTTTCAGATAGTTATTTTTGTAATTCCTGTTCCTAATAGATTTTTAAAATTTATTTAACCAGGTATGTTGACTGAGAACACATTCTCATTTACAGCAACGACCGGGGGAATAGTTACAGTGGCCCTTGGCATTTTTCCTATTTTGTTGCCTTACAACCTGGAAATAAAATAGATTTTGGGGGGGTTTGTATCATTTGATTTACACAACATGCCTACCAATTTGAAGATGCAAAATAGTTTTTATTGTGAGACAAACAAGAAATAAGACAAAAAGACAGAAAACTTGAGCGTGCATAACTATTCACTCCCCCAAAGTTAATACTTTGTAGAGCCACCTTTTGCAGCAATTACAGCTGCAAGTCTCTTGGGTTATGTCTCTATAAGCTTGGCACATCTAGCCACGGGGATTTTTGCCCATTCTTCAAGGCAAATCTGCTACAGCTCCTTCAAGTTGGATGGGTTCCGCTGGTGTACAGCAATCTTTAAGTCATACCACAGATTCTCAATTGGATTGAGGTCTGGGCTTTGACTAGGCCATTCCAATACATTTCAATGTTTCCCCTTAAACCACTCGAGTGTTGCTTTAGCAGTATTGTTAGGGTCATTGTCCTGCTGGAAGGTGAACCTCCGTCCCAGTCTTAAATCTCTGGAAGACTGAAACAGGTTTCCCTCAAGAATTTCCCCGTATTTAGCGCCATCCATCATCCTTTAATTCGCGACCAGTTTCCAGTCCTACCGATGAAAAACATCATCACAAGTTTTCGGGGTGATGAGAGGTGTTGGGTTACGCCAGACATAGCGTTTTCCTTGGTGGCCAAAAAGCTACATTTTAGTCTCATCTGACCAGAGTACCTTTCTCCATATGTTTGGGGAGCTCCCACATGCTTTTGGCAAACACCAAATGTGTTTGCTTATTTCTTCTTTAAGCTATGGCTTTTGTCTGGCCACTCTTCCATAAAGCCCAGCTCTGTGGAGTACGGGCTTAAGTGGTCTATGGACAGATACTCCAATCTCCGCTGTGGAGCTTTGCAGCTCCATCAGGTTATCTATGATCAAATCAAATCAAATCAAGTTTATTTTATATAGCCCTTCGTACATCAGCTAATATCTCGAAGTGCTGTACAGAAACCCAGCCTAAAACCCCAAACAGCAAGCAATGCAGGTGTAGAAGCACGGCGGCTAGGAAAAATCCCTAGAAAGGCCAAAACCTAGGAAGAAAGCTAGAGAGGAACCAGGCTATGAGGGGGCCAGTCCTCTTCTGCTTGGCCGGGTGGAGATTATACAGAACATGCCAGATGTTCAATGTTCATAATGTTCACAATAATAATCAGGAGTAAATGTCAGTTGGCTTTTCATACCGATCATTAAGAGTATCTCTACGCCTCCTGCGGTCTCTAGAGAGTTGAAAACAGAAGGTCTGACAGGTAGCACGTCCGGTGGACAGGTCAGTGTCCATAACCGCAGGCAGAACAGTTGAAACTGGAACAGCAGCAAGGCCAGGTGGACTGGGGACAGCAAGGAGTCATCATGCCGCGGTAGTCCTGACGCATGGTCCTAGGGCTCAGGTCCTCCGAGAGAGAGAAAGAGAGAGAAGAAGAGAGAATTAGAGAGAGGCATACTTAAATTCACACAGGACACCGGATAAGACAGGAGAAGTACTCCAGATATAACCAACTGACCCTAGCCCCCCGACACATAAACTACTGCAGCATAGATACTGGAGGCTCAGACAGGAGGGGTCAGGAGACACTGTGGCCCCATCCGATGATACCCCCGGACAGGGCCAAACAGGAAGGACATTAACCCCACCCACTTTGCCAAAGCACAGCCCCCACACCACTAGAGGGTTCTTCAACCACCCACTTAACCATCCTGAGACAAGGCCGAGTATAGCCCACAAAGATCTCCACCACAGCACAAACCAAGGGGGGGCGCCAACCCAGACAGGAAGATCACGTCAGTAACTCAACCCAACTCAAATGATCTCTTTGTTGCCTCTCTGATTAATGCCCTCCTTGCCAGGTCCTTGAGTTTTGGTGGGCGGCCTTCTCTTGGCAGGTTTGTTGTGGTGCCATATTCTTTCCATTTTTTATAATGGACTTAATGGTGCTCCGTGGGATGTTCAAAGTTTCGGATATTTTTTTATAACCCAACCCTGATCTGTACTTCTCCACAACTTTGTCCCTGACCTGTTTGGAGAGCTCCTTGGTCTTAATGGTGCCGCTTGATTGGTGGTGCCCCTTGCTTAGTGGTGTTGCAGACTCTGGGGCCTTTCAGAACAGGTGTATATATACTGAGATCATGTGACAGATCATGTGACACTTAGATTGCACACAGGTGGACTTTATTTAACCAATTATGTGACTTCTGAAGCTAATTGGTTGCACCAAATATTATATAYGGGCTTCATAGCAAGGGGGGAATACATATGCACACACCACTTTTCTGTTMTTTTTTTTTAGATTTTTTTGAAACAAGTCATTTTTTTCATTTCATTTCACCAATTTGGACTATTTTGTGTATGTCCATTACTGTAACGTTCTTCGTCTGGAGGAGAAGAAGAGGACCAAGATGCAGCGTGGTATGTGTCCATAATGTTTTAATAATAAAACTGAACACTGAAACAAAACAATAAACCGACAAACGAACAGTCCCGAAAGGTGAAACACAAAAACACTAAACAGGAAATAACCACCCACAAAACACAYCAGAAAACAGGCTACCTAAATATGGTTCCCAATCAGAGACAATGACTAACACCTGCCTCTGATTGAGAACCATATCAGGCCAAACGAGAAACCCAACATAGAAACACAAAACATAGATAACCCACCCAACTCACATCCTGACCAACTAAAACAAAGAAATAACACAAGAACTAGGGTCAGAACGTGACAATTACATGAAATCCAAATATATATATCCATTTAAATTACAGGTTGTAAAGCAACAAAATAGGAAAAACACCAAGGGGGATGAATACTTTTGCAAGGCACTGTGCAGGGGGATGAATGAGCCAATTGTAAACTGGGGATGATTAGGTGGCCATGACAGTATAAAGGCCAGATTGGGAATGTAGCCGGACACCCCTACTCTTAAGATAAGTGCCATGGGATCTTTAGTAACCACAGAGAGTCAGGACACCCATTTAAAGTCCCATCTGAAAGACAGCACCCTACACAGGGCAATGTCCACAATCACTGCCCTGGGGCATTGGGATATTTTTTATAGACCAGAGGAAAGGGTGCCTCCTACTAGCCCTCCATCACCAATTCCAGCAGCATCTGGTCTCCCATCCAGGGACTGATCAGGACCAACCCTACTTAGCTTCAGAAGCAAGCCAGCAGTGGGATGCAGGGTGGTATGCTGCTGGCAAATCATGTTAAGTTTCTACACTGCAAATTAAAATGTTCTTTGAATATTTATGCATATTACATATAATAATATAATATTAATCATATTAACATTTCTGATAACATACAGTAATAAAGTGTTAACAATTCCTACTTTCGGATTTGCATAGGCTCTTGAGGAACACATACGCCTCTGTTAGCCTCACAAAAGCTCCAAAACTGTCAGTGTTCAACCTTAACATGTGATGACAGTACAACAGAACAGATGAACAGGAATGARATTTACGGCTGGCTAAAAAATATCTTAAAGCAATGCCTCTACTAAGCCACGCGTCCACTCCAGGGTTCCTCCACGAACCCATTGCTGCATTGAACCATTAAAGYTTCCTCCAATAACCATTGAACAGGAATGGTTCCTTGAGGAACTCCTGGGTTCCTTGAGTCACCACTAATTCTAAGAGTGTAGGTGAAACGTAATCAAAAAGTTGCATTCATTCATTCATTTGCCTACGTTTGTACAGCTGATGGCAATGGAAGATGTAGAAGCAGAGGAAGATGTCCAGACTGTATTGACACAGGAGACACATGAGCTAGCAGACATTCTGAGCTATCAAGATGATGGCTTTCTCACCATGTTCTATGAAATGATGGACATCAGTTCGCGGGAGAGGCTAGTGCAACTTGCGAGCCACAGAGAGCGCATCCTGGGGTTGTTGAATTACTTCAGGACTGCAGAACCTGCTATTTGTCGGCAATTTCTTCAAATGGTTTGCATGCTCTGCGAGAACATGCCAATGCTTCTGGAATCACGGCTGATGTCTGTGGCCGGGTCTGTGACTAGTAAGTATTTATGTAATGTGCATGTGCCTGCCAATATTGACTATCCGAAATATCCACATTATAGCCTAGTTATGCATTTATGGGGAAGATGTCAATATGAGTCAGGACAGGGTTTCCTTTCCATTTCCATGCCTCAAATGTTAGACTGATTTGACACCTAATCAATAAACACCCACTGACAATGCAGTGGATGTCTAAGTGGATAGAGTTAGGCCTTTTCGTTATAACATTTATTGAAAGTTTGATTTGGCCTACACCAGCAAGTGAACCCCCAGGTAATCAATCAATCGATCATCACATTTTAGTGCAGCTGTTGTCTACCCTCTTATCAATACTAATGTAAGGGGATATGAAGTGTTTCATTGTTAGTGTAAGATGACACCTCTGTGTGATATTCATGCAAAAAAATTGTCAAAGGTCCAAAAGCAGATAACACTAAAAAGAGCATTCAAATAGTTAGATGTATACTGTGTATGGAAGTGAAATAGTTAGATGTATACTGTGTATGGAAGTGAAATAGTTAGATGTATACTGTGTATGGAAGTTGAAAATTTAGTTAGATGTATACTGTGTATGGAAGTGAAATAGTTAGATGTATACTGTGTATGGAAGTGAAATAGTTAGATGTATACTGTGTTATGGAAGGTGAAATAGTTAGATGTATACTGTGTATGGAAGTGAAATAGTTAGATGTTACTGTGTATGGAAGGAAATTAGTTAGGATGTATTACCTGTATGGAAGTGACAATATTAGTTAGACTGTATACTGTGTATGAAGGGGAAATAGTTGTTTTGTTCTCAGACGTCACTATTTATCCACAAGAAGGATGTCTTCAATGCCGTTTCATTGAGGTGCTTGTCTTTTCTTCAGTTTCCCCTATATTGTCCATTAATTTGGATATCTCGTCCATTTTGTTATTCTTCTCAGAAGAAGTTGTTGAAAACAACAGTCATACCCTGGTTGATGAGTATATGCCATCTCAAGAGTGCTGTCTGAAACGCCCACGAATAGGTAAACACCAGTCTTTTCATGTCTCAGTAATATTTGTCACAGGGTTTGAATTTGAAAAGACTTGCATACTGTGTGAGCTAGCTCTGTTACTTGAAATTTGTCATTCTCTCCATAGTATGAGTTGTTTCTAAATTAGTACACAGTCACTAATATATTTTTTAAACAAAGTAATGAACATCTAAAAAACATATTGTCATGTTGTTGTGTTCAGGTCAGGAGTATGTTTAGTGTTAATTTATAACATGTTCTTTGTATCCAGACCACATAGAAAGTTACAAGGCTGCTGTGAGGAGATGTCTACTGCAGAGGTGGAAGAGGGTGATGCAGGGTGTGGTGAAGGTTTCTTTGGAAGAGGCCTGGGTAAGTCTGRGCCACAAATGCCTGGTTAGACCAAGAGACAGGGCTGATCGACGGCTGAGCCCACCAGAGCTCCAGGAGGGGGCTGTGGAAGACAGGGTGACCGTTGACTCCCTCCTGGGTTCAGAAGCCCGGGTCACATTGCTGTTGGGCCAGGCAGGGTCAGGGAAGACGCTACTAATGCACTGCCTTGGACAGCGCTGGGCTCAGGATGCCTTCCCCTCCTTTCACCTACTGGTCCTGCTAGAGTTCCGCCAGCTCAACCTCGTGGCTCGGCCGTTGTCTCTGAAAGAGCTGCTTTTTCGCTTCTTCCTCCCACCAGAGGGTGGGGAGGAGGAGGGTGCTGCTGTTCTTGACTTCATCCTCCACAACCCTAAGGAAATATGCTGGATCTTTGATGGCTACGATGAYTTTCACACTAAAATCACCCACTCAGGGAGTCTGAGCAGCCCGTTTGACCCACAGTGCCCTCTACCCATGGCAGAGCTGATATCAGMGCTGTGCAGTCGCAGGATCCTCCCAGGATGCACCCTACTGATTACCTGCAGGCCTCGGGATGTGACAGATTTGGAGAGCTCTGTGGACTGCATTGGGGAGCTGCTAGGCTTCAATTGGCGCAGTGTGAAAGAATATGCTGAACAGTACTTCCAGGACAAGGATCTGGATCTAAAGGAGAAGGTAGTCAGTCACCTACTGGCCAACCATCGCCTCCTCACCTTGTGTTACCTGCCAGCTCTCTGCCATATCTGCTGTGTGTGCTTGGATCACATATTCTCCAGAGGTGGGTCTCAGTCCCAGGCTTTGCCCCAACTGCCAACCACCCTCACCCAGGTCTACCTCCAGATCCTCTGTGCCTTTCTGAGCCGATGCTCAGGGAGGGTCATGCCCGTGTTGCAGAGTCACAGGGCAGAGGTCACACAGCTGAGCTGCATGGCCATGAAGGGTCTGGAGGACAGCAGGATCGTGTTTCTCTCTGAGGAGGTTCCACCAGACCTGTTGGACTTCGTCACCAAGGCTGGTCTACTCTCACAGGTGGACCAGGGTTACACGTTCATGCACCTCACCATGCAAGAGTTTATGGGTGCGCTACACATCATGACCAGCGAGGACATCACAGAGGCCCAGCTTAGGAAGAAGTTGAACCTCAAGACCCGCTGGACCACGAAATCAGACCCCAAGACGGTCTTCACTGATTCTCTCCACCTCTATGTGTGTGGGCTTGCCGCCCCAGCCTGCTCTCCTTACCTGTTCCAGCTGGTTGAGGGAGCAGGGGCTGTGAGGTGGGTAAAGAAACGCCAGGCATTGGTTCTCAAATTGCTCCGGAGTCTGGCAGTGAGCACCAACCTGACTGGGCCCAAGGTAGTGGAGCTGTGCCACTGTATCCAGGAGACCCAGGATGCACAGCTGGCCATGGAGGTGGTGGGGTCACGATCATGCTTTGAGCTAAGGAATATCACGRTGAACCCTGTAGATCTGGATTCCCTGGCCTTTGTTGTATCGTCTGCTGGAGTGGGAATGGGGCTGGAGTTTGGAGCTTGTTCTATGGAACTAGAGTGTCTAGATATTCTACCCAGCTGCCAGCACATCGACTACCTAATGTGAGTTCATGACTCATTTATACACTGTGTACTAAACAATAATAATCCTGCATGAAACTACATTGAATTTTTCCTCTCTTTTTTTTAACAATCCCTCAGTTTTCGAAGCCGCAAGTATGATGACAGATTTGCAGATAAACTGTCTAGCATCCTCCCCAGACTACCAACCCTGAAAAGATTTGAGTGAGTCCTTCTTAACTGAGTAACTCAGTTTTGAAAGGACCAACTTTCAAAGTTGTTTGTTTGTGTGTGAATGTCTAAGTGTGATGTGAATAATTATGCTTCTCTTCCCCAGGTTTATCTGTGGTAACCTCACTGATGTGGGAGCTGCCAAACTTGCCAGAGCCCTGGAGAGCTGTCCACAGATCACGGAGCTCAAATAGATGATTATTCACTTACCATAACAACCAAAGATTATTACCATGACTCTAAGATTTTATAGACCCTTCTATCAAGAACTAACCAAACTTGGTTAAAGATACAGTACCACTTTTGCCATGGTACAGTTGGTCTGATACTGTACTGAACAGTTGTCTGTTTGACAGCTTCAGTGACAACAGCCTGACCGACAGAGGAGTCGGGGAGATCGCTGACCTCATTCCGAAGCTGCCCAGTCTAGCCTATATCTTGTGAGTGTGTTGTTTCCTTGACTGGATCATATGTGTTGATCCTAGCCCTTCATGTTTATTGTGTAGCTTGTTTCTATATTTGAGCAAGCTTGCATTTCTGTTAAGAAGCCTGTGTGTGTTGTATGTTTCCAGGCTGGGGAAGAATGGCTGCTCTCTGGAGATTATCTACACCCTTCTAGAGAAGATGACTTCCTGCCCCTCCATCCAGGAAGTCTATACCGAGTATGTTTTTAGACTTGACAATACCCACTGGGCACAAACGTCAATTCAACGTTCATTSCACATTGGTTAAATGTAATTTAATTGAAATAACGTGGAAACAACATTGATTCAACAAGTGTATGCCCAGTGGGTAGAGACTTCATGTGTTCACAAATAGAACCAGTTAACTGACTGCAGTTCTGAGAAGAAATGTGCATACTTTATCAAAACTGAAGAAAAAAAACAAGTATTGGGTAGTATATACTAAACTAAACTATAAACTATGTTTTATCTCTCTTTGCAGTGGAATGAAGGACATCAACGGCCTGTTTTTCCCAAGCTCAGACATAACAAGGTGAGTTTTGTGTTTTAGTGAAGGGAAATAAAAGAATGTGCAACTTTCATTTATTTCTTCAGTGTTTGGCAGGCCCATGCAAATCAAGCTAATGTTTCATGTTCTTGTTGAGAGAATGTTGCTTTTGTTTCATTGTTCTGTCTATACCACATAGGGAAATCTACTGTACTGTATCAATCAGCCTCTCTCTTATCCATTTTTCTCCCTTTCTATTTGTCTCAAGTTCTAAGAAAAACATTGGACTGACTGTCAGGTATGATATTCTCTGTTTGGTTCTTATAAAGAGCTTTTGAATACCAGGAGTAACATTGCTGTTGTTTCTTCCCTCTCTTTATGTGCCATACAGCCTATTAAACTGCAGTTTGAGTACTGATCAGCTGACTAGATTGTGTCAGTTGCTAGCGAGAACTCCTGGCCTCACTCTCCTAGAGTAAGTAAAAATGTACCCAATGTTGTACCCAATGTTCTTGAGCAAGTCACATCACACTGTGGGTAAGGACACTAAATATGTCAAGAGAATCTGACTTTCTGATTGGTGTTGTGTTGTGACCCCTGCAGTCTGTCAGGAGGCCACATGAAGGCTGGCACTCTCAAGGCCCTGACTGACTCTCTACAGAAGCTGAACGTCTCCAAACAGATTGTGTTAGACTGATCTTTTATTTGAAGTGTTAGACTTTTGATAAAGTCATGATCTTGTGCCTGTCCCGTATTATGTTTGAAACTAGTTATGCAGCCTAATACGGTTATTGTCTGTGTCTTGACAGTCTGAATGACAGCCACATATCTGTTGATGGGCTGATGATTCTGACCAGTTTCCTGTCTGTATGTCCTGATGTGGTTCAAGTGGACATCAGGTATGTTGTGCATAACACCCTTTATTTTCTTAGATAAAGCCAATATAGACAGCACCCTTTCTGTGTGCGTAAACTGCAACCAGACGAAAACCACCACACTACCCCATCACTTCCTGGTGGCTTCACTATTCAGAGGGTGTCTCCTCTGTCAAGCGGTTTGCTGTAMGCCCAAACCAGACATTATAAACATGTAAGAAATGATGATACTACTGTGGTCCCTATTATACAACTTTTTTTTTTAGAATGTCCTGTAAATTCCTCTCAGACCCTTCCCACTGGGCTCAAACCTCAATTCAATGTCTATTACGTTGGTTCAACGTAATTTCATTGAAATGACATAGAAACAACATCGATTCAACCAGTGTGTGGCCTGTGGGTTACCACTCACTGTTGTGCATTTTTTRCCATACATCCCCATGACGGGCTGCAAGACCCTGTTCGCGTTTCCATGCTTTTTTCTAGGGGGATAGAGAAACACAAGATTTCTAAGAGACTTTGTTATGTACAATATTTTCACTTCTATATTACTAATGATGTGGATAATGTTTTCTACTGTAAGTGGTATGACATTGTCTCTGCTTTTCATCCTCTTTTCCCATGGTCCCTGTGTGCAGTCTAACGGGCTGTGCTCTTCGTCCCCCTGACTTGGACCGTCTGTGTGAGAATCTGAGGGACTGCTCTGCTCTGACTCTGCTGGAGTAAGTGTCCTCAGGGAGAGGCTTTGGAGTGTGAAATAGCAATAAGGATAATTGTTGGTATGCACATATACAAGGACCTGTTTGTTTCTGTTTATAACCCAACRCCCACCCACCTTTGTCAGTATTTCCAACAATGCTTTGGAAAACAAAGGTCTGAAGAAGTTGTTGGACCTCTTGCCTCAGCTTAGCAACATACAGGAAATCAAGTAAGAATCTATAGCAACTCAAATCTCTTTTCCTTTTCTTCCTTTTTTGTCAGTTTCTTTTWCCTTAAAAACTTTTTTTCTGACCAGGGAGTTTCTGTATACCCTCATTTTGTTTTAGTGTCAGTGAGAATGCAGTCAGCATGGAAGGAGTGGTGCAGCTAGCTGGAACCTTGTGCTCACACAGGAACATGAGCGAAGTGAATATCAGGTATTCACATAACATTACTGTCTTATACAGACCAACACATTTGTAAACGAACAGACATGCTTGAAACAGGCATGTTAGAAAGTGTTTGAATTCATGTCTAGTAATATGTTTGCATTTGTGATGATTATTAACTATAAAACTGTTATATTTATCAGTCATGGGMGGAATGAGAAGCTGTTTCTGAAATTCCTCTCCAGTAAAAGGTAATAGAGCAACAGAGTAATAGCAATATAGTGTATGATAACACCTCTTTCTGATGATGTTGCTTTCAAAATACCAATTCTGTGACTCAGTAAGATGTTGTAGTCCTAATAACCGTTCACTGAATCTCTGTCATTTCAGAATACAATCAACAGGATTGGAACAGTGTAAGAAACTCAGGTAGGACACAGAGCAATATGTAACTTTTTGGGTGACCCGACCAAATTCACGTAGAAATGTGAGTTATAGATCTGTCATTCTCAATTAGAGCTTTCGGTGGCACGAATACATAGTGCAAAAAYCCACAACATTCACTACTGGAGTTTTGCGTGGTTAAGATAAAATCATGCATCGAATTATCTTGAGTACCTGTAGCAGTCCTGTGGGTGGGTGGGTGGGTGGGTGGTTGGGTGGTCCTGTGGGGGGGCTACTCTACTTTACACTTTTTCTCTTGTAGTTGTTCTGCATCTTATTGAATGTGTGAGTGGGCAGGGCTCGGTCTGAGGGAGGGAGGGAGGGGACGGGGTGAGGGTGAGGGTAAAGGTCTAGCATCCTGCTCTTTTCTTTTTGGTTTATGTTCTGTCAATATAAATTAAATAAAATAAAAATGTTATCACAAAAAAATGTACCTATCATTCTCATTGAAGGCAAGTCTAAGAAGCYGTAGATCTGTTCTATGTGCTCTATTTCTATGCTTCCTGTGTTTAAGATCCGTTTTTTGTGCCTTTTACTTTCGGTTTTGTACACCAACTTCAAACAGCTGAAAATACAATATTTTGGATTATGGAAAATATATTTGACAGAGGTTTAGATGGTACAATGATTCTCTACACTATACTTGCTTGTTTTGTTACATAAACTGAAATTAGACAAACTATTAGAGTTTTAGCAACCAGGAACCATAGTGCATCTTTAACTGAATTTATGTCCCATTCACTTAACCCTGAAATATAATCCCAAACATGTTTTTGTTTTAGTCTAACTCACAGTGGTATCCATCCCACTGACATGAACAAGCTATGTAGAAGACTGGTACAGTGTCCCAGCCTACTGGAGCTAGAGTGAGTTYTACTGCTACCTCTATCTCTGTCAGTGTTCTGTCTCTGTCTTTCAGGGTTTACTACAGTATCTGGCGCTGTGCTCTCTTCTCTCTTTATTTCTTACCAGGTTATATGTTTTCCTCCTTCCCAATTCTCTGAAAATATTCTGCCTGTTGTCTGTTGTAGTTCTTTTCTCAGCAGTCTTCTAACATAATATTGTGATATTATCAGTTTCTCCCATGGATCCCTGAAAGARGAAGCTATTGAAAATCTATTGAAGATCCTGCCTAAGATGAAATCTCTTCAGCTGCTTAAGTAAGAACGCTTCACCCTGCTCAGTAATGATAATCTCAGGGTCACAACATCGATAAAGTTAGAAAGTGAATGATATTAATTTCTCGTCATTCTCCTTCGCCTCCCGCCTGCTTCCCACAGTATGAGCCATGTCCAGATGTCTACGGATGGAGCATTGTTATTGGTCAGATCTCTATAGATAGACTGCCAACGTGTCAGAGCTGTGGAACTCCGGTATGTACGGCTCAGGTCATCGTTCATTCACGTGGTTCATAAATGTTGTTTTATATATATATATATATATATACATATATATATATATATATTAACTGTGTTTACATTAATACCTTAAATATTGATGTGCTTTTAAGGCCACAAGGAGAAGCCTTCATCAAGTTTGTCAACATGAATGCAGAACAAGCAACTTGCAGGTGAATGTGTTTTCTCTGCTTATGCTGTTCCCACATATTGAAATGCCATATTACATTACATGRTATATTACATTACAGAAATGAGGTTGTAGGTTAATTGACCGTTTTTTAAAAATCGGTCACATCTTATATTGAGTTCTTTCAAAACCAGACTAGATAACCTCTGTGATCTACACGAGTTGTGGTCTACAACTTTCTCTCCTCTCTGTAACCTGGTTTAACCCTGACCTCATGTCTGTCTGTCTGTCTGTCTGTCTGTCTGTCTGTCTGTCTGTCTGTCTGTCTGTCTCGTTCCTGGTCTTCTGTCTGTCGGTCTGTCTGTTCTGTCTGTCTGTCTGTCTCGTCTGTCTGTCTGTCTGTCTGTCTGTCGTTGTCTGTCTGTCTGTCTGTCTGTCTGTCTGTCTGTCTGTCTGTGTCTGTCGCCTGTCCTGCCTGCCTCCTGCCTGCCTGGCCTGCCTGCCTGCCTGCCTGCCTGCCTGCTCTGCTGTCTGCTGTCTGTCTGTCTGTCTGTCTGTCTGCCTGCCTGCCCTGTCTGCCTGTCTGCTTGTCTGTCTCTTCCTCTTGCAGACTCTCTCAGTACACACTGAGCAGTGGGGATGTGGAGAAACTCTCTGGGATCCTGGAGCAGTGTCCTCATCTGTCTGACCTGGAGTGAGTGCCTGTGTCCCCTCTCCTCAAACACATCCCTGTACCTGGGTCACACTGGCCACATTTGAGCAAAATGAACAGTGTTTATAAATTATGTTGTACTCACAACTAATGCACTTTATTCACAGAAATACTTTACACTACTAGTGTATATGCCCTCCTCAATGATCGAACTGTGTTTTCCCTCGCTGAAAATTAGGGTTACAGTATCTTGGCTGTTTTTCAACACATTTTCTACCAACTTTTCTCGTTATGGATATTAACCCATTCTTTTAAARGGTGAAGTTTATCCAGTAACCTTCTGAGAGACGAGGGAGTGAAGAGATTTGTGGATTCTCTGCCAAGGCTGCGGATTGCTAGCTCAGTGAAGTAAGACTCATTACAATGGCCTATCTTCCTTCACGCCGTACAGTGAACTCCATTACGGCTAGCGCTGTCCTGTTTCACCAAGATAAACGTCTGTCAATTTACCTCCTCTGATTAGCCCCTAAACAAACCTTATACAATACTGTTTTATCAGTGGAAGCAGGTGCATCTGTTCTATCTTTGTGGGGGTTAGTTGTGCTTTCTTGTACAGCTGTGATCTGTTTTTATCTGCAGTCTCGATGATAACAGACTCACTCAGATGGGGGCTCTCTACATTCTGAACACAGTGACGACCTGTGAAAAAGTGGTTGAAGTGGAAGTAAGGTAAAATCTGTTGAACAATGCCATATTGGCAAAGTTAACATTTACTTGTCTAGAACCCCCATATAGCAGTGTTCCCCAATAGGAGGTCCGCGGGCCAAATTCGGCCCACAGGTGATTTTATTTGTCTGAAGTTTTTTGAGCACATTTTATTTTAAAATAGTTTTTGCTGTTGGACATAAAAGACTGTAAAATCACCAGGAAATCAGCTAAAAGTGATTTTAATTTAGGAAATCTGTTCCAAATTATTCCGACGCATAAATAGAGAGGCATATGTGATTGTATCCCAATGTAATCAAGGTTTGAAATGATTCCGTTTTTGTCAAATACTATATCTGTTTGGGATGCTGGTACTAAGACTGCACTCAACGAGCTGTATAACAAACAAGAAAATGCTCATCCAGAGGCGGTGCTCCTAGTGGCCAGGGACTTTAATGCAGGGAAACTTAAATCCGTTTTACCTCATTTCTACCAGCATGTTAAATGTGCAAACAGAGGGGAAAAAAACTCCAGACCACCGTTACTCCACACACAGAGACTCGTACAAAGCTCTCCCTCGCCTTCCATTTGGCAAATCAGACCATAACTCTATCCTCCTGATTCCTGCTTACAAGCAAAAACTAAAGCAGGAAGTACCAGTGACTCGCTCAATAAGGAAGTGGTCAGATGAAGCAGATGCTAAGCTACAGGACTGTTTTGCTAGAACAGACTGGAATATGTTCCGGGATTCTTCCGATGGCATTAAGGAGTACACCACATCAGTCACTGGCTTCATCAATAAGTGCATCGATGACGTCATCCTSACAGTGACCGTACATACATACCCCAAACAGAAGCCATGGATTACAGGCAACATCCGCACTGAGCTAAAGGGTAGAGCTGCCGCTTTCAAGAAGCGGGACTCTAACCCGAAGGATTATAAGAAATCCCGCTATGCCCTCAGACGAACCATCAAACAGGCAAAGTGTAAATACAGGACTAAGATTGAATTGTACTACACCGGCTCCGACGCTCGTCGGATGAGGCAGGCTTGCAAACTATTATGGACTACAAAGGGAAGCAAAGCCGCGAGCTGCCCAGTGACACGAGCCTACCTGGATAAAAGGAACACCTACGTGAGAATACTATTCATCAACTACAGCTCAGAGTTCAACACCATAGCGCCCTCAAAGCTCATCACTATGCTAAGGACCCTGGGACTAAACACCTCCCTCTGCAATGGAATCGTGGACTGCCTGACTGGCCACCCCCAGGGGGTAAGGGTAGGTAACAACACATCTGCCACGCTGATCCTCAACACGGGGGCCCCTCAAGGGTGCGTGCTAAGTCCCCTCCTGTACTCCCTGTTCGCCCACGACTGCATGGCCAAGCACGACTCCAACACCATCATTATGTTTGCAGACAACACAACAGTGGTAGGTCAACGACAACGATGAGACAGCCTATAAGGAGGAGGTCAGAGACCTGGCAGTGTGGTGCCAGGATAACAACCTCTCCCTCAATGTGATCAAGACAAAGGTGATGATTGTGGACTACGGGGCTGTAGTGGATCAGGTTGAGAGCTTCAAGTTCCTTGGTGTCCACATCATCACATTATTTGGTCCAAACACACCAAGACAGTTGTGAAGAGGGCACAACAACTCCTATTCCCCCTCAGGAGACTTAAATGATTTGGCCTAGGTCCTCAGATCCTCAAAAAGTTCTACAGCTGCACCATCGAGAACATCCTGACTGGTTGCATCACCGCCTGGTATGGCAACTTCTCGGCCTTCGACCGCAAGGCACTACAGAGGGTAGTGCGTACGGCCCAGTACATCACTGGGGCCAAGCTTCCTGCCATCCAGGACCTCTATACCAGGCGGTGAGGAAGGCCCATCAAATTGTTAGAGACACCAGTCACCCTATTCATAGACTGTTCTCTCTGCTACCGCACGGCAAGCGGTACTGGAGCGCCAAGTCTAGGTCAAAAAGGACATAAGAGGTCCACAAGACTCCTGAACAGCTAATCAAATGGCTACCCGGACTATTCGCATTGTCCGCCCCCCCACCCCCATTTTTACGCTGCAGTTACTCTGTGTATTATCCATGCATAGTCACTTTACCTCTACCTACATGTACATATTACCTACATTACCTCGACTAACCGGTGCCCCCGCACATTGACTCTGTACCGGTACCCACTGTATATAGCCTCGTTACTGATATTTTATTGTTGCTCCTTATTTATTTGTTATTTGATTTGTTTAATTTTTACTTCAGTTTATTTGAGTAAATACTTTTTTTTCTTAAAACTGCAATGTTGGTTAAGGGCTTAAGTAAGCATTTCACTGTAAGGTCTACATCTGTTGCATTCGGTGCATGTGACAAATACAATTTGATTTGATTTGATTTTGATTCTTGCGGTCAATTTGTACAAATTATTTATTACTATGTTCCAGCCCCCCGACCATRRGCTCAAGGAAAAATCGTCCCACAGCTGAATGTAACTGGGGACCCCTGCCATATAGTTTGTGCTGTAAGTRTGTGTATTTGTTTGTCTGTCTGTAGTTTGGGAACTGAGAAGAGGTCGCTCATCCGCTTTGAACAGGACAGTGACTGTGGCAAAACTCTGAGGTAAGACAACAAAAAGGCTACTTTCTGCTCATAAATTGAAGTAACAACACAAATGCCATACTGTAAACTCATTTAGCTAGGCAAACAGGAAGCATTGTTTATTTTGTTCTCAGAAAAATAACATATCAAAACTGAAAGGATTGCCAGTATAAATTATATCAAACCTCTCCCATATAACTCATAGAAATGAAATCCATCTCCCCACAGCTTCAGTCTCTCACCTTCTTTTTCTGCTTCATGGTCCCTGGACCCTTCAGTCTGAGAGAGTGRCATTTTGGGACTGACCATCTGCAGAGACTAGCAGAGATTCTGAAGAGCTGTGCTGCTCAGTTGGTCAAACTGAGGTGAGAATGGGACTGGGAAAACTGCTTGACCTTTGAGATAATGAACCTGAAACTCATCAAATTTGAAAAAGTTAAAATAACACCACTGAATTTGAAAGAATCACAGAAGTACAGCATGACTGGCAGTAGAAGGATGATAATATACTGAACAAAGATATAAATGCAACATGCAACAATTTCAACAATTTTATTGAGTTACAGTTTATAAGGAAATCAGTCAATTGAAATCAATGAATTTAGGCCATAATCTATGGGCAGGGGTGTAGCCATGGGTGGGCCTGGGAGGGCATAGGCCCACCAACTGGGGAGCTAGGCCCAGTCAATCAGAAGAGTGTTTTCATACAAAAGGGCTATATTACAGACAGAAATATTCCTCAGCCCCCCCTCCCCTCAGACGATCCCGCAGGTGAAGAAGCCGGATGTGGAGGTCCTGGGCCGGTGTGGTTACATCTGGTCTGCGGTTGTGAGGACGGTTTGTCATACTGACAAATTCTCTAAAACTAAGTTGGAAGCGGCTTATGGTAGAGAAATTGACATTCAATTCTCTGGCAACAGCTCTGGTAGGCATTCCTGTAGTCAGCATGCCAATTGCATGCTACCTCAAAACTTCAGACATCTGTGGCATTGTGTTGTGTGACAAAACTGCACATTTTAGAATGGCTTTTTATTGTCCCCAGCACAAGGTGTACCTGTGTAGTGATCATGCTGTTTAATCTGTTTCTTGATATGCCACATCTGTTAGGTGGATGGATTATCTTGGAAAAGGAGAAATGCTCACTAAGAGGGATGTAAAAAAAAAAATMTGCAAAGAATTTGAGAGAAATAAGCTTTTTGTGTGTATGGAACATTTCTGGGATCTTTTATTTCAGCTCATGAAACATGTGACCAACACTTTATAGTATATTATTCCTGTATGATTCTGGGGAACACTGTTTTCTCTTGTGTATGTAGGTTATCCTGTAACACCATGCAGAGAGAAGGCCTCTTTGCTCTACWGAACAGCCTGACTGCCCTGTCCTCATTACACACCCTGGAGTGAGCACGCACGCACGCAAGCACACACACACGTATATACACACACACACTGGTGATTGACTCTGCAAGTTATAGGAAGTGAAATTACAGACTTTTTCCCTTCAGTATAAGAAACAATGGACTGAATGTTCAGGTGATTGAAGACTTGGTGAAGCAGCTGAGGTGTGGTCATGTCCAACGCTCTATCAGGTGAGGAGGATATGGGAATAGCATTTGTGTGTGGGATCTCTTGTGTGAGTGTGTATGATTCAGGTTAACAGGCTGTGTGTATTTCCCATCAGTATTGAGGAGACGTGGATCACAGCAGAAGCAGCTGTTAACCTGGTCTCCTGCTGCTTGAACCTGAACCCCAACATACACACCATCAGGTGATAATTCATGTTGGCATTGGGGTAATATTTAGAAGTATAGTAAAATAGAACATGACATTCATAATGTATGTGTGAACTTATTTTGCAGGGTAAACCACACCACTGTACACATTACTTTGGAAAAATGCACAAATCACACTCCTACCAGGTAAAGCTGAAATACATTTTCGTTGTCCATTTGCAAAATATATTTAGATGTGAAGATAAAGATAACAGCTCTTTCTGTTTTAACTGAGCTGGCTTTATTTGTGTTTCAGTGGTGATTCTGCAGACATGGCTGGCTCTCTGTCTACCGTGACCATCAGGTGAAAGCAGCTTCCTCTATTATTCCTACATCAACAGGAATGTGTGTAAGATGGCTCAGATGGTTACTGCATATTCTCCCTGTTACATGTTCCTGCCTCTTGTGTTTCAGTCTAGTAGACTGTGCAGTACAAGGGCACCACCTAGTGTCTCTGCAGACTGTGTTCCAGAGATGCCCTCTGCTGCAGGACCTAGAGTAAGTATCTGCGAGAAGGGACCTAGGACTACTTTGGAAGTTGTTAAAGTGTTTGTAATGTCTAATTTAATTTAGTTGTATTAAGTTATACCTATTTCTTATTTTCCTCTAGTTTGTCACACAACAGCATCGGTAGAGTGGGAGCAGAGTTTCTCTGCTCTGTCTTACCATCCTTAGTTAGTCTGAGGAAACTCTGGTGAGGCTTATGTTGTTATGAATTTTGGGGGTTGGAAGGGCTCTACATGGGTTTTTTTGGCCAAAGATTAATATCTTAGGCTGTACATGAAAAATATCAACATGTTTCTATTTTTCTGTAGTCTTGAGTCAAAAGAAACATCTGAAGATCTGGTATTGCTCCTCGCCGAGGMGTTGTTGCAGGCTAAAAGCATTGAGAGCTTGAAGTAAGTGATTGTCAATTCTCTCTATACCTACTTATGTTCCATTTCTGGCCCTGACTCTGACCTTTCACCACTCTCTCCCCCTTAGTTTTTCTGGTCATGTGATCAGTGACAGAGGAGCTGTAGTTCTGACCAGAACACTCCAGAACCTACCAAATATCAGAACAATCAAGTAATAACTGACACGCTTTGTTTCTCTACATATCAGCCCTACCTGTATTCACCCACCTGGCCAGTGACACAACAATACTAATGTTGATCCCTCTGTCCCCCAGTCTCTCCCTGTGCTCTGGTTGGACAGCGGCAGGAGCATTGGACCTGGTCAAAGGGCTTGGACAGTGTCTCTCTCTGGAGGGGATCAGGTAAAGAACTTTCACTCTTGAGATTCCCTCACCAACTCTGACCTCCCACTGCAGCACAGCATGACCACCATGACTGACAGCTATTCCTATGATATACTGTGTGTCCTGGGGTAAGGGTATGAGCTAAATACCTGTATCCTGTCAACAGCCTTGACTCTGCACAGCTGGATCAAAAGAGCACAGTCTCCTTGGCACAAGGGCTCCATGCTATGACCTCCTTGAAGAGGCTAAAGTGAGTAGAGCTTCCTGATAGAGAACGTAGTGGGCCTTGCCATGCCTGAGACAAATGTGGTGTAGAGTGTTATCTTTGCCAATGATTTGTGATCTGTCCTTAGTCTGAATAAGAAAGTAACCATMGTGACTGGATCCCCAGAGGAGGGGACCACACTGGTCCTACTGGCCTCTCTGGAGGGGCTCAGAGCAATGGAGGAGATTGAGTGAGTAGAATAATGATAACACGCATGTCAAGTAGTATCTGACTTCTGCATGAACTAGCCATCACTTCTGATGTGGTATTGTCAATGTGTGTCTGGCCTGCAGGTTGGAGGGGATGAGGATTTCAGATAAAGGAGTGGAGGAGCTTATCAAACACCTGCCCACCTGGACAGGCCTGAGGAAGATCAGGTAGGGTACAGGGATTATTGAACTGGAGGAATGGCTAGGGAACAGACTTGGACAAAAAATAGTCAACATAATWGAATGTGTCAAATTTAGCTAAGACATGCATCAGCAATCTGTCAAATTATCCAATGTTAGAACCTGTCAAAGTACCAGGTAATATTCTAATGGGCTTCATGGGTACAACTTAGGTGTGTTTAGGATTAAGGCAGACATTTTAAATTTGTCATCATGAAAGAGGTACAGTGTATTCGGAAAGTATTCAGACCCCTTGACTTTTTATACATTTTGTTACGTTACAGCCTTATTCTAAAATTAATTCAATTGTTTTTCCCCCACATCAATCTACACAAAATACACCATAATGACAAAGCAATATCACATTTACATAAGTGTTCAGACCCTTTACTCAGTATTTTGTTGAAGAACCTTTGGAAGCGATTACAGCCTCGAGTCTTCTTGGTTATGACGCTACAAGTTTGGCACACCTGTATTTGGAGTGTTTCTCCCATTCTACTCTGCAGATCCCCTCAGACTCTGTCAGATTGGATGGGGAGCGTTGCTGCACAACTATTCTTCTACATTTGCACACACTGTACATAGATTTTTCTGTTGTGTTAATGACTTGACGTTTGTTTATGTGTAACTCTGTGTTGTTGTTTTTGRCGCACTGCCTTGCTTTATCTTGGCCAGGTCGCAGTTSTAAATGAGAACTTGTTCTCAACTGGCCTACCTGGTTGGTGAAATAAATAAAAAATATATTTTAAATGTTCAGGTCTCTCCAGAGATGTTCGATCCGGTTCAAGTCCAAGCTCTGGCTGGGCCACTCAATGACATTCAGAGACTTGTCCTGAAGCCACTCCTGCATTGTCTTGGCTGTGTGCTTAGGGTCATTGTCCTGTTGGAAGGTGAACCTTCGCCCCAGTCTGAGGTCCTGAGCACTCTGGAGCAGGTTTTCATCAAGGATCTCTCTGTACTTTGCTCCATTCATCTTTCCCTCGATCCTGACTAGTCCCCACAGCTTGATGCTGCCACCACCATGCTTCACCATAGGGATGGTGCCAGGTTTCTCCAGACGTGACTCTTGGCATTCAGGCCAGAGAATCTTGTTTCTTATGGTGAGAGTCCTTTAGGTGCCTTTTGGCGTACTCTAAGCGGGCTGTCATGTGCCTTTTACTGAGGAGTGGCTTCCGTCTGGCCACTCTACCATAAAGGCCTGCTTGGTGGAGTGCTGCAGGGATGATTGTCCTTCTGGAAGGTTCTCCCATCTGCACAGAGGAACTCTGGAGCTCTGTCAGAGTGACCATCGGGTTCTTGGTCACCTCCCTGACCAAGGCCCTTCTCCACCGATTGCTCAGTTTGGCTGGGTGGCCAACTCTAGGAAGAGTCTTGGTGGTTCCAAACTTCTTCCATTTAAGATTGATGGATGCCACTGTGTTCTTGTGGACCTTRAATGCTGCAGAAGTGTTTTGGTAGCCTTCCCCAGATCTGTGCCTTGACACAAGCTTTACGGACAATTCCTTTGACCTCATGGCTTGGTTTTTGCTCTGACATGCACTGTCAACTGTGGGACCTGATATAGACAAGTGTGTGCCTTTCTAAATCATGTCAAAACAATTGAATTCACCAAAGATGGACTCTAATCAAGTTGTAGAAACATCTCAAGGATGATCAATGGAAACAGGATGCACTTGAACTCAAGTTTGAGTCGCATAGAAAAGAGTCTGAATACTTGTGTAATTAAGGTATTTCTGTTCTTTATTTGTATTCAATTTGCTAAAATGTATAAAAAACWATTTTTGATTTGTCATTATGGGGTACTGTGTGTGGATTGATGAGAAAAAAAACGATTTAATCKAATTTAGAATAAGGCTGTAACGTAACAAATGTAACAATAAGTCAAGGGGTCTGAATACTTTCCCGAATGCACTGTATAGAGAGGGTTCAAAGTGCTGATTGGTTTGTAAAGACACACCTTTATTATATTGTCCTCACAAAGTTACGCTTATTCTACATCCTGAACTGGTTCAGAGGAAACATACTGATGAAACATACTGATATTATGAGCTATGATATGAAGTGAACCTGTTTCTCTCTCAATCATTAGAAGAGGAGAGTGTTGACCCAGATTTCTGTGTAAAACACACAGACTGGGACGTCATTTAACTTCTTTATCTTTGTGTGTCAGCCTGTCAGATAACTATATTGGTGACCAAGCAGGAGAGAGGCTGGTCCAGGCCCTGGCTAACTGCACAGAACTGGAGGTACTCCAGTAAGGCCAAGTTCCAAATATCTATCCATAGTTCCCTATTTCTAATGGGTTTTCAAAATGGACAAAAATAAAAGGTTAGAATTTCGACTGCAAACTATGCACCGCCTGACCCATTACATTATATCTCAGTCTGTCCAGAAATAAACTCAGCCTAGCATGTGCTGCCAAGATGGGACGAGTTCTGCCCACTCTCACTCACCTCAGGGTTCTAGAGTAAGTCTATTCCCATCAGTTTTTTTGTTTGGCTTGGATTGTGTTAAGTTTATTTATTGATTTTATGCATCTATTGCAATGTAACTGCAACCCTAACCCTTGTTTATGTTCACCGTTGTGTTTTTGCGAAAAGTCTCTCCGAGAACCCGATTGGCAGAGAAGGATCTGTCAGTATCTCCAATACTCTGATCTACATGAAGTATTTGACAAAGATACAGTAAGATATACCCAATGTAATCTGCTACATACTGACTGTGTATTCTCTGCTCAATCTTGGGGAATGCAGAGGAGAGGTTAGCTGTTAATGTACTTGTTGTCTTCCAGCTTGACCTCCATAGGGACTTCAGAGCTCACTGGTCTAGCTGCCAGCTTGGCTTACTGTGTCTGTGCAGAGGATGTCAGGTAAGGGCAGGGCCACAGTGTCAGGCGGACCGTATATAGGCAGCAAAGAGCTTTATTCTTCTGGTTCTCATGTTCATGACCAATTTGACCAAATTCCATTACTCTCTCTTTCACTCCCTGTTAATTGTGTCAGTTTTGCGTGGAATGGCTGTGGAGATGATGTCGCAGTGAAGCTTTCCGAAGTTTTACCACAATGCCAGAAGCTAAGGAGACTTGAGTGAGTGTTCAGTTTACAGTTATGCACATTGACTTGTCCTAAATAGACCTGATAATCAGATCATTGTTTTTATGTCTTTGATTTTAGTCTTGAGTCGAACAGTATCAGCACTACTGGAGCAGAGGCACTTGCCAGAAGCTTACAGTCTTGTCCGTCGCTTGAAGTAATCAGGTACATTTACATTTTATTCATATAGCAGATGCTGTTATTCAGAGCGACTTACAGTTAGTTAGTGCATTCATCTTAAGATGGCTAGGTGAGACAACCACATGTTGTGGTAATTACATTTTTCCTCAATAAAGAAATTATCAGCAAAGTCAGTGCTAGTAGGAAAAGATAAGTGCAAGGAACCTTTTTTTGGGGGGGTAAGACTGAGATGTCTTATTTGAGATAATATTTGAAGAGGTAGGGTTTCAGACGTTTTCGGAAGATGGGCAGAGATTCTCCTGTAGGGGTGGGACGGCCAAGAGACCAGAGGTGGCTTGGAAATGTAGCTGGAAAATGTTTAGTTGAATTATGTCAATTGTATTAATGTACTTCTTTGTTGTGTACAATTCCAGTAATACTCCTTTCCTCTCCCTGTTTGACCAGACTGTGGAGGAATAGTATCTCTACCTGTGATGCCCAGAGACTGAGACAGAGGGAGAAGAGGCTCAACTTCTTCTCCACGTAGTCTATGATCTACTCATTCAGTGTGGCAGCAGAACAGTCAACTTGCACTTTTATTTTTATAATAGTTTATGCACTTAGAGACCACATTTCCTTAAAATTACAGCAGGTCATCAAATCAAACAATAAAATGATCCTTGTGGGGGGGGCAGTGAACCTTTATTCCAACCCTGGGAACTGGTCTCTATCTCTCTTTCTTCCTCTTCCTGGAAAGGTCCGTGTGTTGTCTCTATCCACTCATATTTATTTCTGTATTGATTTTGAATCTGGGATTCATTGATTGCTTAAGTTTTGCAGAATTATTTATTTTTCACATCTGACTAAAAGGGTCGGTGAGACCAAGTCAATTTGTTCTCTTGAACTGCTGGATTCTAATTCTGTCATTGCTCATGTTTCAAATCAAAATCAAATCAAAGTTTATTTGTCACGTGCGCCGAATACAACAGGTGTAAACCTTACAGTGAAATGCTTACTTACAGGCTCTAACCAARAGTGCATTTTATCTGCTAATTTATTCCTTACACTTGTTGTGTTTTGTCTTGTGTGGCACATTTCTTGTTTACTTGTTTTTGTCCATTTTGATATTTTATTATGACATGCATAAAGTGCATAAAGTGTGAGACAAGTCTTCTTTTTCATATTATATGCTATGTAAATAGTGATTTTCTTTATCTGAACTTACCTCTAGATGGCAATACAATTTCACAATATAAGGTTCTATACTAAATCAAGAAAAAAGAACCTCCAGTCATCTCCGTTTGAAATGTTTACACAATTAATCATTTTTTTGTCTTCTTTATTTGACAAAATAACCATTACTCACTGATGTAAATGATGAGGTGCTGACTATATTGTACCTTGTAAATTGAGACTGACAGAGTGTTTTGGCAAATGAGACAGCAGTGCACCAGATTCAATCAAGCACTGGGGTATTTTCTCCCACCACCCAACAAAAAGTTGAGTGACCTTCAACTATGTCATGTGATGTAATATACTGTACATCTGTGTCAAACATATTGGCATTGAGAGGTACAGAATTTGGCCCTCTTTGAGTTATTACTGATTACACAAAAAGCCTATATGTTAAGAAAATATATAGCTTGTATTACCAATATGTATTAACAAACCAGAGCATTTATATTTTCATTTAGCTGAAGGCAATTATCAACAGAATAGAGCGCGTGTGATTCGGGCGGAGTTCAGAGCAACGCGCGACTACCAGTATCGCTACTCGACACCACTCGGCTAGAGACTGTCACAGCGCAGAATGACCTGCCCTCGTGGCGAAATACAACAAATTGTTTTCCCCTGATGATATTTTTGGACATCATGAAAATAACGTCAATTTATGCATAGGGAGAAAAGTGTTTGAGCTATCAAGAAATAAGGAATCTRCAGAGAAGAGAAGTGGGTAGAGTAGTACTTAAATCAAATTTACTAAGGTAAGTTAATATTGGGGCTCTTGGGCAGTGTATTTTTATCATATGCTATTATGTCTGTAAATATGTACATTAAGTAAATTCATGACTCTGAAATACAAATGCAAGGTGTTCAAAGGTGTGCTGCAAATTCAAATATTGCTATTCACTGGGATATTGATATACTGTAATTCTCAATGTACTACTTCTGAAATTGTAAACTGATGGAAATATTTAGGGTTGCACACAGGATATGTCAGAGGTTATTGTGAACATAATGTTTGTGTCACATACAGATATACAGAAAACCCTCACAAAGCTCAAGCTGTCAAGCACAAGAGTAAACAGAGACAGTTGTCACTAGCTCTAAAGCAGAAATGTCACAGTCTTCTCAGAGACCCATGTCTTTACTTCTCTGGTTCACTCCTGTCTGTCTATTCAAATGTGGACATAGCTTATCTCTATTGGTCTCTCGCTCTCTGCATTGCTCCATCTCTCTCTGGATTTTTTGGTTGTTAAAATATACTGTGAAATCTATACAATTTCTATTGTACGCCACCATCAAAGGTGGAGAAAATCTGTTCCCTTCTCACCCACCCTCATAAGTATTCTCCAGTGACATTTGCTCTCTCACAGTAGAGCAGATGATGCAGTCAGCCTGGTCCTTAAGCACTGAGATTAGTGAAGATGGGAATTCAATTTACATCATGGGTTGAAAATGGTCTTGATTGATAATAATCTTGATAAATAGCAATCTATGTATATTTCTCACAGCTTTTGTGTTGATTTAGCCTGGACCCTTTGCCCATGTAGCATTATTACTGGGACAAGAGCCAATTTAATATTTTTACCATCTGAATGAATGGTCTGAGAAAAGTTTGCCCAAGGGGCACCTGGGGGGGGGGGGGGGGACTTTAGGTTTGCAGACAACCAGCCTTTATTTATCTGTGGGGAGGCCACAGCCTCTGTCACACAGACAGGAAGACGACATGACACTGAGGGTGGTGACCTGGGTCTATAACTCACAGATCGCCAGTTTTTTAGGTTGCCTACTGTATTCAACTCAGTTTTCGGTATGTGATTATATAATTGCGTATTCAGCGACGGACGTGAAAATAATTCTAACTAAGAGGGTAAAGTATCAAAGTTTCTATTTGAACTTCGATACACAAACAGTATGTGGCATTGTCTTTTCACATTCCAATCACTGACAGTTCTAGGCTTTCTTAAAATTGCAGTGTCTGCCTCTCCTCTGTAGCCACTTACTTATATCCCATAGCGATGTTTTCCCTATATTTCCCCCCTACATGTTTCCCCAGCATCCATTTAAAAGCGAGACGCGCTTTGGCTCAATAACTGGAAGTCTATGGGAACAGCTAGCATGTCATTGTGCTAATGCTAGTAGCCACCACTGCTGAAAAAAATCCTAGGGAAAACACTGCATAGTATTGCCCCATTCCCTATTCCCCACAAATATGCTTATTGTACCCTGGGAAAGAAAATGCTCAATTTCTGCCACTTGTCAGCATACACCAGGGCAGACAGGTAATTAGAGTGTTAGAGTAAATGACCAGTGTACGTTGTGTTTACTGTGCTATTAAGGTGAGTGAGGCCACAGTTTCCAGTTTGAGCGATAAGGGATTGTTTGGTGTGTGTGTGTGTGTGTGTGTGTGTGTGTGTGTGTGTGTGTGTGTGTGTGTGTGTGTGTGTGTGTGTGTGTGTGTGTGTGCGCACATGTGTTTGGATTGTCGATCTCTCTGTGTGTATAAGGATAAGGATGATTATGCTGTTGATTTGGTAACAATACAAGTTTTCCATTACATCATCAGCCATCAGAAGTGAACACATAGAATGTGGCTATTATGCTAAAAATGGCACTTATGGTCAGGGTATATATGGCCAAAGCTTTGCCTTAGGTGTGAAGAGTGTTTTTTTTTTACTGTAATGTTGGATGGACTGAACCTGAGGGGCTGTTTAGGGATATGGGGTGAGTTATCCCCATTTATACTTTAGGTATGTGAACAATACTATGCTGTTGTCTTCAGTATAATATTTTTACGGATACCAAAACAACATTTAACCGTTTACATTATACAAGCGATTGAGAATATGATACTTTACTTTTGCGCACTTGCTTGCGCATACATACATCCAGGAAGATTGATTATGATTTGGTTGGCAGTGTGTGATGTGTGTGTTTATGTTACGGAACACGTCCGTATGCTCCCATTGTACACTTTTGCCATTTGCTTTGGTTGAAGCTAATTACTGGTAATGGAAGACCTTTATATGGTAAGAGCTTCATAGAGAGCCTCATCTATGGTGCTTACATAAAAAAGTCCATTAACCATATCAGAAAATGACAATGTAGGTAAATAATCATTTTGGGTTTTAGTTGTATTTACAGTGGTTTTATTATAACCTTATAATMAATTACTTAAGTTAATAAATGGTGCTATAACATATGCAGTTGCACATCTGTGATCTCTAGGGAATATAACCAATTTCCTGGTTCCACTAGCAGTGGYAGGAGGGTCTTCCACAATGGCACATCAGTATCTTAGCAACAAGAGCTCTCACCATACTCATCATGTCCTTACAAATTACGTTACCTGTGCATGAATGTTTGACAGAGTACAGATCTCATTAGTTATTCTCTCATATGACACATGATGGACCACTGTACTAGATAAATTATTCTGTGTGTGGCCCTGACCTTTGTTTTTCCTGCAGCTGAATTGATTTAGGCAACTCTCTGGATACTGCACATGGATAAAATTACATGTTTATGTTCTATTGAATATGGAATATGAGAATGTATGATACTGTAGGTCTCAAATGTTCTGTCATTAACCACCCTGCATTAAGCATCCCCATGTTTTTGTCAGTCTCTCTACCTTATTTTGAATCTATGAGTCTACAGAATGCTCAGTGCTACAGTAATGTCATTCATAGTGCTGTTTCTCTTTGCTGTGTATGTTCCCAGGCTGTGGGAGGGCTGACACTCCTGCCGGCATGGCCTACACGCTAGGCACGGGGCCCGACTCTGGGCCAACCGTGGGTCCTCAGCACTGCGTCACCAGGGTGGAGCTGTCTGTGTGCTGCGGCAACCTGCTGGACAGAGATGTGACCTCCAAGTCAGACCCCTTCTGTGTGCTATTCAATGAGGTGGACAGCAGCTGGGTTGAGGTGATGAGGGGAGGGGTGGGCATGGGTGGAAAAGGGTGGATGGATAATGATTAATGGCGAGATGAGGGAAATGGTTGCTGMAAAAGTAGAAGGAATGGGTGACTGACTGGAGGGGTAGTATAAAGGTTAAAAAAAAGATGAAGAATATGTGGTTATGATGAAAGTTGGAACAAAGATGATACTGAGAGATGCTAAAAGAGAGAGTTAAACATGAAAAGCAAACCACTTGAGAGGGTGAAATAAACATTACAAAGAAATTTCCTCTCACTGTTGAATTGCGAACTAGTCAAGTTCGCAATAACACTGAGTGTTCTGTATAAACRAGGGAAATGGTGGAATATCAATATACTATGGAGAAATGTTAATCCACAGCTGTCTTTGAAGCCGTGTTGCCTAACACAGGTACAAAGTCAAAATTGGCTATATTGTAAAAATGCATGAAAAAAAAATGCTTTTAAGGTTAGGGTTAGCAGTGTGGTTAGGGTTAGGTTTAAAATCACATTATAAGAAGAGAAATTGTAGAACTCGGCAGGGCTCATCAGGGCTCATGACTTTGTGTGTGTGTGTGTGCGTGTGTGTGTGTGTGTGTGTGTGTGTGTGTGTGTGTGTGTGTGTGTGTGTGTGTGCGTGCGTGCGTGCGTGCGTGCGTGCGTGCGTGCGTGCGTGCGTGCGTGCGTGCGTGCGTGCGTGCGCTCGGGGTACCCTCTCAGTGCCAGGGAAAAACATGCCTGCCTGCCTGGGTAGTGTTCTGTTGAAGCAGGCTGAGTGTGTTCCTGCAGGCCTGAGCTGTCGGTCAACAGGGCAGGCTCCAACATGAAACCAGCATAACGGTTGCTGCAGTAACCATGGAAACGTGGATGGAAACAAAGGAATCATGATGTTCTTAATGCGTGGAAAGAGAAATGAGGAATGGAACTAACAGGCAAACAGGGAAGGGACATGGAATATACACAGTGGGTTTTGAAAACGGGTAGCCTATGTATAAAAAGTARGTGTGTGCTATTCCAGAGGTAATCCTCACAATGGTTTCTCTTTGGATCATGATGAAAGCTACAGCATATGAAACACACAACAATACACACACAGCCAAAAAACACACGGCAGAGCAGGCATTGAGAAGTGAAGGGTTGTTAAAGTGAAGGGTTTTTCTCCCTGTCCGTCTAGGAGTGAAAGAGGGGTTCACTGTGGGTGGAGTGGCCATCTGTTCTGTGGGGGTAAAGAGGGAAGTGTGATAACACAGAAAGGGGAGGGGGTAACAATCAGAAGGTGAGGGGAGAGACACAGAGACTCCAGTCAAACAGTTCCAGTCAAACAGACAGAGCAGAGAAGAAACATATACAGTCTGCTCCGCCCTAGGCTCAGCGATGGGAGAACAAGAGGGGGTGATGAGTATGTGTACATCTTCTATCAGTGTGAGTCAGACATACACTGTGTTAGTCACCACCACCTGGTTTTATCTTTCACATGAACAAAACCTTATCAACCTTCAACACCCCCACATGTCCACCCTCCACCTCCGCTGTGTGTGTGCGGTGGTTGTGTGTGAGTACAGTACTTGTTTGAGAAAAACATAGTGTATTCCTGTGTATTATTTTCAGATTGGTCGAACAGAGACTGCAGTGAATAACCTGAATCCAGTGTTTGGGGTGAAGTTTAAGGTGGACTACCATTTTGAGGAGGTCCAGAAGCTCAAGTTTGCCCTGTTTGATGAGGACAAGTGCAGCAGCCAGCTGTATGAGCATGACTTCCTAGGAGAGTACATCTGTACACTGGGGGTGGTATGCTACCTGTCACGCGGTTCTTATAATCTGTCTGTGACACCTTTCTGCACCTGTTTATCACCTGCTTATGTTTATCTGCAGTTGGGCATTTCACCCCTCACTCACTTCTCTCTCTGGTCTGTGACCTTTAGATTGTGTCCAATAAGAAACTTCACCGGTCACTGACCTTGGCCAATGGCAAGCCAGCTGGGAAAGGAACCATCACAGTGAGAACATCATGCTTATATACCTCATTCCCACAAAGAAATCCAAGAACCAAAAACATGTCCACACACACACACACACACACACACACACACACACACACACACACACACCACACACAACACACACACACACACACACACACACACACACACACACACACACACACACACACACACACACACACACAGTTCTGTAACATGGTGCAGTGTTACGTAGTACAACCCAGTAACAGTTTGTCTTGTATGCAGATAACTGCGCTGGAACTGTCAGACAATAGAATAATCACATTGACATTGTGTGGGAGAAAGCTTGACAAGAAGGTAAGAGTTACTGCTACTATATTATCATCTCTGTTAAAAAGTTCTTACTTAATATTTGGAACAACAATAATATTTAGTCCATTTACATTTTACATTTGAGTCATTTAGCAGATGCTCTTATCCAGAGCTACTTTAATTAGTGCATTCATCTTAAGCTAGCTAGGTGGGACAACCACATATCACAATCATAGTATGTACATTTTCCCTCAAAGTTGCAAAGTCAGAGATAGTAAGAAGGGAAAAAAGTCAAGTGCAAGTGTTAGTTCACACAATTGTATTTGTATTTTTATAGTGGTATGCTGGCAGCTATGTGGGCCATTCTCACACCAGATTGTTTTGTTTTGTAGGATTTCTTTGGTAAATCAGACCCCTACCTAGAGTTCCATAAGCAAGGAGATGATGGGAAATGGATGTTAGTCCACAGGACAGAGGTGAGTTGGTCGAGGGTGGCTGTTTAAACGATTTAAATTTCAACACTGCAGAACTGAGTGTGTTATATCACTTAACAAGGTGTATTACCACCTGCTGACAACAGTAACTGGATAYCCTTGGATTGGCTTCTGAGTTCTTTATTCCAAGTAACACGGAATACGTTTTCTCACTGTACCTGTTTTTGTGCTGCAGGTGATAAAGAACACTCTGGACCCGGTGTGGAAGCCCTTCACAGTACCACTCATCTCCCTCTGTAACGGGGACGTGGACAGGAGCATCAAGGTGAGTAAGGTTTGTCAACATGTGCATTCATCTGAGGGCGATGGTATGAACATGGAATCCCCTTTAGATACAGTATGTAAAAAGCCAAATACATTTTAAGAAGTTATTTATTGTGGTATTACTGTATGTTGTCTCGTATTTTAGGTACTGTGCTATGATTACGACAACGATGGAGGCCATGACTTCATTGGAGAGTTTCAGACCACTGTCAACAAGATGAGTGAAGCCCAAAATTCACTGGAGGTGAGGGATGGATTTGAGAGCTACTCCAGTTTATCTATGGGGGTTTGTTCTGCATGCTTTAGTCATGCTGTGATGTGGATCAAACACAATTTTTACATTGTCTCAACTCTCAGTGTTCTCCTCACTGTGAGTGGATGACTCACTTAAGACACTGCAGTTAACACAGCTCACCATTTCTGAATGGAGGACACCTGTTCATTTGGATATTCACAAGTGCTTATTTACGCCTTGTTTTTAACCTCACTAATACATGTTGGGTTATGCTTTATTTTACAGCCCGGCCACACCTGGAGAGAGAACAGCTCTGTATTTGACTTACGTTTTTCGCTCCTGACTTCCTGTTGAAAACCTTGTGTCATTAGCTAATGGCAGAAATGCAAATAGAGCCGATGTGAGAAAGAGTGTACATTGTGTGGATGTGCAGAGGGTCCCAGTGGTAATTTCTTACTCTGTGTTCTTCTGCTCCAGATCCAATTTGAATGCATTAATCCCAAGAAACAGAAGAAGAAAAAGAGCTACAAAAACTCTGGAATCATCATTCTGAAGTCATGCAAGGTGAACCAAAACACCTAGAGACTAATAAATATAGTGTACACTATCCCTCTTAATGACTAATTAGTCAACCCACTATGGCAACCGCAAAATGCAAATTAAGTCTAGAAGGAAACTGCTTTTTAATTKAATTATGAATGAACATTAAAGCCTTAGCCTTATTTTTTTTTATTACAAACAAAATGCCTGTAATTTTGGTTTTGCTGCAGGCAGGGATTAGAGTAATGGCTCAAATCGCTATTAAATGTATTTATTAATATCAGCACAAAACACCTATCAGTCTCACACAGTCAACCAGGGGCTGCCTGCAGTAATCACCTTTGTTCAGGCAGCCAATTACTGAATATGGAGACTACTCAATCCTATCAAAGTGCCACTTCCTTGCCTTTTCCAATTATTTATCTATAGGAAAAATAATTTGAACTTGCTACAGTATGGATGGAATGGTATGAGCAGAGTTAGAATAATCTTTGAATACTGTCTCCTCAGGTTGAAAGGGACTATACCTTCCTGGACTATATTTTAGGTGGATGCCAAATCATGTTCACTGTGAGTATGTCATCACTCACCTCAATGTGTCTCCCACTTTCAACCTGTAAACTCTGACCCTGTACTCTAACGCTCTACCTGTAAACTCTGACCCTGTACTCCAATGCTCTACCTGTAAACTCGTACCCTGTACGCCCACTCTCTACCTGTAAACTCTGACCCTGTATGCCCACTCTCTACCTGTAAACTCTGACCCTGTACGCCCACTCTCTACCTGTTAACTCTGACCCTGTACGCCCACTCTCTACCTGTAAACTCTGACCCTGTACTCCCACTCTCTACCTGTAAACTCTGACCCTGTACGCCCACTCTCTACCAGTAAACTCTGACCCTGTACTCCCACTCTCCTAGTGGCCGGTTATTTAATGCAGGAAAACTGAAATCCGTTTTATCTCAATTCTACCAGCATGTCACCTGTGCAACTCGAGACCAAAAACTCTAGATCACCTTTACTCCACAAACAGAGACATACAAAGCTCTCCTTCACCTTCCATTTGGAAAATCTATCCTCCTGATTCCTGCTTACAAGCAAAATCTCAAACAGGAAGTATCAGTGACTCACTCAATATGGAAGTGGTCCAATGAAGCGTATGCTAATCTACAGGACTTTCGCTAGCACTGCCTGGAATATGTTCCGGAACTCATCCGGTGGCATTGAGGAGTTTACCACATCAGTCACCGGCTTTATTAATAAGTGCATTGATGACGTCGTCCCCACAGTGACTGTACGTACATATCCAAACCAGAAGCCATGGATTACAAGCAACATCCGCACTGGGGCTAAAGGCTAGAGCTGCTGCTTCAAAGGAGCGGGACACTAACCCGGACCCTTATAAGATATCTCGCTATGCCCTCTGACAAACCATCAAATAGGCAAAGTGTCAATAGAGGACTAAGATCGAATCCTACTACACCGGCTCTGATGCTCGTCGGATGTGGCAGGGCTTAAGAAATATCACGGATTACAAAAGGAAACCCAGTCATGAGCTGCCCAGTGACGCGAGTCTACCAGTCGAGCTAAAAATGCCTTCTATGCTCGCTTCGAGGCAAGCAACACTGAATCATGCGTAAGTGCACCAGCTATTCCAGATGACTGTGTGATATCACTCTCCATAGCCGATGTGAGCAAGACCTTTAAACAGGTTAGCATTTACAAGGCTGCAGGGCATGTCGAATTACCAGTACGCGCACTCAGAGCATGTGCTGACCAYCTGGCAAGTGTCTTCACTGACATTTTCAACCTCTCCCTGACCAGTCTGTAATACCTACATGTTTGAAGCGGACCACCATACTCCCTGTGCCCAAGAACACCAAGGTAACCTGTCTAAATTATTATCGCCCCATAACATTCACATCTGTAGCCATTAAGTGCTTTGAAAGGCTGCTCATGACTCACATCAACACCATCATCCCAGACACCCTGGACCCACTACAATTCACATACCGCCCCAACAGATCCACAGATAACGCAATCTCTACTGCTCTCCACACTGCTCTTTCTCACCTGGACAAAAGGAACACCTACAGTACGTGAGAATGCTGTTAATTGACTACAGCTCAGTGTTCAACACCATAGTGCCCTCCAAGCTCATCACTATGCTAAGGACCCTGAGACTGAACACCTCCCTCTGCAACTACTCCAACTAGATCCTGGACTTCTTGACGCCCCCAGGTGGTGAGGTTAGGCATCAACACGTCAGCCACGCTGACCCTCAACATGGAGGCCCCTCAGGAGTGGGTGCTTAGTCCCCTCCTGTCAAGGTTGAAGTGTAGACTACCGATCTCTGTCCATGGTGCTGAAATTTCGACAAATTTCGACAATGCAGATTGTAAAATAAATGTTAGATGCAACAGCATACATTTTTTTTATATACAACTGTCCTCTATAGGCTACCTGAATCTGCATGACATGAGCCTTCCTCGCGRTCTCTCCCAGCTTGGATAGAAAGTTGTGTGTAAAACCAGTCTATTAATGCCAAATAATACATTCAGTCCACCCTCAAAACACTAGCTTACTAGGGATTGTTTCATTATGCAGTGTACAATCTATAGCTATGTACCGTATTTAGCTGCTACTTATAAACGTTTTATAAAAATTGACACATCAAATAGCCAAACAATGAGGAAAAAAGTAGTCGACTTGAGGATAAATTCAGACACTATTTATTGTTGAACAGGTTTTGTCTGGCTGATATCCTACACAAATGCGCTGCAATATTCAAGGTAAATTAAATTACATTTGAGAGTCTCCCCTGGTGTCCTGAAGACATCATTTTTTGTGTGCAAATGCTTTCACCAAGGCCTGTAGGTCCAGGTTGCAGGCCGACTGTTTTCTATACTGAGTATTTCCAACCCGATAGTCTTTCCTGAGACATTGTGCATTATATGTCCATTGCACTGCACACAATTTAAACGTAGTCTTGACTGATACATGCCAAGGTATACCAGAGATAAGGAACTGATGATATTGCAACCACAAAACTCAAACACCGGTTCACCAGTATGAACGAAATCGCAAACAGCTTTTTTTGATTTTCTTTTTTTGCCCTCAAGAACTGTTTCAACTGCTTCCTATACTGTTAAACTCTTTCCGTAATGTGTTTAGGCCGGCAATTGAGGAGAATGAGAGGCTCAATTAAAGATGTTACAGAACTGCTGTAAAGCACAACTCCCTTCTGCCCTGATGTTGCTACGGCAATCATGCTGTTTTTACCATCCCTGTGTCGCTTCTGCAGAGAGATCAATTCTAAACTAAATCTCCCTAAGAAGCGTTAGGCTCTCGGTCTGATATGCACTTTTGAACACCTGAGTAAGCTCCACTCACTGTACTGGCTCCGTCATGGCCTTGACTATGGCATTTGTCCACTGATTTGTRCAGGCTGTATCACATCCGGCCATGATTGTGAGTCCCATAGGGCGGCGCACAGTTGGCCCAGCGTCGTCCGGGTTTGGCCGGGGTAGGCCGTCATTGTAAATAAGAATTTGTTCTTAATTGACTTGCCTAGTTAAATAAAGGTTAATAAAATAAATAAATAAAAACATCCCCGCATACTTTCAATCTGTTTATTTTTTATTTATCACTTTTTTAGTCACATTCCTGAAGAAACAAACACTTACTTATGGAAATTAAAAAGGTGTATGAATGACTTTTTGGAGCGTTACTGTCAAAATTATTTATTAAATTAATAAAAAATAGACATCGGTGAAAGGCGCATTGGCCCCCAGAACTCGTGAGCCCCTCCGCCTTCCGGGGCTGTCGGGTACGCCAGTGCCTCCTGTACTCCCTGTTCACCCACGACTGCACCCAGGCCTGATCACTGTTGACGATGAGATAGTGATGAGACAGCCTAAAGGGAGGAGTTCAGAGACCTGGCAGTGAGGTGCCAGTACAACAACCTCTCCCTCAACATCAGCAAGACAAAGAAGCTGATCGTGGACTAAAGGAAATGGAGGGCCCAGCACGCCCCCATTAACATCGGCGGAGCTGTAGTGGAGTACCTCGAGAGCTTCAGGTTCCTCAGAGTGCTTGGCATCAACTGTAAGGCGCTACAGAGGGTAGTGCATACGACCCAGTACATCACTGGGGCCGAGCTCCCTGCCAACCAGGACCTCTATACCAGGTGGTGTCAGAAAAATACCTTAAAAATGGTCAGACTCCAGCCACCCATGTCATAGACTGTTCTCTCTATTACTGCACGACAAGAGGTACCGATGCGGTACGACAAGTCTGTAACCAACAGGACCCTGAACAGCTTCTACCCCCAAGCTACAAACCTGCTTAATAGTTAGTCCAGGTAGCTATTTCTTAACTATTTAACTATCTGCATTGACCCTTTTTGCACTAACTTGTATATAGCCAAGTTGTTGTTACTCATTGTGTGTCTATTATTACTTTTATAATTATTACATGTTTTATTGTTCTATTATTTCTCTATTTCTTTGTCTCTGCATTGTCAGGAAAGGCTCGTAAATAACCATTTCACTGTTAGTCCACACCTGTTGTTTACGAAGCATGAGAGTGATGTGACGAATACAATTTTATTTTATTTTATTTTTGACTTACACCAACAACAAAAAAACATGTATTTTTTTTATTTGAACATAACACACTTGCATATGTTACTTCATTCATTGAATGCACACTATAGTACTGTAAATCTTTGGAAACATGGTACAGGTGTAGGATCTTCAAGGTTTAAAAAGGCTTCCAAAATTTATAATTTCCACTTTAAAATGTCAGACTTGATTGGCCCTAACTATAAATGTATAATCCACACAACAATTCACATTTCCTGTTGCTGAAGGATTATTTTCCTGCTGTGAGAAACAGGTCAAATTAAGATCCTGTAGGTTCAGATTTCTCCATAGTAGGAGAAAATTGTCATTGGTCTATTTTTGGCTCAGGCTGATGAGAGAAACATTGTGCGTCCCTGGTGATGTCACACCTTTGTGTCAGAGCTCTATTATTGGCCAGCCAGTGTATTTATCTCCAATTGTGCTGAAACATTGTCTACCACCATTTACGTATCCATGCTACTGTGCTATACTCCGAGGATCTGTTCCCTTTGTGGTGCCAAAATATGTGCATGATCTATTTTCCTATTTTCTCAGCAAAATAGCTCCACTTGTATTTTATTATTCCCTGAATAGCAACATCAACTTTCCATTAACGTTTCATTCTGCCACACCTCTTTAGTTACTTGTATGTGGCCAGATGTGTTTATTTATGTGGTTGTGGACCACAGACCTTGTTCTGATTAGCAGGCTCTATGTGTGGTCCTGTTCAAGAAATGATTTTATCCCCGTGTTATTGTCAGATTTTTTTTTAAAGCAAATGGAACATTTGTGTTGCCATAGTTACTGTGATTTGTGCCGAAGCGAGACTATGTCTTTGCAGGAATAAAAGGGAGAGAGAGAGACTGAAAACAATAATAGGAACATGACTGGAGACTATCTCCATGGTTTGGCTTTTCTGTTTGTAATGTATCCATAATGTTTTTGTTCTTTTAGTTTACATTTTCTAAAAACCTAGCTGCTAGGCAGGAAATTTGAAATGAATCCTGACAGTTTTACAAAATGTTTCCCATTTTAAAGGAGGAGGTACTACAATTTATACTGGGACAATTATATTTGTATTAAAAAATATATTCAAAACACCAGTAGTAACACCTTAATCATCTACCTTAATCCAATATGATAATTACAATTATTTAAAGAGTTCACACCTGCATGTTATAATTCAGTCAAGATCGGTGTCTGAGAAAGAATGTGAATCAAAATCCTCAAAGGTGCATCCTGCAGTTCTCTTAATCTGCTTTCTTTTGTCAGAGTTCTTTGATTTGTCTCACAGAGAAAGATGTTCTCTCTCTCTGTTCCACTGCATTCAATCAGATTTAGCATGCACCTAATCCTAATCTGTTAGAGGGGAAATCTGCTCTACAGAGATGCAGATGAAAACCCTGCTCATATATAGACTGGAACTAGAGACTACAATATTTGCAGTAGTTGCATGGGAAAATGTATTGACTATATAACACAGTAGTATAGCATTGTATTAAAAGCAGCTTTAGAGTATTTGTCAAACTAGCCTACAGGTCAGACCTGCGTGGAGCGTGTGGAGCGGTGCTTAGGAGACCAGTGTTAAGACTTGTTATCATTCATGAGGTCATCTGATTGTACATTAGGTTGTTATCACAGCACCGGCCAGCCCTTTCAGAACCCTGTACCCAGAGTTAAAGGTATGGTTAAGAAACATGGTCATTCATCTGGACTAAATTGAGATAAAGCTAAAGATTTGAGTCAGTTCCCTGCTCATGCAGAGTAGCAGCACACTCATCACATTGCCTAGGGCTTGATTGAGACGCAGGGGATTGGACATATGAAGTGGCACCCTGATTCTGTCAGATCGCATCTCTCTCTCCCTTTCCCTCTCTTTCTGTCTTTCTCACCCTCTCTTTCTCTCTTTCTCTCTCTTCTCTTTTTCTCCTCACCTTGTCCATCTATTGTCTAATAGAGGCTGTCCAGTTATCAGCCACAACTTTGGTAGGAACTGGAGGAGATCTGAGTAGAAGCCATGCTCTTTGATAGGATTGTTGGTTAAAGGCATTAGCATGGACTGAATGAAGATGTGGGCTTGGGAGGGCTTGTTAGTTGAAATCTTTGAGTTAATTACCATGTTTATATTGTAACCATCTTTGCCCGAGGACAGGATCCTGAAATAAGGCTCTGTAGGATTCACTGGAATCTTTTTATATGCTCCACACCTTTGTTCATATTTAAGCTGATTTATAGGCTTTGTTTGTGTTTGTGAGCATGTCTGTCTCCTGTCTTGCTATTCCTGTAGGTTGGCATTGATTTCACAGCGTCTAATGGGAACCCTCGGGAGGCCTCCTCTCTTCACTTCATCAACCCTCTGGGCAGCAATGAGTACCTGTCCGCCATCCTGGCTGTGGGCCAGATCATCCAGGACTATGACACGTGAGTCCCATTAGTGTAAACAGTAATAACAGGACTCAATATGATCAAATCACAGATAAAAAAAGTATTATATTTTATACATCACAGTCATAAGTCACTAAAAGGTCTCTTCAACTCTTCTAATTCTGTCTACTCAGTCATATTCTTTATGTCACTCATTGTTTCTGATAAAGTACCATCCCGAGTTTATTGAGACATTCCATAATGCAAAATTGCATGTTGAATTCTGATGAAGTTGCTTTTTACTGTCAATCTGTTCCCCTCCTTCCTCAGTGACAAAATGTTTCCTGCTCTGGGATTTGGGGCTCAACTCCCTCCAGACTGGAAAGTAAGTGTATAAACTGTCTACATGTGAGGGTGTGTCTTCACGGCACACTACATATGATAGACGTAGAGCCAAAAAGAATGCCAAAGAGAAGAGGGAGACTGGAAGACAGCGGCATCACAGAGTATGTATAAAACATGCATATTCCAATAATTATGCAACTGTAATCCCATCTGGGTTGCCATGGCACTGCARTGATGTAAAGGACAACGGAATGAGGAGGCTGAGCAACAGAAATGGACAGAATATTTAGCCTTGCGTTCAGATACTTTATGGGAAGTGTTTAGGGAGGTTAAATCCATCAGTGGTCTGAGAGGACTAGAGGAAGAAGAGAGGGAGAGGTTGAAACAATTGGAATGAAAGGGCACTGCAGGGATGGGAATGTATGTAATGGATTTGGAGAGGAGGAAAGCAAGCAAGAATAGATCATGTGAAGCAGGGAGAATGGAGGAAGAGAAAATGCTTGTCACATAATTCACTGCTTTTCCCACCTGCTACAATCATACAATGGAAATGCATATTTCTAGTGCTCCCACATTCCTCTACAGTCTCTAACAGCCATTGGAAATTCTCAATGTACAATTTCTGCACCTGAGGCTTGGTTTTTGTCTCCTGTACCTGCAGGTATCTCATGAATTTGCCATCAACTTTGACTCCACCAATCCATTCTGCCAAGGTGAGCAATTATTATGTTTTCTGTAACCCCCGTTAAAAACCTTATTACAATGTACTCACTGCAGGCTGCACTTACTAGGGTTTGTTTCTTGCTTTATCCATGGAGTGGGTGTTATTTCTCATTTATTTGAGAACTACCATATTTAGCCCTCTGTCTGCTGGTGAAGGTGCTGGTTTGTGCTGGTTTCCATGTGTGATTCCTGTTTCCTATGGTCAGGCGTGGAGGGGATTGCCCAGGCCTACTCTGTCTGCCTGCCTCACATCCGTTTCTACGGCCCCACGAACRTCTCCCCCATCATCACCCATGTGGCCCGCTTTGCCACCCAGGCCCTTCAACAGGAGACTGCTGCGGTGAGGAATGCTTGTTATCACTATTAGGATTTCTAGTTTCATTGTTTTATTGCTTATCCATTTTCATTTTATTGAATCTGTCATTTTCCTGTTAAAGATGTCTATCCAACTCATGTTATTAATGAGTCAACATTACCAGTTCCAAATTATATGTAAATCCCCCCACATGACCAATGCTTATTGACTTTAAAGGCGGGTGCACTTTGTAGTAAACACAAGCACTGTTCCACTGCCCAGGGCCAGATGTGGTAGCACATGCTGATCATGTGATGGGTTTGCCAACAGTAACCCAGAGCTCCTGAAGTCACAGAACCTTTAAACATTCACAAGGTTGAAGAGGTATATAGGGTACTAGGGGGRAACTAACCCCCTGGGGTAACTGCCCCCACCCCCTGTAATTCACATTAAGACCACAAGATGTCACCAAATAATTTTTTCAACACTTTTTTCAACATTTTTTCAACACTGCTCTTGCTCAACAACAAAAAATCTTCTGTGTCATCACAACTTTTGGAGATATTTCAACAAAACGATTTTGTGGTAAGTTGATATAATTTTCTTACATTTTGAAAAAGTTGTAGATATATTCCAATGAAGTTAGATCTATAATTGTTTTAAATATACAAGTAGGAAAGCCTTACGATAAATAATCCACTTGTTTAGAGAGACATTTTTTTCTTAAAGTAGTAATATGTTGGATGAGTGTGTTGGGGGCAACACCCCCCCCCCCCCATTTATGGTTATGAATGTGTTTCTACTAGTCATTTAGACAATGACTAGCCTAGTTAGTGCTAGTTTATGCTAACTTTCTAGCTAGAAACTTCCCTAGCAGTAAATGCTAGCCAGCTAGCTATCAATCAATCAAGTTTATTTTATATAGCCCTTCGTACATCAGCTAATATCTCGAAGTGCTGTACAGAAACCCAGCCTAAAACCCCAAACAGCAAGCAATGCAGGTGTAGAAGCACGGTGGCTAGGAAAAACTCCCTAGAAAGGCCAAAATCTAGGAAGAAACCTAGAGAGGAACCAGGCTATGAGGGGTGGCCAGTCCTATTCTGGCTGTGCCGGGTGGAGATTATACAGAACATGGCCAAGATGTTCAAAATGTTCATAAATGACAAGCATGGTCAAATAATAATCAGGAATAAATGTCAGTTGGCTTTTCATAGCCGATCATTAAGAGTTGAAAACAGCAGGTCTGGGACAGGTAGGGGTTCCATAACCGCAGGCAGAACAGTTGAAACTGGGACAGCAGCAAGGCCAGGTGGACTGGGAGCAGCAAGGAGTCATCATGCCCGGTAGTCCTGACGTATGGTCCTAGGCTCAGTTCCTCCGAGAGAGAGAAAGAAGAGAGAAGGAGAGAATTAGAGAGAGCCAAGATGTTCCAAATGTTCAGAAGTAAATGGACAGCAATGGAATCGAGAATAATACAAGGAATAAATGTCAGTTGAGACAAATTATTCAATACCCGATCATCTAAAGAGTTGAAAACATAGAATCAGGTAACTGGGACAAGGTAGGGATTCTATAACTGCCGAGGCAGAACACTGTTAGACTGAACAGCAAGAACGAACAGAACAAAGGTGGTACATAGAGAAGACAGCAAGGGTCATACGGGATGCCAGAGTCCTGACGTAATGGATCCATAAGGGCTCAGGTCCTAACGAAGAGAGAGAAAGAAAAGAGAGAAGGAAAGAGAAATATAGAAGAGAAAGACAAATAACTTAAATTCACACGGACAACTGAATAAGACAGGGAATTACACTAGCATAATAAACACAAAATGGCCCTAGCCCCCTAGACAAACTACTGCAGACATAATACTCAGAGAGGGCTAGAGCAACAGAAGGGTCAGATACATGTGGACATCGATGGCACCCAGCCGAAGACAAGACAAAACAGAAGACCAAACAAGAAGAATATAACACCACCACAACGCACTTTAGCCAAAAACACAGCCCCACAGCACCACAGTAAGCAAGGGATTCTATCAAACGCACACCAACTTACACAATCCCTGACGACAAGTTAAGGCCGAGAATATAAGCCACAACAAAGATCATCCAACCACAGCACAAACCAGAGGGAGGCGCAACCCAGACAGAGAAGATAACACGATACAGATAAACTCAACCCCACTCAAGTGAAACGCACCCTCCTAGGGAACAGGACATGAAAAGAGCACCAGTAAGCCAGTGAATCAGCCCTGTAATAGGGTATAGAGGCAGAGAAATCCCAGTGGGATAGAAGAGGGAAAGGGGTGAACCGGCCAGAGCAGAGACAGCGAGGGACGGTTCGTTGCTTCCAGAGCCTTTCGTATCACCTTTCATCACTCCTGGCCAGACCGTACCACTCAATCATATGACCTACTGAGAGATATAGTCTTCAGAAAGACTTAAAGGTATGATGACCGAGTCTGCGTCTCTCACAATTGGGTAGGGCAGACCAATTCCATAACAAATATGCGAGAGTTATAGGAAGAAAGCCCTGGCCTCCAGCTGTTTTGCTTAGAAATTATGTCCAGGTGAACAAATAGGAAGGCCTGCGTCTTGTGACCGTAGCGTACGTGTAGGTATGTACGGCAGGACAACTCGGAAAGATAGGTGTTGAGGCAAGCCCATGTAATGCTTTATAGTAACAGCATAAAACCTTGAAATCAGCCTTGCCTTAACAGGGAAGCCCAGTGTAGGGAAGCTAGCACTGGAGTAATATGATCAAATTTCTTGGTTCTAGTTAGGATTCTAGCAGCCGTATTTAGCACTAACTGAAGTTTATTTAGTGCTTTATCCGGGTAGCCGGAAAGTAGAGCATTGCAGTAGTCTAACCTAGAAGTAACAAATGCATGGATTAACTTTTCTGCGTCATTTTTGGACAGAAAATGTCTGTATTTTTGCAATGTTACGTAGATGGAAAAAAGCTGTCCTTGAAACAGTCTTGATATGTTCGTCAAGAGAAGATCAGGGTCAAGAGGAACGCCGAGGTCCTTCACAGTTTTATTTGAGACGACTTTACAACCATCAAGATTAATGTCAGATTTAACAGAAGATCTCTTTGTTTCTGGGACCTAGAACAAGCATCTCTGTTTTGTCCGAGTTTAAAAGTAGAACGTTTTTCAGCCATCCACTTCCTTATGTCTGAAACACAGGCTTCTAGCGAGGGCAATTTTGGGGCTTCACATGTTTCATTGAAATGTTCAGCTGATGTGTGTCATCCGGATAGCAGTGAAAGTTAACATTATGTTTTCGAATAACATCCAAGAGGTAAAATATATAGTGAAAACAATAGTGGCTCCTAAAACGGAACCTTGAGGAACACCGAAATGTACAGTTGATTTGTCAGAAGGACAACCATTCACAGAGACCAACTGATACTTTTCCGACAGATAAGATCTAAACCAGGCCAGAACTTGGTCCGTGTAGACCAATTTGGTTTCCAGTCTCTCCAAAAGAATGTGGTGATCGATGTGTCAAAGGCAGCACTAAAGTCTAGTAGCCAGAGGACAATGCAGAGCCTCGGTCTGACGCCATATAAAGGTAATTTACCACTTTCACAAGTGCAGTCTCATGCTATGATGGGTCTAAAACCAGACTGAAGCAATTTCACTATACATTGTTTGTCTTCAGGAAGGCAGTGAGTTGCTGCGCAACAGCTTTTTCTAAAATTTTTGAGAGGAATGGAAGATTCGATATAGGCCGATAGTTTTTTATATTTTCCGGGTCAAGGTTTGGCTTTTTCAAGAGAGGCTTTATTACTGCCACTTTTAGTGAGTTTGGTACACATCCGGTGGATAGAGAGCCGTTTATTATGTTCAACATAGGAGGGCCAAGCACAGGAAGCAGCTCTTTCAGTAGTTTAGTAGGAATAGGATCCAGTATGCAGCTTGAAGGTTTAGAGGCCATGATTATTTTCATCATTGTGTCAAGAGATATAGCTAGTTAGTATAAGCTGCTAGGAGTGCTAGCTAGCAACCTTACTACCAGATCGTTTGACGTAACATACATAAAAAATATAACGTAACTTAATTGCAGTTGTCAATGTGTCCACTAGTGACTGATAGCTTTACAGTTAATGTTACTTTATAGCCTTTTGCATTTTATGTCATATAGCTAGATAGCTAGCCATGTTTGTAAGAGAGAGCTTTTCAATTGGCATCTCTCCCCCTGTTTTCAGTCACAGGTGGGGACATGGATTAGGTGTGAGCAGTGCAGGAGGTGGGCTCATGAGTTGTGCTCCAATTTGACTGGGGATAGCTTGTTTTGTGACCTATGTACAAATTAGAATCGTGCAATAGCAGAGCATAAGAGAATTGCCTCCAATGTTACACTGAATTAATTAGTTAAGTTATTATTATGAATTATTCAATTCCAATGTTATTTAATGTTATTAGTTATATTCCATTCCAATATTATATTCTAATGAATATTTTTTTATTAATTAAAAACAACTATTGAAACCCTTTTGCTCCTGAATGTAATTTTAAAGACTGCTGGGATGTAAAATCTTGCATTATTTAAATCATATTTAGTGTAATTTACATAATGTACTTTATGGAAAAGGATCAACAAAGAAAGAACAAAGAAAATGAATGTGCAGGACAGTTAAAACAAGGGACTTAACATCACATCTCCTCATAGTATGGATATTAACGGTGACATGTGCAACACCATTCCCCCTCCCCATATTTTATTTAAATAATAAAAATAAGACATTTAGACTTCGCTTTAATGTATTACTAACTAAAGAATTTCAAAATAAAACAGAATAAATGGATTTTAACACTTGTGTGGAACCCTATGCCATAATCTTCTACGGGGGGGGGGGGGGCAGTTACCCAGGTACTTTTTTTTTTAAAGACCCTTTTCTAAAACAACATTTCATGAAATTACAAAAAAAGTGTAAACTGTAGCCATTTATTTCCCTTTATAGTTTATTTGCCTAAGTATGACCTTCATCCACAAACCATTTTTTTTTCCCCAAATGTTGCTTTTTTGTGTCAGCAATTAGACATTGCTAGTTACTCCCAGGTACCCTACCACTGAGCCATTACATGACGTCTTCTTGTTCCAGGTAGAGGTTTTTATAGAAGATTCCATATCCATGGAAACTTACCCTCACCCTTGCTGAAGCAACTCAAAAAACATATTTAACAATATTGGAAATAGCTGGAGTGATGTCTACATCATCAACTCTATACGCAACCTATTCAAACACTTTGTACTCATGCCTGTTTTTACAACAATAGTGCTCTGTATTCTGCCTCTCATGCATAATGAGACATAACAGGCTCTAGCTTATTGATAAAGTCATAACAGTTACAGAGTAAAGAGTCCATCTCATTGGACAGCCTTCCCTGTACGAATAATTGTTTCCTGTGTCTATCAGACAGGCTTGTTTCCCTCAGAGCTGCTCAGCATGCTGTAATCAGAAAATAATGAGTCCCCTTACTGCTGTTCACACGGGCCTATCAGCAAGCTGTGTGTTTTGTGTGTGTGTGTGTGTGTGTGTGTGTGTGTGTGTGTGTGTGTGTGTGTGTGTGTGTGGTGTGCGTGTGTCTGTGTGCGTTCGGCTGTGGTCTGTGTGTGGTGTGTGTGTGTGTGTTGTGTGTTGTGTGTGTGTGTGTGTGTGTGTGTGTGTGTGTGTGTGTGTGTGTGTGTGTGTGTGCGTGTGCGTGCGCGTGCGTGCGTGCGTTTTGGACAGGGTATGTAAGACTGGAAGTTGGATCCAGCACTAACAGATCCTAATTGCTGTGTGAAAAAACCTCAAAACTCTGATTCTGGTTGTCAGTTCAAAGTCAGCAGAGGCATTTTGAAAATCGCTCTTATTACCAGCCCAGAGGAGAAGAGAGCAGCCATTAAAACCCCCCTTTCAATTCTAGTTATTTATAGAAGGTGATTCAGTGAACAAATGTTCCCTCTTTTCCTTTTGTTGTTCATGGGTTTTAATGACTAATGAGGCGAAGGCCCAGAGTTCTGCTCCATTCTGTTTGCCATCTCTCTGTCTGTCTCTGCTACAGGAGAGGTTCTGACTCTAGACAGAGATGCAGCACTGGAGAATGTGACAGTAAGGATGTGACAGTGGCCACGTTTGAGGAGATCACTTTTGTCAAGTCGGGCACCATCATTGTTCACCGCCTTTCAAAGTGTGTTGTATTATGGGGATAAAAATGGTCCGACTTGTGCCTACATGTGATCAAAAATCATGTGATCAAAGGTCATGAAGTTTCGGCTGCAGTCGGCTGCGCATTTCTACAGTTGCTCTTCACCAATTCATGCTGGAGCATCACCTGCATTGTGGGAGGCTCTATTGTCAACCAATCATTAGGGTGTTTTTGTTTGACACACAGGAACGTGACACTCATGTTCATGAGTGTGTGAAATGGGGATTGGAGACATGTTTATTTCAACATTTTAAAGAACAACTTTTATAAACAATGGCAACGCAGGCATGTTGCACCGAGCCTTGCTGTTGGAAAACCACCTCGACTTTAGTCTACAGTCTATTGCTTTCTCCTTACCACTCAAACGAGCCCAGTGACTCTTACATTTTGTCACTTAACAGATCCTCTTGATTTACAGTAGTGAGTGCATAAATGTGACTACTTMTTCCCCTTGGGAATCAAACCCACAATCCTGACATTACAAGCGCCATGCTCTACCAACTGAGACACAAGAGACTGTAGTGTAAACAGACTAGAATGAGACTGTTAAAGAGTATTTTCCTCCAGGGAAGGAAGACTGACCAGGACATAATGTGCAAAGTTAAGGATATACAGTAGCTAACATTCTTATACCCTAAAAATAGTGAAAATACAGCCCAGACCCCTCATTGAACCTTCTGTTTCCTGGCTTCACATTCAGATGTACACAGCATGTGAGTTTGACAAGTAATAGCTTGTTATTATTAAGCATTCTTCAGAGGCTCCTGTGAGCTTTTTGTCCCTAATTGCACCCTGTCACCCCAGAGAAATAGGAGAGAAATAGAGAAAGACCAAGGAGAATTTTACTGCAATTTGCTGTTATGTTAACTGTAAAAACAAGATAAATTAGCTATTGTGTTCACTTCACAAGGTTTTAGAAATGGAAGAGATAAATACCTTGGTGTGTGCATGTGTGCACTCGCAAATCACCTGCTAGGCACTGTAGATGTCTGTCCCTGTCCCTGCCTTAGGTAATGATTTTGGCTGTGTGTGAGTGTGTGCAAAACGGCTGTGCTTCAGCGTGGTAGCTGTGTCTGTCTCTGTCTCTTAGATAATGATTCACTAATGAGCGTGCCTGTAACTACATTAAAGGAGCAGACTTCCCAGCGTCCACAGCATGGGAGCGGGGGCTTCTATCAAACATAGGCCAGCTCTGGTGGCCCTTCTGATGGGAAGCAGGCAGGAGCAAGGGGCCGCAACAGCCAGTATATCTGTGGGACTGTGTTTGTGTGGGAGGAAACTACTGACAAGACTGCAGAGATGACTAGAGAGCAGTTAGTACAGACAATAGCCAAGCCGTATGTGTGTGTTGCTGTGTTTGTGAACTTGTCAACGTATATCTGTCTGTGTGTATTTGAGTAAAATCATGCATATTTGTGTACAGTGTTGGGTTTGTTACTTTCTAATGTAATCCACTACAGTTACAGTTACTTGTCCAAATTTTTTATCAATAATGTAACTTTTGGATTACCCGAACTCAGTAACATAATCTGATTACTTTCAGTTACTGTTAGATTGATTTCCCCTTCAGAGGCATTAAACGAAGACAAAAATGAATATTACCAATTGAACAACATCTATTGCAAGATAAATCAATGAGAGTTTACATAGTGTGAGCTCCAAAATATTGGGACAGCGATAATTTTTTGTTGTTGTTTTGGCTCTGTACTCCAGCACTTTGAATTTGAAATGATACAATGACTATGTAGCCGAAACATCAGATGCTAAACTGGACCTTGATAAGCTCAGGTGTGTTTCATGGCTGGATGAAAAGCCAGCACACCCAGTAGCTCTCCACATTTATGCTGACCTTTTTATGTAGGCTACATAGAGACCACACCAATTATTGGTCATGGAAATGTGGTTGTCATGGAGAAGTCATGAAATTCCATCTGTCAAAATGTGTTAACCCTTTATTTAGTGAATAACCAGAGGTCTCTATAGAATACTGTATTCTGGTATTTCTAGCATTCTAATGGACCTACAGCTCCTGCACCTTTGTCATGCCAATTCAAGCACTGGGTAGCATCCACATTAAGTGTTTACAAACATTTAGTGTTTACAAACATATTATATTCTATTCATATTCTATTCTTATTTACAATAAAAGTTACTCCAAAATGACACCATTCATTTCTATTGGGCACAAAAGAATGATAAACACAACCAAAACAAACAGCAAGTGCATCCAACAAGTTTGTACTGTCACAAGGTTAATGTAGTCATTGCATGCTAGGAATATGGGACCAAATACTTAACTTTTTACTACTTTAATACACATAAGTGAATTTGTCCCAATACTTTTGTATTGTACAAAAAGTGCAGTAATTTCTAAATGGTTCACCCGATATGGATGAAAATACTCTCAAATTAAAGCTGACAGTACAGAGCCAAAACAACAACAAAATATGTCACTGTCCAAATACTTTTGGAGCTCACTGTAGCTGGCCGTAAACAAATTTTGCATTTTACTTTAGGGATTATGTAGTCTTCTAAGACATTGCTTCCTACTTCATAATAGAGACATAATAAAAAGATGAGGCTATATATTTACATTAAAAACCAAAGTCTGTCAGATTTCCAGTCATTCGAATGAATTAAATACTCCTTGATCTTCAAGAATAGGACTTGGAAATAAGCTCAGCAAAAAAATCCCTTTTTCAGGACCCTGTCTTTCAAAGATAATTCGTAAAAATCCAAATAACTTCACAGATCTTAATTTTAAACACTGTTTCCCATGCTTCCCCCTGTTTCCCAACAATTAATGAACATGCGCCTGTGGATCGGTTGTAAAGACACTAACAGCTTACAGACGGTAGGCAATTAAGGTCACAGTTATGAAAACTTAGGACACTAAAGAGGCCTTTCTACTGACTCTGAAAAACACCAAAAGAAAGATGCCCAGGGTCCCTGCTCATCTGCGTGAACGTGCCTTAGGCATGCTGCAATGAGGCATGAGGACTGCAGATGTGGCCAGGGCAATAAATTGCAATGTCCGTACTGTGAGACGCCTAAGACAGTACTACAGGGAGACAGGATGGACAGCTGATCATCCTCGCAGTGGCAGACCACGTGTAACAACACCTGCACAGGATCGGTACATGCGAACATCACACCTGCGGGACAGGTACAGGATGACAACAACAACTGCCCGAGTTACACCAGGAACGCACAATCCCTCCATCAGTGATCAGACTGTCCGCAATAGGCTGAGAGAGGCTGGACTGAGAGCTTGTAGGCCTGTTGTAAGGCAGGTCCTCACCAGACATCACCGGCAACGACGTCGCCTATGGGCACAAACCCACCGTCGCTGAACCAGACAGGACTGGCAAAAAAGTGCTCTTCACTGACGAGTCGCGGTTTTGTCTCACCAGGGGTGATGGTCAGATTTGCGTTTATCGTCGAAGGAATGAGTGTTATACCGAGGCCTGTACTCTGGAGCGGGATCGATTTGGAGGTGCAGGGTCCGTCATGGTCTGGGGTGGTGTGTCACAGCATCGTCAGACTGAGCTTGTTGTCATTGCAGGCAATCTCAACGCTGTGCGTTACAGGGAAGACATCCTCCTCCCTCATGTGGTACCCTTCCTGCAGGCTAATCCTGATGTGACCCTCCAGCATGACAATGCCACCAGCCATACTGCTCGTTCTGTGCATGATTTCCTGCAAGACAGGAATGTCAGTGTTATGCCATAGCCAGCAAAGAGCCCGGATCTCAATCCCATTGAGCACATCTGGGACCTGTTGGATCGGAGGTTGAGGGCTAGGGCCATTCCCCACAGAAATATCCGGGAACTTGCAGGMGCCTTGGTGGAAGAGTGTGGTAACATCTCACAGCAAGAACTGGCAAATCTGGTGCAGTCCATGAGGAGGAGATGCAATGCAGTACTTAATGCAGCTGGTGGCCACACCAGATACTGACTGTTACTTTTGATTTTGACCCCCCCTTTGTTCAGGGACACATTATTCCATTTCTGTTAGTCACATGTCTGTGGAACTTGTTCAGTTTATGTCTCAGTTGTTGAATCTTATGTTCATACAAATATTTACACGTGAGAGGACGTTTCTTTTTTTGCTGCGTTTATACATTAGTCTATTTGTTTTACCTGAACAAAACCCCCAAACAAAGGATATATTAGCCTACTCTGTTGTTTATGTTTTTGTCATGGAGGACTTATTGGGCTCATTGCTTCAAAACATGATTGAAAAAGAAATGCTTCTCTCATAGAATGGCATGTTTTGAGCACTACCGATAAGTGCTATTTGCACAGAGGTGGAAAAAGTACCCAATTGTCATACTTGAGTAAAAGTATAGATACCTTAATCGTCAGCCAGTAAAATACTACTTMAGTAAAAGTCTAAAAGTATTTGTTTTTAAATATACTTAAGTATCAAAAGTAAATGTAATTGCTAAAATATACTTAAGTATTAAAAGTTAGAGTATAAATAATAAAACATTCCTTATATTAAGCAATGCAGATGGCACCATTTTCTTGTTTTTAAAATGTAGGGATTGCCAGGGGCACACTCAAACACTCAGATATTATTTACAAAAGATGCATTTGTATTTATTGAGTCTGCCAGGCCAGAGGCAGTAGGGATGACCACGTGTTCTCTTGATAAGTGTGTGAATTTAACAATTTCCCTGTCATGCTAAGCATTCAAAATGTAACGAGTACTTTTGGTTGTCAGGGAAAATGTATGGAGTAAAAAGTACAATATTTTCTTTAGGAATGTAATGAAATAAAAGTAAAAGTGGTCAAAAATATAAATAGTAAAATAAAGTACAGATACCCCCAAAAACTAGTACTTTAAAGTATTTTGACTTAAGTACTTTACACCACTGTATTTGTATGATGTGAAGAATTAATGCCATATGCTGCATTTGCTATACAGTAGGCCAATTGTTTACATTTTTGTTGGTGACACCATAGAATAGGAATTTGAATACTTAATTAATTTAATAGGATCTATATGGGTGACACTTTGATATCTCGATAATTTGCAGCTGTTGAAGTCTATCAAAAGTAAGTTTAAGCATGTGTCCCAGTGGCGGCCGCTGATTGGCTGAATAGCCAGGGCGCGAGGTGGTTGGAGTTATCAACAAAGTAGCATGACAGAAATATGATGTCAAGTCTTCGAAACTACCGGTAATTTCTTTGAGAAAATATAATTCATAAAGCAATCTGTGCATTTGAACAACAGTATAAATACACCTGTTTCACTTATGCATGTCAAAAAACGGATAACCACTGATACACATCGGTGGTTATCCGCAAGTGTAGCAAGTGTACACTTGCAAGTGTAGAGAATCATTGTACCATTAATCCGCTGTGAAATGTATTTTCAATAACTAAATACATTGTACTTTCAGCTGTTTGAAGTTGGTGTACAAACCAAAAGTAAAAGACGCAAAAGCTAACCTTAAGACCTGGAAGAATAGAAATAGCGCACATAGAATAGATCTGCGCTTCTTAGACTTGCTTTCAATGAGAATGACAGATAACTCACATTTCTATGTGAATTTGGTCAGTCACCKAAAAATTTACATATTGCAGCTTTAACATTAATTCTGAAATACCTTCATATTTAAGTTGTCAGATATTAGTTTAGAAAAACTTGAGATTGGAGCTGGGAGCTAACTAGCTAGCTAGCTGCTTATCAAATTTAGATAACTAGTTAATTTGACCCAGAAAATTTACCAAACTATTTCTCAATGTTTCTTAAAATTTGTGTAGCTGGCTAATTCATTTGATCATGCTTTGTGATACACCTGGTTTTATGATGTTTTAGTCCACACCACATTGCCTCGTCACCTACAATAGATCCTGTGGAACAACATGGGGGGAAACAATTGTCAATTTTTGTCCTACCAGATCTGCATTGAGACGGTTCTAGCTAGTGTATCCCTCTGTCCTTCGACTGTTGTTGGAAGTAGTTGTCCGGTTTATCAGGTCCCAGGCTCCCATGATTGTTATGATTATTTATTTACATGTTAATTACATTTAGCCTCTTGCTTTAGCGCCATCGGTACCTGATAGAGCAGATCTAGTCTCACATGCGGTAAGCTGTCTGGCGCTAGCAGTGGCGATTTTAGCATGTAAATCTTGGGGGGGAAACCTCAGCCATTTTTTTTTAGATGCATGCCAGCAAAGCCACTACACAACACAACACTAAACAATACATTCATTGCACTATAACAGTGACAAACGGTGCCCACAAACTGTTAAGGTCTACATAAAGCTGTCCTGACAGCAGAGCTTTCCTTTATCACTGCTACACCTGGTTATAAACGGAGCATCATTTGCAGCAAAAACGTTAATTCAGCCTCATTTACTGCCTCTTTAAAAACCATAGTTGACATGGCTGACTTGCTTAAATAAATATGGTTTCTACTGACTCCTTGTTAATTGGTGTAACTTGATAAAACCTCACTCTCCTTCAACAATAACTAATGCCGACATGAGTTTAGACTTTTGAACCATACACAAACTTTTTTACATTCATGTTCAGTATATTCATAATGTTTATTCTTATATCATTAACACTTAGCTGTAAGTATAAGCAAGTGCAAGCAAACGAGCTGCAACAAGGTAGGCCTTCATTCAGCACTTTCAAAATGGACACAGACAGAAATTCAGAAAGGTGTTAGTTCAGATAAATTCAGCAAGATGTTGAGGCCTTCACTTTACCCTTCTTTAAGTCACCACAGAGAGAGAGAGAGAGATTGAAAGAGATGTGGTTAGCTTACCATATGAAGTATTTTATTAGGCCTATGTGGTCTAAAAGACAAAACAACCCTCGGAATAGAATCTGGAATTCTATCGGTCAATTACTGGACTTTCACTGGGAAACATGGTTACGGACCCAACAACATTATAGTATCCCCTTGTTGTGGAGAAAAGCAATGAGCTAATTATAATACACAAAGTAAGCAAAACAAAGAAATGCATCATTCCAACATTGCCTAAAAGGATTAAGTTACTGATGAGATATACCTATATAAGCAATATAACAATTGAGATGTACAAACTATAGCATAATGGAACGATGAGTGGATAAGAGGCAAGCCGTAATTTTGAATTAAGACATGAATTAGCAAGCTTTTGTTCAGCACTTTTGAAATGGACAGCGACATAATACAGAACATGGGCCATTGTTAKAGTATTCTCCCTGTACAGTTATGGCCAAAGGTTTTGAGAATGACACAAATATTAATTTCCACAAATTAGATATTTAGATATTTTTGTCAGGTGTTAGTATGGAATACTGAAGTATAATTACAAGCATTTCATAAGTGTCAAAGGCTTTTATTGACAATTACATGAAGTTGATGCAAAGAGTCAATATTTGCAGGGTCAATCCTCAAGAGGCGGGTGGACAAACAAAAACCCACAAATTCTGACTAACTCCAAGCATTGATTATACAAGAATGGGCTGCCATCAGTCAGGATGTGGCCCAGAAGTTAATTGACAGCATGCCAGCGCGGATTGCAGAGGTCTTGAAAAAGATGGGTCAACAACAAGTTCTCAATGGGATTAAGGTCTGGGAGTTTCCTGGCCATGGACCCAAAATATAAATGTTTTGTTCCCCGAGCCACTTAGTTATCACTTTTGCCTCATGGCAAGGTGCCTCATCATGCTGGAAAAGACATCGTTCGTCACCAAACTGTTCCTTGATGGTTGGGAGAAGTTACACTCGGAGGATGTGTTGGTACCATTCTTTATTCATGGCTGTGTTCATGGCTGTGTATTTTGTTTTTTTATGTGTTATTCCTTACATTGGTACCCCAGGTAATCTTAGGTTTCATTACATACAGTCGGGAGGAACTACTGAATATAAGAGCAACGTCAACTCACCATCGTTACAACCAGGATATGACTTTCCCGAAGCGATCCAGTGTTTTGCCTTCCACCCAATACAATGGATCTGATCCCAGCCGGCGACCCTAAGCGACGCCGTAAAAGGGGCAAACAAAGCGGTCTCCTGGTCGGCTTCGGAGACGGGCACATCGCGCTCCACTCCCTAGCATACTACTCGCCAATGTCCAGTCTCTTGACAATAAGGTTGATGAAATCCGAGCAAGGGTAACATTCCAGAGAGACATCCGAGATTGTAACGTTCTCTGCTTCACGGAAACATGGCTCACTCAAGAGACGCTAACGGAGTCGGTGCAGCCAGCTGGTTTCTTCACGCATCGCGCCGACAGAAACAAACATCTTTCTGGTAAGAAGAGGGCGGGGGTGTATGCCTTATGAGTAACGAGACGTGGTGTGATCATAACAACATAAGGAACTCAAGTCATTCTGTTCACCTGATCTAGAATTCCTCACAATCAAATGTCGACCGCATTATCTACCAAGGGAATTCTCTTCGATTATCACAGCCGTATATATTCCCCCCCAAGCAACACATCGATGGCCCTGAACGAACTTTATCTGACTCTTTGTAAACTGGAAACCACACACCCTGAAGCTGCATTCATCGTAGCTGGGGATTTTAACAAGGCTAATCTGAAAACAAAACTCCCTAAATTCTATCAGCATATCGATTGTGCTACCAGGGCTGGTAAAACCTTGGATCATTGTTATACTAACTTCCGCGACGCATATAAGGCCCTCCCCCGCCCTCCTTTCGGAAAAGCTGACCACGACTCCATTTTGTTGCTTCCAGGCTACAAACAGAACTAAAACAACAAGCTCCCTCGCTCAGGTCTGTTCAACGCTGGTCCGACCAATCTGATTCCACGCTTCAAGACTGCTTCGATCACGTGGATTGGGATATGTTCCGCATTGCGTCCAACAACAATATTGACGAATACGCTGATTCGGTGAGCGAGTTCATTAGAAAATGCATTGACGATGTCGTACCCACAGCAACGATTAAACATTCCCAACCAGAAACCGTGGATTGAGGCAGCATTCGCGTGAAACTGAAAGCGCGAACCACTGCTTTTAACCAGGGCAAGGTGACCGGAAACATGACCGAATACAAACAGTGTAGCTATTCTCTCGCAAGGCAATCAAACAAGCTAAGTCCCAGTATAGAGACAAAGTAGAGTCGCAATTCAACAGCTCAGACACAAGAGGTATGTGGCAGGGTCTACAGTCAATCACGGAATACAAAAAGAAAACCAGCCCCGTCGCGGACCAGGATGTCTTGCTCCCAGACAGGCTAAATAACTTCTTTGCTCACTTTGAGGACAATACAGTGCCACTGACACGGCCCGCTACCAAAACCTGCGGGCTCCTCTTCACTGCAGCAGAGGTGAGTAAAACATTTAAACGTGTTAACCCTCGCAAGGCTGCAGGCCCAGACGGCATTCCCAGCCGCGTCCTCAGAGCATGCGCAGACCAGCTGGCTGGTGTGTTTAAGGACATATTCAATCAATCCTTATCCCAGTCTGCTGTTCCCACATGCTTCAAGAGGGCACCATTGTTCCTGTTCCAAGAAAGCTAAGGTAACTGAGCTAAACGACTACCGCCCGTAGCACTCACTTCCGTCATCATGAAGTGCTTTGAGAGACTAGTCAAGGACCATATCACCTCCACCCTACCTGACACCCTGGCCCACTCCAATTTGCTTACCGACCCAATAGAACACTGCCTGTTCACCCCGCTACAGACGACGCAATCGCAACCACACTGGACAAGAGGAATACCTATGTGAGAATGTGTTCATCGACTACAGCTCAGCATTTAACACCATAGTACCCTCCAAACTCGTCATCAAGCTCGAGACCCTGGTCTCGACCCCGCCCTGTGCAACTGGGTCCTGGACTTCCTGACGGGCCGCCCCAGGTGGTGAGGGTAGAAACAACATCTCCACCCGCTGATCCTCAACACTGGGGCCCCACAAGGGTGCGTTCTGAGCCCTCTCCTGTACTCCCTGTTCACCCACGACTGCTGGCCATGCACGCCTCCAACTCAATCATCAAGTTTGCGGACGACACTACAGTGGTAGGCTTGATTACCAACAACGACGAGACGGCCTACAGGGAGGAGGTGAGGGCCCTCGGAGTGTGGTGTCAGGAAAATAACCTCACACTCAACGTCAACAAAACAAAGGAGATGATTGTGGACTTCAGGAAACAGCAGAGGGAGCACCCCCCTATCCACATCTACGGGACAGTAGTGGAGAAGGTGGAAAGTTTTAAGTTCCTCGGTGTACACATCACGGACAAACTGAATTGGTCCACCCACACAGACAGCGTTGTGAAGAAGGCGCAGCAGCGCCTCTTCAACTCAGTAGGCTGAAGAAATTCGGCTTGTCACCAGAAGCACTCACAAACTTCTACAGATGCACAATCGAGAGCATCCTGTCGGGCTGTATCACCGCCTGGTACGGCAACTGCTCCGCCCACATAAGGCTCTCCAGAGGGTAGTGAGGTCTGCACAACGCATCACCGGGGCAAACTACCTGCCCTCCAGGACACCTACACCACCCGATGTCACAGGAAGGCCATAAAGATCATCAAGGAACACAACCACCCAAGCCACTGCCTGTTCACCCCGCTATCATCCAGAAGGCGAGGTCAGTACAGGTGCATCAAAGCAGGGACCGAGAGACTGAAAAACAGCTTCTATCTCAAGGCCATCAGACTGTTAAACAGCCACCACTAACATTTAGTGGCCGCTGCCAATATACTGACTCAACTCCAGCCACTTTAATAATGGGAATTGATGGAAATTATGTAAAAATGTACCACTAGCCACTTTAAACAATACCACTTAATATAATGTTTACATACCCTACATTACTCATCTCATATGTATATGTATATACTGTACTCTATATCATCTACTGCATCTTGCCATCTTTATGTAATCATGTATCACTAGCCACTTTAAACTATGCCACTTTATGTTTACATACCCTACATTACTCATCTCATATGTATATACTGTACTCTATACCATCTACTGCATCTTGCCTATGCCGTTCTGTACCATCACTCATTAATATATCTTTATGTACATATTATTTATCCCTTTACACTTGTGTGTATAAGGTAGTAGTTGTGGAATTGTTAGGTTAGATTACTTGTTGGTTTTTACTGCATTGTCGGAACTAGAAGCACAAGCATTTCACTACCTCGCCATTAACATCTGCTAACCATGTGTACGTGACAAATACATTTGATTTGATTTGCACGAATGCTGCCATCAATCCACAGTTTCTGGTTGGGGAATGTTTTAATAGACGCTGTGGGTACGACATCACCAATGCACTTGCTAATTAACCCGCTCACCGAATCAGCGTATTCGTCAATGTTGTTGTTCGACGTTATGCGGAACATATCCCAGTCCACGTGATCGAAGCAATCTTGAAGCATGGAATCCGTTGGTGGACCAGCGTTGAACAGACCTGAGCGCGGGTGCTTCCTGTTTTAGTTTCTGTCTATAGGTTGGAAGCAACAAAATGGAGTCGTGGTCAGCTTTTCCGAAGGGAGGGCGGGGGAGGGCCTTATATGGGTTGCGGAAGTTAGAATAACAGTGATCTAGGGTTTTGCCAGCCCTGGTAGCACAATCGATATGCTGATAGAATTTGGGGAGCATGGTTTTCAGATTAGCCTTGTTAAAATCCCCAGCTACGATGAATGCAGCCTCAGGATATGTGGTTTCCAGTTTATATAGAGTCCGATGAAGTTCTTTCAGGGCCGTCGATGTGTCTGCTTGGGGGGGAATATACACGACTGTGATTATGATGGAAGAGAATTCTCTTGGTAGATAATGCGGTCGGCATTTAATTGTGAGGAATTCTAAGTCAGGTGAACAAAAGGACTTGAGTTCCTGTATGTTGTTATGATCACACCACGTCTCGTTAATCATAAGGCATACACCCCCGCCCTTCTTCTTACCAGAGAGATGCTTGTTTCTGTCGGCGCGATGCGTGAAGAAARCAGGTGGCTGTACCGACTCAGATAGCGTGTCTTGAGTGAGCCATGTTTCCGTGAAACAAATAACGTTACAGTCTCTTATGTCTCTCTGGAAGGCAACTCTTGCTCGGATTTCGTCTACCTTGTTGTCAAGAGACTGGACATTGGCGAGTAGTATGCTCGGGAGCGGTGCGCGATGTGCCCGTCTACGGAGCCTGACCAGAAGACCGCTCCATCTGCCCTTTCTATTGCGTTGTTGTTTTGGGTCGCTGGCTGGGATCCGATCCATTGTCCTGGGTGGTAGGCCAAACAGAGGATCTGCTTCGGGAAAGTCGTATTCCTGGTCGTAATGTTGGTGAGCTGGCGTTGCTCTTATATCCAATAGTTCCTCCCGACTGTATGTAATAAAACCTAAGATTTTCTGGGGTAGCATTGTAAGAAATAACACATAAAAAAACAAAATACTGCATAGTTTCCTAGGAACGCMAAGCGAGGCGGCCATCTCTGTCGGCSCCTGAAGTGTTCCACATGTAATGGATACTCCCCAACCCTGTTTGTGCATGTTTAGTGCGATTGAGAGTGAATGTGTGCGTTTGCATGTGTGAGCACACATTCACTCTCAATCGCACTAAACATGCACAAACAGGGTTGGGGAGTATCCATTACATGTGTGCTTCTGTATGAACTTAGTGTGTGTGTGCTTCTGTGTGTATTTTATGTGTGTGTGTTTGCGATGTGAAAATAAGTCAGCCCCCCTTCTCTTCTTAGCTCAGTGCCCTTGATAAGTGTGAGGATGGTGGGGAGCTGTGACACATTGGCCCGCAGGGCTTGACGTCACAGCATCACATCAACCATGCCAGCCATGCCAGAAGGCCAGGAGAGTTAATCATGGCCTCCGAATGTGTGTATTCCACACTTTATGCCTCAATGTCTGTATTCCACACTTAAAGCACTTATTACCAAGCAGTAATAGAGCTTTTTTTCACCCAGAGGGACATGTTTGTGTGGTCTGTTACACTGACAAATGAATTTGCATGGCCAAAGATGGACAAAAAAACAGCGTATTTTATGAACATAGGTCTAGCCCTCCCATTTGGATGATTACCAGGACTGGAAGGGAGGGGATTTGATGTCAGTCAGATTGCTTTGTTTCCTTTCGAGAACAGAGTGTGTTGGAAGAAAGAGAGAGGCACCATTTYGGGAGGGGGGGTAAAATTGTGTTTATTTTAGTCTTTGTTATGCAAGGCATGTTTGAAGTACTCTACATAGACACAAGTTCTCTGTGTGAATATGGAACGTGGGAACTGCMGAGGGTCTATGTGTCAGTGGCTGTGTTCAGAGAGTCAGCTCGAGACCCTCTCATCCTGTACAAGTGCTGCTCTCTCCAGCCCTCATGTTTTGGACCTGGCCATAATAAACCCACAGAACTGAATGAAGCTCAACAGACCATAGCTTTACACTGACTCACACCGTTGACCATCACACATAGACATGATTTTACTGCTTGTGTTCTGCGTACCAGAGTATGATTAAGAAATCTGTGGATCCCTTAAGACCAGTACAGCCTTTGACATTTGTGCGTATGGGACTGAGTCTTTCTTGGGCTCCAGTCAGTTAATTCTCCAGGTCATGTGTGAGATCGTTCAGTGTGAATATGCTGCTGTCTGCTCTCTAACCAGCCTTACAGCTGGAGGAAGATTTCATTATGATGCAACACTGAGCAAATGTAAATCTCCATTCTAAATATGACTATCAGCAAACTGCAGCAGAAAGAACAGGAGATGGGGATTGTGTGACTATATAAATCCTTCTCCCCCCACCCTCCTCTTTTGCAGGAGTGGAATGGGATAGTATTGAAGCTCCTTCTTTCTCCTTCTCATCTTCACTCTCCACATGTACAACAATATCTCCGCAATGTAATGCAATCATCACTAATCTGATTGTGCTGTTCTAGGGTGTTTGGAGTTAATGTGCATAAAAAGCAATTAAAGAAATGTGTGTCTACTGAGCACTGTGTAAGTTCACAATGAGGACACAGCTTGGACATTAATTGCATTCATTTTAACTTATTCCAGTGACACCTCCGAGGTGTGGTGGTAGCCATCATACCTACACAGTAATCCACGTGTCTAAACCGAACAGTTGAATACATTGTGGCTAAACATCATTTCTGTTTGAACAATTTGTACAGTCTTTTCTGCTCTGTCCCAACATGATTATATTCCCTTCAAGTCTTCTTCACATCATCCCCAAAGCTTAATCCCCGTTCTCTCTCCCCTTCCGCCCCCCCGCCCCCTCTCTCTCTTCTTCTCATTCTTTCTCCCCCTGCAGCAATACTTCACTCTGCTGATCATCACAGATGGGGTGATCAGTGACATGGATGAGACCCGCCACGCCATTGTTCAGGCAGCCAAACTCCCCATGTCAATCATCATTATTGGAGTGGGCAATGCAGACTTTGCTGCCATGGAGTTCCTGGATGGGGACAGCAGCGTGTTACGCTCCTACACAGGAGAGGAGGCAGTCAGAGACATCGTGCAGTTTGTTCCCTTCAGGGACTTCCGAAATGTGAGTGTCTCATATGTTTAATACACTTAGGGGGAAACAAAAGTGGTTTAAAAATGTGTCTTGTTTTTATTCCCCTGTAGTCTAAAACACATTGTGGTTGACTGTTTAACGTTATGTCAACCTGTTGCACTATACTCAGATACAGTGGGGCAAAAAAGTATTTAGTCAGCCACCAATTGTGCAAGTTCTCCCACTTAAAAAGATGAGAGAGGCCTGTAATTTTCATCATAGGTACACTTCAACTATGACAGACAAAATGAGATTTTTTTTCTCCAGAGAATCACATTGTAGGATGATTTTTAATGAATTTATTTGCAAATTATGGTGGAAAATAAGTATTTGTCACCTACAAACAAGCAAGATTTCTGGCACTCACAGACCTGTTACTTCTTCTTTAAGAGGCTCTCTGTCCTCCACTCGTTACCTGTATTAATGGCACCTGTTTGAACTTGTTATCAGTATAAAAGACACCTGTCCACAACCTCAAACAGTCACACTCCAAACTCCACTATGGCCAAGACCAAAGAGCTGTCAAAGGACACCAGAAACAAAATTGTAGACCTGCTCCAGGCTGGGAAGACTGAATCTGCAATAGGTAAGCAGCTTGGTTTGAAGATATCAACTGTGGAGCAATTATTAAGAAATGGAAGACATACAAGACCACTGATAATCTCCCTCGATCGGGGCTCCACGCAAGATCTCACCCCGGTGGGGTCAAAATGATCACAAGAACGGTGAGCAAAAATCCAGAACCACACGGGGGACCAGGTAATGACCTGCAGAGAGCTGGGGCCAAAGTAACAAAGCCTACCATCAGTACACCACTACGCCGCCAGGGACTCAAATCCTGCAGTGCAAGACGTGTCCCTTGCTTAAGCCAGTACATGTCCAGGCCCGTCTGAAGTTTGCTAGAGAGCATTTGGATGATCCAGAAGAAGATTGGAGAAGTCATATGGTCAGATGAAACCAAAATAGAACTTTTTGGTAAAAAACTCAACTCGTCGTGTTTGGAGGACAAAGAATGCTGAGTTGCATCCAAAGAACACCATACCTACTGTGAAGCATGGGGGTGGAAACATCATGCTTTGGGGCTGTTTTTTCTGCAAAGGACCAGGACGACTGATCCGTGTAAAGGACAGAATGAATGGGGCCATGTATCGTGAGACTTTGAGTGAAACCTCCTTCCATCAGCAAGGGCATTGAAGATGAAACGGGCTGGTCTTTCAGCATGACAATGATCCAGTGGCGTGCCGTGGGCTGGGGCCTGGCCTTCAGTGAGGTACTACACAGTCCCGCCCGAATTAATCCACCTCTTATTATCATCATTATGATGCCATGGCTCTAGACACTATACATTTAGACAGAAACGCAGTATAACCAGGCTTGCGTCACCTTGAAATTGACAAATTGACATTTTTGGGTAAACAGTGTTTACCCAAAAACATGACACAATCAATAGTCTTTTCAATATTTCCCTTCACCTTTTCATTGTGCAGCTCCGTTGCCCTGTGCGCTTTTTTTTGAGCTGTAGATCCACTCCGGTGTCCCCAAAGTTTTCAAAAGCACAATTGCTTGTAAGTGCCCAGCCGTACTTTGGAGTCTCGTTGCTGCCTTGGTTAGACAACTCAAGTTTGCAAAGCCAGTGTGGCTCCAAACACCAAATCGATCACTTGCAAATAATAGGCATCTCCAGCAGTACAGTTTGCAGTGCTTCTCGGAGCCTGTGAGCCATTGACAGCGCTCGTAGTTGAAACTTTGAAAGTGGCTTTCCCGCCTGTGACAGGCTTTGTGGCGTCGGGCGACCTCTCCTTACAATGTCTAACTTTTCTTGAAAAGTTCGTCTTGAGAATGGCGTTATAATTATATCCTCGACCAAATCGATATCTTCTCCTCCTTCCGCCATTGTGGGTTGAAAAAACAGCTTAGTAGTACGTGAATTAATTCGTAGCAGTGCTTCTCGGAGACCTCTCCTTACAATGTCTAACTTTTCTTGAAAAGTTTGTCTTGAGAATGGCGTTATAATTATATCCTCGACCAAATCGATACCTTGGTTAGACAACTCAAGTTTGCAAAGCCATTGTGGCTCCAAACACCAAATCGATCACTTGCAAATAATAGGCATTCCCAGCAGTACAGTTTGCAGTGCTTCTCGGAGCCTGTGAGCCATTGACAGCGCTCGTAGTTGAAACTTTGAAAGTGGCTTTCCCCCTGTGACATGCTTTGTGGCGTCGGGCGACCTCTCCTTACAATGTCTAATTTTCTTGAAAGTTCGTCTTGAGAATGGCGTTGTAATTATATCCTCGACCAAATCGATATCTTCCCTCCTTCCCCATTGTGGGTTGAAAAAACAGCTTAGTAGTACGTGAATTAATTCGTTTTATCAAATTCAGTTTCCTAGATCTGCATAGACCTGCCCATAGGACCTGCCTCTCAATATTGGTAATACAATCAAAAGACGTGCACGCACTACGCCTGCTAGCTGGCTCCTGTGTAACACTGGAGCCAGCTAGCAGGCGTACAATAGCCAACTCTAAAGCTGTTTGGTTGACACTAAATTTTCATTTCCATTCACTATAAGCTACAAGCGCCGCACTGTTGATTCTGAAGGCCTGAGGGCAGATTTTAGACCCCTGGCAACACATGATGGCTGAATATGATTGGATAAAAGATCTAACATAAAGACCAGCCCTCCAAATCTCAACCTGGGGCTGGAAGCAGTGCAACCAAGAGGAAAGCTATGAAATGAAGAGTATAACTCTTACTCTGGGGAATAATTTAATACATATTTTGTGGGGAAATATATTTAAAAAATATATATATATATTCTGATGATGTTTAGGCCAGCAGAGAAGCCTTGCAGGCCCTGACGGCCACCACTGCAATGATCCCAAACACACCGCCCGGGCAACGAAGGAGTGGCTTCGTAAGAAGCATTTCAAGGTCCTGGAGTGGCCTAGCCAGTCTCCAGATCTCAACCCCATAGAAAATCTTGGAGGAGTTGAAAGTCCATGTTGCCCAGCAACAGCCCCAAAACATCACTGCTCTAGAGATCTGCATGGAGGAATGGCCAAAATACCAGCAACAGTGTGTGAAAACCTTGTAAAGACTACAGAAAACGTTTGACCTCTGTCATTGCCAACAAAGGGTATATAACAAAGTATTGAGATAAACTTTGTTATTGACCAAATACTTATTTTCCACCATAATTTGCAAATAAATTCATTAAAAATCATCCTACAATGTGATTCTCTGGAAAAACAAAATCTAATTTTGTCTGTCATAGTTGAAGTGTACCTATGATGAAAATTACAGGCCTCTCTCATCTTTTTAAGTGGGAGAACTTGCACAATTGGTGGCTGACTAAATACTTTTTTGCCCCACTGTATAACGACAGGTTGTTGTTGCTGGACAAAATAGAGATGACACATCCTGATATGGATTGACTTTGTGAGTGTAAAGAGCCTTGGGAGTGGGTGATCTGTAGGCCATGTGACTTCCTCAACAGTAGGAGAGAGCACATCCTAGCTTCAGTCCATCTGCTGAAAATGAGAAAAATGTTCCATTCAGAGTATGGAGAGATGGAGTGCCATTATCTTACTTCTAAACCATTAACTGGATGAAAGTTGATTCTAATGCATTCTCATTGTAGAGGCACTGATATTTAGAGAGCTCAATGTGACTTTTACTTTTCTGTCTTGTTCTCACAGGCTCCGAAGGAAACTTTAGCCAAATCAGTATTGGCTGAGCTGCCGCAACAGGTCACACAGTACTTCAAACAGAGGAACCTGTCGCCTAGCAACACAGCATCTGAGTGAAATCCCAAGGCCTTGGTTCATCATCATGCATGTTGCAAATGTCTATTCACTGTTTACAAGAAAAATATAATGAAAAAGTGCATGAAAAGGTTTTTTAATATGTATTCATCTGATTTTTTAACATCTTATCTGAAAGCAAGACTTTGTAGAAGAGAAATACAGTAAAATACTACTTTGCAGTCCCCTGAAGGAAAAATTAGAAATGCGTATACTTTACCCTGAATGTAAATTTATACAATGTTCTGTTTTCAAAAGAAAATGTTTATGAAAAGTTTTTATGTACCTTTTATGCAGTGAATTGTAATTTGTTGTACTTGTACTGTACCTTGAAGGCGTTATTGATTTTATAATGTTCACCATGTATTTGTTACCACTCAGGTCAATAAACATACAGAAATGTCACTGTGCTGTGTGCTTGACTGAAACATAAGGTCGAGGCAACACAAGGAATTAATTCTGCTTGAAAATTTTAAAAAGCAAGCGGAAGTTTTAGAAAGTTAGTTTGAAACAATCAGTACAACCTTATCCTGGATATGCCTGGTTAAATCAACTTTTCACTTTATTCAATTGAGAAGATTTTCTTAAGATGTGTATGCAGTACCAACAAGGCTTCCTACAAAGAGCACCCTGAGAAACGTATTCCTACATTCTATTCTTATTGGTTAAAGAATGCACGTGAATGAGTACAAACAGAAATCACTTCCATTTTATTCAAACTGTATTTCATTCCATTTATCATTCAACTCTTCACACCAAATACACAGAGAAAACGCTTTACTTTCTTCTCCCCAAGCCTCAACCCTCCAATGATCAAACACACATTTCAATGGAGAGAAGTCCATTAAAATCCAGAATTATTTGCACTGATGCATCAAAAAGAAACAAAAAGAAAAGGAAAAATATTTCCACATACATTGCATCTGAGACTGCCCACAAAGCTCAGGCTTGCTTTCTTGATGTTTTCTAAGGTTTGGTATGAATGTGATGTTGGCAGTCATGTCCTTGATCCCAAGCTGTCAGTCACTGTTCCCTTGGCAATAGCACAGGTGCAGCCGCAGGGGGATGTCATCAGGTTAGGCTGCCAGGGATTTAAACTGTGTGAGATGTCATATTGGGAGGAAGGGGGGGGGGGGGGGTCAATTTGATTGCACAACATCAAAACCACAATGACATTGAAGTTCATTTAAGGGGTTTTAATTATTTAGTGATTATGAAGAAAGTAAATCACAACGATGCAGCTTTGGGCTGGAAAACACTTGATAGAAAAGCTGCAAAATGACAGAGCAACAGTAAGTCATATAGCTGTGAAAGCAATGGGAGTAGAAGTGTTGGCAGACTGTGTGAATGTGTGTCTATCTGCAGACTCTCTCTTTATAGGTCAGATGCTCCTGTCCACACTACCTTCGCTGTCGCTACTGGACTCAGAGTCACTGCTGCCGGAGTAGGCTCCCAGGCCCGGCAGGATGCCCACACACACGGCGGCCGATGGCAGGTGGAGGATGCCTGTCGTCTTTACTGTGGAGGTCTGCTCACCCGCATCTCCGCCCGCCTCCTGCTCTGAGAGCACAACACACTGTCAGTCACACTTACTGATATCAGTGAACACATAATGTTTGAGACATAAGTCTTTGTGTTATTACTGCATTAAGTTGTGACATTATGAGTAGCCGTGATATGAGACGCTTCCAGCCCACCTGTCTGGCCCCCATTCCATGCTGCAGACTCCTCAACCTTCTGTTTCTTGCTATTGTCTGAGGACTGTGAGGAGCTGCAGGAGAGAGAAAGGTAAGACAAGGCACAGAAACCTACAGATCAATTCACTGTTCTCCATACTGAAAGCCATAGCCTACTCTGCCACTCCCCATAATTGTGACCTCCTCTAACACAGGTATTCCCAAACTGGGGTACGCGCAATTCCGTCTGGGGTACACAATTATTATTATTWAWTTTTTTWAAATAAATGTATATTTTCTAACGGGGCTACACATTTGGGTGAGTTTTCCCCCCCCTCGCCTGAGCAGCCTCATTTCACTGCCAAAAATAAAATTAAACCATCGAGTGTTCAGCGAAATAAAAATGTCAAATACAGGTAGCCTAGTCAAATAATTAACGGTTACTCTCGTGGGAACTCCACGACCGGTCCGTATGTAGCCAAACGTAGCTGCTGCTCATTCCGTTTGTGGTGGTTAAAATGGTWAAAAAAAAAGTAAGGCCCGCGTCCATAGACACATACCAGCTCTACTGGGGCGGCAGGTAGCCTAGTGGTTAGAGTGTTGGACTTATAACCGAAAGGTTGCAAGATTGAATCCCCGAGCTGACAAGGTAAAAATCTGTCGTTCTGCCCCTGAACAAGGCAGTTAACCCACTGTTCCTAGGCCGTCATTGAAAATGTTGTTCTGCTTCCACGAGTACATCCAATGCTAGCATCAGTAATTCTACATTTGTTGTTAGCCCAGCTAGCATGGACACTGACAGTTATGACAGGGACTCATATCACGGCTACTCATAATGTCACAACTTAATGCAGGAGAGGCACAAATATGATGAGAAATACATTGATTTGGGGTTCACTTATATTGGGAGCAGTGCCTTTCCTCAGCCACGGTGTGTTATATGTGCAAAAGTACTATCTCACAACTCAATGAAACCTTCCCTCTTGCTCAGACATTTAGAAACAAAATATGCCAATTTGAAAAATAAGATGATTTTTGAGTAGTAAGACATGAATAAAAGCAACAGATACCATTAATAAGAAGGGGCTAGAAGAGTCTTATATGGTGAGCTACTGAGTGGCTAGGACAGGCAAGCCCCATACTATTGTGGAGGACTTAATTCTTCCTGCTGCCGCAGATATGGCTAGGACAATGCTGGGGGTAAAGGCCCAAAAAACTATACAGACAATGCCTTCATCAAACAACACCGTTTCACGATGCATCAGTGACATGGCAGGAGATGTTTTGAAACAAGTACGGCTTTGCATACAAGCCAGTGAATTCTATGTATTACAGCTGGATGAGTCAACAAACGTGACGGGCCTGGAACAGTTTCTGGTATATGTTCATTACATTTATGGGGGGTATATTAAGAAAGACATCCTCTTCTGCAAACCACTGGAAACCTGGACAATAGGAGAGGATATTTTTAAAGTACTGGACAGCTTTGTGACATCAAATGGACTTTTGTGGTCAAGATGTGTTGGTATCTGTACTGATGGCGCAAAAGCCATGACAGGGAGACATAGTGGAGTGGTAACGCGCGTGCAAGCAGTAGCTCCCGACGCCACTTGGGTACACTGCAGCATCCACCGAGAGGCTCTTGCTGCCAAAGGAATGCCTGACAGCTTGAAAGACGTTTAGAACACTACAATGAAAATGGTTAACTTTGTTAAAGCAAGGCCCCRGAACTCTCGTGTATTTTCTGCACTATGCAATGATATGGGCAGCGACCATGTAACACTTTTACAACATACAGAAGTGCGCTGGTTATCAGGGCCTTGATAGTATTGACACATTTTCTTCAATTGAGAGACAAGCTTAAAAGTTCTTTACTGACCATTATTTTCTGACCATGATGACGAGTTTCTCACATGACTGGCCTGTCTGGGTGATGTTTTTTCTCACCTGAATGATCTGAATCTAGAATTACAGGGACTCTCCGCAACTATATTCAATGTGCGGGACAAAATTGAGGCTATGATTAAGAAGTTGGGGCTCTTCTCTGTCTGCATTAACAAAGACAACACACAGGTCTTTCCATCATTGTATGATTTTTTTGTGTTCAAATGAACTCAAGCTTACGGACAATGTCAAATGTGATATAGCGAAGCACCCGAGTGAGTTGGGTGCGCAATTACTTTCCCGAAACAGATGACACAAACACCTGGATTCAGTATCCCTTTCATGCCCTGCCTCCAGTCCACTTACCGATATCTGAACAAGAGAGCCTCATCGAAATTGCAACAAGCGGTTCTGCAAAAAATGTAATTTAAATCAGATGCCACTGCCAGATTTCTGGATAGGGCTGCGCTTAGYGTATCCTGCCTTGGCAAATCGCGCTGTTAAGACACTGATACCGTTTGCAACCACATACCTACGTAATAGTGGATTCTCGGCCCTTACTAGCATGAAAACTAAATACAGGCATAGACTGTGTGTGGAAAATTATTGAAGACTGCGACTCCAATACAACTCAATACTGCAGAGTTATGTGCATCCTTTCAAGCACACCCTTCTCATTAACCTGGCCCCTGGCCTCACCTGCGTCGCTTGACTGCCCCGGCCAACAGATGGGCCTGMGACAGGTGACTGGTCTTGACCTCAGCTGGTCTAGGTCCCACTCTCCTCTCTGGCTCCTTCCGACTCTCACTGGATGCCAGCTTTTTCAGAGCACTGTGAGATCCTGGAGTTAAGGAGGAAGTGGAGAACACACAGACGTGCAGATCCTAGATGTGACAAACTGCTGATAGGAGTGATGGGGACACCAGTTGACTCACAATTAAGTCACATCTCACTTGACTCAAGCAGGATATTGCCCACTGGGCTGGCACTGACTGTCAGAATGGAATTTCCAATAGGTTTGGGTGAGTGAGTACAGGAAAACAAAATGGTACACAGAGCTCTAGCCACAGTCCAGGTGCGTCCTCATAAACCCAGCCTGTTCTTTCCACTTACTAGTCTATGGGCCTCAATCACTGCCCTAGAAAAGTGACACACTTTGGAGCTAAGAAAAACCTGTGACACTGGTGGGAAAACTATCTTAGGACAAATGACTATATTACGAAAGAGGGCTTGATGGAGGTTCTCAGCGGTAAGCGCTTCAACTGTCTCCCTTCAGCGTACAAGCCAGCCCTCTGTAGGATTTGGTTGCCACGACAACACATCCTCCTCCATCTGCAGACAAACCTGATTGTCAGTGGAAAGAGAGAGGTAACATGTATTTTCTTGCTTACATGATAGCATAATGTTCTGATCATGCCCCCTGCATCATGTTACATGACAGCCTGAACGAGACAAATGAAGGCTATCGAGTCATTGACATTATTAGCTATGGCTGAATTTAGAATGAATCACCACAGGACCACAGCTCAGAGCAGTGCTAAATATCTGTGACATGAGAGTGGCTTTGCATACATTAACATACATTCATATCAGTTAAGTGGACATGCAAAGCATACAGCACACTTTAGAATAGATGCATTAAAATCACTACAAATCAGGAGAAAAMACCATACTTTGCTTAACAAAATGACATGCTACCAGTGTCCTTCCTGAGGAACAAACCAACAAAAATCAAGTTGCAAAGCTACTTCAACAAGAAACAGTGTCAACTTAGTGACTAATCATCTCCTCGCTGTGAGAAGATCATGATCATATGCCAAATCAAGTTCTCACTAGTCACTACCTGTCTGTCACTGTCTATGCAGGCATCTTTAAACAATAATCTTACCCATACTGTATATTGTTTGATCTAATGGTTTCTCATCATGTAGAATGTGGTTCTCTGTGTTTCAGTGTTTGAGGTGTGCTGTAAGTCATGTTTGAGAACATGAGCACTAACAAGGTGGAAGAACACCCATTCTGACCTGAAGCCTGTAGACTGACACACTCCTCCTGACTATCAACTTAACTAAGGTGAAAGTGGGAGTAGAGGGGTAGGACAAGCCTAAATCTACTGCTAGAGAGCAAAAAGCTCAACACCAAAAACCTGTGGCTGAGATAAAGAAATACATGGAGAGAGTATAAGAGTAGCTGGATCACACATACAGTACATTCGGACAGTATTCAGACCCCCTTGACTTTTTCCACATTTTGTTAAGTTACAGCCTTATTCTAAAATTGATTAAATAAAAAATGTTGCTCATCAATCTACACACAATACCCCATAATTACAAAGCAAAAACAAGTTTTCAAATGTAGTTTACAACAAAAACAACAGAAATACCTTGACATAAGTATGTGATCTGTGAGCTGCTCAAATAGCTGATGCTTAAAGTTAGTGAGGGAGATATGAGTCTCCAGCTTCAGAGATTTTTACAGTTCGTTCCAGTCATTGGCAGCAAGGAACTGGAAGGAGAGGCGGCCAAAGGAGGAATTGGCTTTGGGGGTGACCAGTGAGATATACCTGCTGGAGCGTGTGCTACGGGTGGGTGGTGCTATGGTGACCAATGAGCTGAGATAAGGCCTTTACCTATCAGAGACTTGTAGATGACCTGGAGCCAGTGGGTTTGGCGACGAGTATGAAGCGATGGCCAGCCAACGAGAGCGTACAGGTCGCAGTGGTGGGTAATATATGGGGCTTTGGTGACAAAACGGATGGCACTGTGACAAACTGCATCCAATTCTTAAATTGAAGAAGTTTGGAAACACCAAGATTTTTCCTACAATTGGCCGCCTGTCCAAATTGAGCAATCGGTGGAGAAGGGCCTTGGTCAGGGAGGTGACCAAGAACCCGATGGTCAATCTTCCAGAAGGACAACCATCTCTGCAGCACTCCACTAATCAGGCCTTTATGGTAGTGGCCAGACGGAAGCCTCTCCTCAGTAAAAGGCACCACAACCCGCTTGTAGTTCGCCAAAAGGCACCTAAAGACTTTCAGACCATGAGAAACAAGATTCTTTGGTCTGATGAAACCAAGACTGAACTCTTTGGCCTGAATGCCAAGTGTCAGGTCTGGAGGAAACCAGGCACCATCCCTACGGTGAAGCGTGGTGGTGGCAGCATCATGCTGTGGAGATGTTTTTCAGCAGCAGGGACTGGGAGACTAGTCAAATCAAGTCAGGATAGAATCAGGAAAGTTAAACGAAGCAAAGTACAGAGAGATCCTTGATGAAGTCCTAAGTGCTCTGGAGCAGGTTCTCAGACTGGGATGAAGGTTCACCTTCCAACAGGACAACGACCCAAAGCACTCAGCCAAGAAAATGCAGGAGTGGCTTTGGGACAAGTCTCTGAATGTCCTTGAGTGGCCCAGCCAGAGCCCGGACTTGAACCGGAGTGAACATCTCTGGAAAGACCTGAAAATAGTTGTGCTTCCTGACAGAGCTTGAGAAGATCTGCAGAGAAGAATGTGAGAAACTCCCCAAATACAGGTGCCAAGCTTGTAGCGTCATACCAAACACGACTCGAGGCTGTAATCACAGCAAAAGGTGCTTCAACAAAGTAAAGTGTCTGAATACTTACGGAAATGTGATATTTCAGTTGTTTTTCTTTTATAAATTTGCTGACATTTCTAAAAAACATTTTTTTCTTCGTCATTATGGGGTATTGTGTGTAGATTGAGGAGAAAAAAAACGATCAAATTTAGAATAAGGCTTTAACATAACAAAATGTGGAAAAAGTCAAGGGGTCTGAATACTTTCTGAATGCATTGTAGATCCATTATTTGTGTGACTCAGGGTCAATCTGACGCTGCAAGGCCAATGCAGACATTTACGGTGATATGGCCTCTGCAGAAGTCAGGGCATTCATACTTCTTGCGCTTCATGGGCCAGCGCAGAGCTGTTGTGAAAGAAGTTGTCAAGGAAGTGAGTTTGAGTTCATACATGACCTCCCGCACTCACCTACAGTCAACCAATCATGTCAATGCAGAGCTATACGGTGCCCTCCGCATTGTTACAAATGCAATACGGAGCTTGATTTGGACCCTGCATGCCTCCAGAGGGTACGCAATTGCATCACACCCTCCATACAAAGCCTCCGACTACATTTTCGGATCAAGAATGAATTGACTTTTAATGTTGCCATATTGACAGAAATGTTCTACCAATAAATGACATGAAAATGGATACACTGTTTTTGCTCTGTGTGTGTGTGATAAAGAATTACAGTGATGGAGTGAGTATACAGCTGAAACTGAAAGGATATTCTGTACTCTTTTAGCTCATGCTGCTCCTCATCTCTGCGTTGTTTCTCCACCAGGCTCTGTTGCCTGGAGACCTCATCCAAGAAGTGAGACTCGTCCTCATCCAGGCCTTTGACCATGTTCTCTGTTGGTGAAAAGACATTTCTATGGAAAAAATATCTAAGCACTATAGTACCAATACAACAATACTCTCTGATCATTTCAACTTAAGTCAAGTGGAGTTGGGGAAGGGTTATGCCATATGAAAATACAAAACAAAGCTCTTTCTAGTTTCCTGAAATGGCCTTACTAAAGAGCATATAACTTTACAACACACATTCGGCCACAAGGGTAACTACTAATAGTAGGCTGGTCACCAGGGAAACTGAAAAGCAGGGAAGCTGCTATGCCAGGAAGCAGGCTTGAGTCATTTCCAAGACTAGATAATATTCTCCTCTTCTGATGTATTACATAGTTCCATCTGTTCACATAAACAGGTTCATAATATAAAAATGTGCACATATACACACAACCAGAGCATGAAATACTTTGTCCTCAACCCCGTGTTCAAAATTCCTCAAATGTTAATTTAGAAGCGGCGCCCCACTACTGCTAAATAGTTTCCACCACTCCAATAAATGTTTATTATATATACAGTACCAGTCAAAAGTTGACACACCTACTCATTCAAGGGTTTTTCTTTAGCAGCAGACTGGGGTGACTGGAGTCTTTGACAATTTTATGGGCTTTCCTCTGACACTGCCTGGTACAGAGGTCCTGGGTGGCAGGAATCTTGGCCCCAGTGATGTACTGGGCCATTCGCACTACCCTCTGTAGTGCCTTGCGGTCAGAGGCCGAGCAGTTGCCATACCAGGCAGCGATGCAACCAGTCAGGATGCCCTCGATGGTGCAGCTGTAGAACGTTTTGAGGATCTGAGGACCCATGCCAAATATTTTCAGTCTCCTGATTTTGATTTAGATTTTGTCGTGCCCTCTTCACGACTGTCTCGGTGTGCTTGGAGCATGTTAGTTTGTTGGTGATGTGGACACCAAGGAACTTGAAGCTCTTAACCTGCTCCACTGCAGCCCCATCGATGAGAATGGGGGTGTGCTTGGTCCTCTTTTTCCTGTAGTCCACAATCATCTCCTTTGTCTTGATCACGTTGAGGGAGATGTTGTTGTCCTGGGACCACACGACCAGGTCTCTGACCTCCTCCCTATAGGCTGTCTTGTCATTGATCAGGCCAACCACTGTGTGTCATCTGCAAATTTACCTGGCCGTGCAGTCATGAGTGAACAGGGAGTACAGGAGGGGACTGAGCATGGGCCCCATGAGGATCAGCATGGTGGATGTGTTGTTACCTACCCTTACCACCTGGGGGCAGCTCATCAGAGAGTCCAGGATCCAGTTGCAGAGGGAGGTGTTTAGTCCCAGGGTCCTTAGCTTAGTGATGAGCTTTGAGGGCACTATGGTGTTGAACGCTGAGGTGTAGTCAATGGACAGCATTCTCACATAGATGTTCCTTTTGTCCAGGTGAGAAAGGGCAGTGTGGAGTGCAATAGAGATTGCATCATCTGTGGATCTGTTAGGGCGGTATGCAAATTGGAGAAGGTCTAGGGTTTCTGGGATGATGGTGTCAAAGCACTTCATGGCTACAGACGTGAGTGCTACGGCTCGGTAGTCATTTAGGCAGGTTACCTAAAGGGACTATGCTGGTCTGCTTGAAACATGTTGGTATTACAGACTCAGTCAGGGATAGGTTGAAAATGTCAGTGAAGACACTTGCCAGTTGGTCAGCGCATGCTCGGAGTATACGTCCTGGTAATCCGTCTGGCCCTGCGGCCTTGTGAATGTTGACCTGTTTAAAGGTCTTACTCACATCGGCTACGGAGAGCGTGATCACACAGTCATCCGGAACAGCTGATGCTCTCATGCATGTTTCAGTGTTACTTGCCTCGAAGCGAGCACAGAAGTAATTTAGCTTGTCTGGTAGGCTTGTGTCACTGGGCAGCTCGTGGCTGTGCTTCCCTTTGTAGTCTGTAATAGTTTGCAAGCCCTGCCACATCCGATGAGCTTCGGAGCTGGTGTAGTACGATTCAATCTTAGTCCTGTTTGATGATTCGTTGGAAGGCATAGCGGGATTTCTTATAAGCTTCCGAGTCCTGCTCCTTGAAAGTGGCAGCTCTACCCTTTAGCTCTGTGCGGATGCTGCCTGTAATCCATGGCTTCTGGTTGGGGTATGTACTGTTGGATTCTGGATTAAACTTGGAACATTGTTATACTCAGAAGTATAGGAACATTAGTTACAAAAGAGACATGAGGGGTGCCATAATGAAGCTTGAGAGGGGCTGAGTGCAGGGAACACGATCGCATGTGGCAGTACTGGTAAGGGGAGAGACCGTTGAAGGCTCATATCACTTAGCTCCCTGCCTAGGAATAATGATGCAATGTTTAGCGATAAGGAGGAGACTCCACCCAAAGTGGGGTATGAATACTACCGCGGGGGAAGCCATGTCTGTGTCTGAATTACAGCTGTATCGACCCTTTGGGAAGACTTAAACTTCTCTAGTGTCCMTGAGTTATTTACTCTGAAAATTAGAACCTAACAGTACGTACGGTCACTGTGAGGACAACGTCATCGAGGCACTTATTGATGAAGCCAGTGACTGATGCGGTGTACTCCTCAATGCCATCGGAAGAATCCCGGAACATAATCCAGTCTGTGCTAGCAAAACAGTCCTGTGGCTTAGCATCTGCTTCATCTGACCACTTTCTTATTGACCGAGTCACTGGTGCGTCCTGCTTGAAATTTTGCTTGTAAGCAGGAATCAGGAGGATAGAATTATGGTCAGATTTGCAAAATGGAGGGTGAGGGAGAGCTTTGTATGCGTCTCTGTGTGTGTAAAGGTGTAAAGGAGTAAAGGTGGCCTAGAGTTTTTCCCCCCACTGGTTGCACATTTAACATGCTGGTAGAAATGAGCTAAAACTTAATTAACTTTCCCTGCATTAAAGTCCCCGGCCACTAGGAGTGCCACCTCTGGATGAGCGTTTTCCTGTTTGCTTATGGCTGTATACAGCTCATTGAGTGCGGTCTTAGTGCCAGCATCGGTTTGTGGTGGTTAATAGACAGCTACGAAGAATATAGATGAAAACTCTCTTGGTAAATAGTGTGGTCTACAGCTTATCATGAGATACTCTACCTCAGGCGAGCAAAACTTTGAGAATTCCTTAGATTTCGTGCACCAGCTGTTGTTTACAAATATACATAGATCTTCACCCCTTGTCTTACCAGAGGCCGCTGTTCTATCCTGCCAAAAAAGTATAAAACCCGCCAGCTGCATGTTATTCATGTCGTCGTTCAGCCGCGGAGATATTACAGTTTGTAGTGTCCCGTTGGTAGGATATACTTGATCGTAGTTTGTCTATTTTATTTCCATTGATTGTACGTTGGCTAATAGGACCGATGGTAGAGGCAGATTACACGCTCAACGTCGGATCCTTACAAGGCACCCAGACCTTCGTCCCCGATATCGCCGTCTCTTTCTTCTGCGAATGACGGGGATGAGGGCATTATTGGGCGACTGAAGTAAATCCTTCCCGTTCGACTCGTWAAAAAAAAGTAATCCTCCAGTATGGGGTGAAGAATTGCTGTCCTGATATCTAAAAGCTATTTTCAGTTATAAGACACGGTGGCAGAAACATTATGTACAAAATAAGTTACAAATGTGACGTTTTCATCTTTTGAGCTTCTAGTCATGAAATCTATGCAGCCTACTCAATCACTTTTTATAGCTACRGTTTACAGGCCTCCTGGGCCATATACAGCATTCCTCACTGAGTTCCCTGAATTCCTATTGGACCTTGTAGTCATAGCAGAAAATATTCTAATTTTTGGTGATTTTAATATTCACATGGAAAAGTCCACATGGACAAGTCCACATCATCGACTCAGTGGGTTTTGTCCAACATGTCTCTGGACCTACTCACTGTTACAATCATACTCTGGACCTAGTTTTGTCCCATGGAATAAATGTTGTGGATCTTAATGTTTTTCCTCATAATCCTGGACTATCGGACCACCATTTTATTACGTTTGCAATCGCAACAAATAATCTGCTCAGACCCCAACCAAGGAGCATCAAAAGTCGTGCTATAAATTCTCAGACAACCCAAAGATTCCTAGATGCCCTTCCAGACTCCCTCTGCCAACCCAAGGACGACAGAGGACAAAAATCAGTTAACCACCTAACTGAGGAACTCAATTTAACCTTGCGCAATACCCTAGATGCAGTTGCACCCCTAAAAACTAAAAACATTTGTCATAAGAAACTAGCTCCCTGGTATACAGAAAATACCCGAGCTCTGAAGCAAGCTTCCAGAAAGTTGGAACGGAAATGGCGCCACACCAAACTAAGTCTTCTGACTAGCTTGGAAAGACAGTACCGTGCAGTATCGAAGAGCCCTCACTGCTGCTCGATCATCCTATTTTTCGAACTTAATTGAGGAAAATAAGAACAATGACATTTATTTTTGATACTGTCGCAAAGCTAACTAAAAAGCAGCATTCCCCAAGAGAGGATGGCTTTCACTTCAGCAGTAATAAATTCATGAACTTCTTTGAGGAAAAGATCATGATCATTAGAAAGCAAATTACAGACTCTTCTTTAAATCTGCGTATTCCTCCAAAGCTCAGTTGTTCTGTGTCTGCACAACTCTGCCAGGACCTAGGATCAAGGGAGACACTCAAGTGTTTTAGTACTATATCTCTTGACACAATGATGAAAATAATCATGGCCTCTAAACCTTCAAGCTGCATACTGGACCATATTCCAACTAAACTACTGAAAGAGCTGCTTCCTGTGCTTGGCCCTCCTATGTTGAACATACTAAATGTCTCTCTATCCACCGGATGTGTACAAACTCACTAAAAGTGGCAGTAATAAAACCTCTTTTGAAAAAGCCAAACTTGACCCAGAAAATATAAAAACTATATCAGCCTATATCGAATCTTCCATTCCTCTCAAATTTTAGAAAAAGCTGTTGCACGCAACTCTGCCTTCCTGAAGACAAACAATGTATACGAAATGCTTCAGTCTGGTTTTAGACCCAATCATAGCACTGAGACTGCACTTGTGAAGGTGGTAAATTACCTTTTAAATGGCATCAGGCCGAGGCTCTGCATCTGTCCTCGTCCTAGACCTTAGTGCTGCTTTTGATACCATCAATCACACATTCTTTTGGAGAGATTGGAAACCCAAATTCTGCCTGGTTTAGATCTTACCTGTGGGAAAGATATCAGTTTGTCTCTGTGAATAGTTTGTCCTCTGACAAATCAACTGTAAATTTCGGTGTTCCTCAAGGTTCCGTTTTAGGACCACTATTGTTTTCACAATATATTTTACCTCTTGGGGATGTCATTCGAAAACATAATGTTAACTTTCACTGCTATGCGGATGACACACAGCTGTACATTTCAATGAAACATGGTGAAGCCCCAAAATTGCCCTCGCTAGAAGCCTGTGTTTCAGACATAAGGAAGTGGATGGCTGCAAACTTTCTACTTTTAAACTCGGACAAAACAGAGATGCTTGTTCTAGGTCCCAAGAAACAAAGAGATCTTCTGCTGAATCTTACAATTAATCTTGATGGTTGTAKAGTCGTCTCAAATAAAACTGTGAAGGACCTCGGCGTCACTCTGGACCTTGATCTCTCTTTTTACGAACATATCAAGACTGTTTCAAGGATAGCCTTTTTCCATCTACGTAACATTGCAAAAATCAGAAACTTTCTGTCCAAACATTATGCTGAAAAATGTATCCATGCTTTTGTTACTTCTAGGTTAGACTACTGCAATGCTCTACTTTCCAGTCACCCGGATAAAGCACTAAATAAACGTCAGTTAGTGCTAAATACGGCTGCTAGAATCCTGACTAGAACCAACATTTTTTATCATATTACTCCAGTGCTAGCCTACCTACACTGGCTTCCTGTTAAGGCAAGGGCTGATTTCAAGGTTTTACTGCTAACCTACAAAGCATTACATGGGCTTGCTCCTACCTATCTTTACGATTTGGTCCTGCCGTACATACCTACACGTACGCTACGGTCACAAGACACAGGCCTCCTAATTGTCCCTAGAATTTCTAAGCAAACAGCTGGAGGCAAGGCTTTCTCCTATAGAGCTCCATTTTTATGGAATGGTCTGCCTACCCATGTGAGAGACGCAGACTCGGTCTCAACCTTTAAGTCTTTACTGAAGACTCATCTCTTCAGTAGGTCATATGATTGAGTGTAGTCTAGCCTAGGAGTGTGAAGGTGAACGGAAAGGCTCTGGAGCAACGAACCGCCCTTGCCTCAGGACTACCTGGCATGATGACTCCTTGCTGTCCCAAGTCCACCTGGCCGTGCTGCTGCTCCAGTTTCAACTGTTCTGCCTGCGGCTATGGAACCCTCACCTGTTCACCAGACGTGCTACTTGTACCAGACATGCTGTTTTCAACTCTCTAGAGACAGCAGGAGCGGTAGAGATTAGAGGTCGACCGATTATGATTTTTCAACACCGATGGCGATTATTGGAGGACCCAAAAAAGCCGATACCGATTAATCTGTCGATTAACAAAAAAATCTTTTTTTAATAATGACAATTACAACAATACTGAARGAACACTTATTTTAACTTAATATAATACATCAATGAAATAAATTTAGCCTCAAATAAAATGAAACATGTTCAATTTGGTTTAAATAATGCAAAAACAAAGTGTTGGAGAAGAAAGTAAAAGTGCAATATGTGCCATGTAAGAAAGCTAACGTTTAAGTTCCTTGCTCAGAACATGAGAACATATGAAAGCTGGTGGTTCCTTTTAACATGAGTCTTCAATATTCCCAGGTAAGAAGTTTTAGGTTGTAGTTATTATAGGAATTATAGGACTATTTCTCTCTATACGATCTGTATTTCATATACCTTTGACTATTGGATGTTCTTATAGGCACTTTAGTATTGCCAGTGTAACAGCTGTCTCTTATACACATCTAGATGTGTATAAGAGACAGGTGTAACAGTATAGCTTCCATCCCTCTCCTCGCCGCTATCTAGGCTCGAATTTTATCTAACGGGTGGCATCCATAAGTCTAAATATTCCTGTTACATTGCACAACCTTCAATGTTATGTCATAATTACGTAAAATTCTGGCAAATTATTTCGCAATGAGCCAGGCGGCCCAAACTGTTGCATATACTCTGACTGCGTGCAATGAACGCAAGAGAAGTGACACAATTTCACCTGGTTAATATTGCCTGCTAACCTGGATTTCTTTTAGCTAAATATTCAGGTTTAAAAATATATACTTCTGTGTATTGATTTTAAGAAAGGCATTGATGTTTATGGTTAGGTACACGTTGGAGCAACGACAGTCCTTTTTCGCGAATGCGCACTGCATCGATTATATGCAACGCAGGACACGCTAGATAAACTAGTAATATCATCAACCATGTGTAGTTATAACTAGTGATTATGATTGATTGATTGTTTTTTTTATAAGATAAGTTTAATGCTAGCTAGCAACTTACCTTGGCTTCTTACTGCATTCGCGTAACAGGCAGGCTCCTCGTGAGGCAGGTGGTTAGAGCGTTGGACTAGTTAACCGTAAGGTTGCAAGATTGAATCCCTGAGCTGACAAGGTAAAAATCTGTTGTTCTGCCCATGAACAAGGCAGTTAACCCAGCGTTCCTAGGCCGTCATTGAAAATAAGAATGTGTTCTTAACTGACTTGCCTAGTTAAATAAAGGTGTAATTATTATTATTATTATTATTATTATTTTTTTTTTTTTAAATCTGCGTCCAAAATTACCAATTCCCGATTGTTATGAAAACTTGAAATCGGCCCTTCCGATTAATCGGTCGACCTCTAGTAGAGATACTCTCAATGATCGGCTATGAAAAGCCAACTGACATTTACTCCTGAGATTCTGACATGTTGCACCCTCGACAACTACTGTGATTATTATTATTTGACCATGCTGGTCATTTATGAACATTTGAACATCTTGGCCATGTTCTGTTATAATCTGCACCCGGCACAGCCAGAAGAGGACTGGCCACCCCTCATAGCCTGGTTCCTCTCTAGGTTTCTTCCTAGGTTTTGGCCTTTCTAGGGAGTTTTTCCTAGCCACCGTGCTTCTACACCTGCATTGCTTGCTGTTTGGGGTTTTAGGCTGGGTTTCTGTACAGCACTTTGAGATATCAGCTGATGTAAGAAGGGCTATATAAATAKATTTGATTTGAAATAAATGCGAAAAAACACAATAGCACAATTGGTTAGGGGATTGTAAAAAGGGCAGCCATCTCCTTCAGCGCCATTAAGACATCAAAACTATGAAATAACACATACGGAATCATGTAGTAACCAAAAAAAGTGTTAAACAAATCAAAATTCAGTTTATATTTGAGATTCTTCAAAGTAGCCACCCTTGCCCTTATGACAGCTGTGCACACTCTTGGCATTCACTCAACCCCGCCATTCCATAGATGCGAGAAAAATGCAAGTTTAATCTGAGACAGCCAATGTGACATCCCAGAATGTGATAGGAAGGAAAGTGGAGAAGGACAAAGAAACGAGAGAGGAACCCTTACTGAATTTAAACTGCTCATCATACTCCTCCTGCTTCTTGTCCTTCTGCTCCTGTAGCCGCTCAAAGAGTGAACGCCCATTATACTCTTCCTCAGGAGCCTCTGTATCAGGGAGACATCACAAACATACAGAAACCAGAGGCATGCAGATGTTTAGAAGAGACAAGTGTACAGGCATGATGTAAGATATTGCTTGTGTCTGTGTGCATTTTTTGAGGAAGAGAGGAGTTAGTGGCAGATTGCTTACCCTCTGGGTCCTCTGGCTTCCTAACTTTTTCCCATTCCTCCTGTATTTGCTTCCTCTTCTCCTCGATCACAGTCTCTGACACAAATTTCCGACTGAGGTCTACGCCCCCGGCCGCTGGCACTGCCATCTCCCTCCTTGAAAAGTAAAGGTGCATGCACAAATCTGAGCATTAACAGCAGCAAGTAGCATCCACAATAGACTAACCGAAAAACATGTTACGAATCTATACTAAGAAAGAGTTTTTATCATTGATCAAAGTTTTTTTATCCATCAAAATAGAGGTATACAGTGGAGATTGAGAACTTACTTTGTCTCAACTCACTCAAGTAGACAACAGACACCAAGTCAAGAAATCATCTGTTGAATTGAAAATAACTCAGAGTAATGTGTTGAAAAATGCAAAGCATATGAATGCAAAGGAAAAGGGAGAAATGTAGGAAGTCAGATTAACAATTAGAGTATAAGAGTAAAAAAAAAATGCTACACACAACACTCTACATGGTTGGTTAGAGTATAAACCTTGTAAGAAATTAAGTAAAAACATTGCKGCCTGTTGACAATGGATGAGGCTATGCCTCCCTCTAGTGGTCGATTCAATAAATGTGTTTGTAGCAAGTGTAGTTAAATAGCGGTCTACTATCAAATTATATTTTAACTAGCTTCTACCAATCATACAACATCAAACAAATTACTGAAGTATGGGTTGTTTTTATTATGGTTGATACTCATTCTATTTTTGTAACTTGCGTTTCCAAATAAGTATCTCGGTATAACATTACCTACTAAAACAGTCGTTCCCGGGGGTACTTGGCCTATCCATAGGGGTGGTACTGGAGAATACTTATGTCATGAGACCATAGGTTTACTGGTAAAATACACGGGGGGGTGTACTTCAGGGGTACTCCGGGCAGATCAAAATTCTGTGGGTGGTTGAGTAACCGTTAGGCCTAAATTGATACCTAATGGCTAGGTTTTCTATATCCTAACTGGTCACTCAATAGTTATTACTGGCTCAAATCAAGATAATGGATTAGCTAACCAATTGGAAACGAAACACGAAGACATTACACGTTAATGTTAGCTAACGCAGCAATCTAACGTTAACTAAAATATGGACACATTGACAGACGTTTAACAAAAAAACAGCAAGAAAAAAACATTGTGTAGCTACAGAGAGCTTTATAGTAGCCAACACCAAACATACTAGCTACAGTTTAAAAACGCTGCGCCAACACCGTTAGCTAAACTAGCCAGCACGAAACACGGTGATAAATCGTGGCAATACCGCTTCTATCATGTCCAAACAAAAACTTATGAGGTTCGAAAATGATTMAAATAGTTCAACTTAACCAATGATGTTACAATGTGTCATTTCTTTTTAACGTAATAGTTAGTACAAAAACAACACCATAGCTAGCTGGCTATGTTAATTTTACCTAATCCACGGAGCCTCGTCGTGTCACAGTAAATATGCTCCGCGCATACTATAAATTTGTGAAGGACCAAGGGCGATAGTTTAAACCGATCTTCGATGGGCTGAATAATTGTAGCAATCTATGATAATACATACTTATATAGTGTCCAAAATATTGTAACTCCAACGAACCATTATTTTAACTGCAGTATGCATTTTCAGAGTAAAATAACTACCGGTATGCTGATTATACAACTGAAAGCTGTGGTTGAATGCACGCACATACTTTATTTTCATTTAGGCTACCTGTAAAACTATCTCGTTTCCACATACATATTACACATTCTAAATCATAAGACTGTAATTTACTGGTTGTAGAAGAATGCTGGATGTCATGTGTTGAATGTTGAGAAAACTTCCATTGGCATTGACATCAGCACCACCCATTCATTTGAAGACAGCTGATCGTGGGGGGGTGGGGGGTAGCTGACGCTACGGAACTAGGCTAGTTAGTTATCAGTACAGCCGTACACGAAATTAAAGAAATGGGTTTGAGGGCGTTATACCCGATTGAATCAATAAAGAGCAGATTAAATGGGATTGTTAACCATCTAACGTTACACTAACTAGTTTGGTCTTGCAAGCTCCCCTTTTTGTTTAGTTAGCTACCTAGCTAGCTTGGCTAACGGGTAGATAGCTAGTTTAAAGTAAAAGCGTTTTTCGTAAAGCTTTCCAGGGGCCTATTCATCTTGATTATTGTCGTAACTCGTTAACTATCTGAGGACATTACCAGCTATTTTGGAAGGTAAGTAGCTAGCTCGCGAGCTATTATTTTCACGCCCATATAGAACCAACAAGCATCTCATGAGAGCAAACATTAGCTAGTTTAGSCACATTTAATGTTGTCATGTAACATGGGGGTGTGAAAAATGGCTAATGCTAGCTATTAAATTAGCTAGTTATCTGACTAACAGTCAGCAGGTTAGCTTACTCATTTGGTAACGTTAAACTAATTGTAGTTAGCTACAGTTCAATAAAACGTCTCTCATTATATACAATAAATAGCTTCCTGTGGGGTCAACAGCGTAACCACAGACAAAAGGGTTAGCTGTTATCTTTGGTGTAACGTAAACGTTAGCTGCTAACCAGACAACTAACTCGCATTAGCAGTTTCAACATGGCTGTTTTAGCTATTTACCATTATTTTGTGTAACGTTAGCACCAGCTAACTCGCATTACACTTTTCAACATGGATGTTGTTACAGCCAGTCAATTTAGCCTTGGCATAAATTAGTCATAACAAGCTTATCTAACTAACGTTAGCTAGCCAGGTAAATTTGACTGAAATCTAACAACTAAACTGTACCAAATAGCCGTATATAATGTTAGCTAACTAGTATATTCTTTAATGTTAATCAACAACACTAGTTAGCTACATATTTTAATTTCTCAGTGCATTTTGTTTATCTTGAACATGTATTCTTTTCATCAATGTTATTTTACACAGGTCAGAGTTTGGAAAGTGCACGTGGACTTCCTTCCTGTATGACGATTATTGTTCACTGTAACACTGCTGATCTGCCCCACTCCTCCTAGTTGCCATCCATCTGCAGAGTAGCACCATGATTGACATCCCCACCCGGWTCGTCATGAGACGCCTCCACGAGTGCGCCAAATGATATGATAGTAGCTTCTTGGATTGCATTCTGTGCTAGCAGGAGCCTTGAACAGGTTCTACTGCTCTCTTTGGAGCAGCTACATTCACTAGGGGTTTGGGAAAGCCTCAGGACAACCAGAACCATGGGAAACAGCTGTGTTTGTAGAGAAGACAGTGATGTGGATGATGGATCGGCAACTCGCGGGCAGCTCAGGCGAGTTGATCACACTGCTGCTGATCACCCGGAGGCACGAACCAGTCGGCCCCGGGACCCAGTCAGACCGCCCCGCCGTGGACGGGGACCCCATGAACCTCGCCGGAAGAAACAAAATGTGGACGGGTTGGTGCTGGACACACTTGCTGTGATCAGGACTCTAGTTGACAAGTAAGTGTTTGAAATGTAATTTCCAACTAAGCAAGTGGCCGTGGCATGCATAATAAACTTTGCTTCCCTTCACAAGTGTAGTTGAATATTATGTGTCAGGACTGTAGTATAGTTTGTTCAGATTATGCACTCCCTTTTGTTGGCATTTCAGGCATTAACATGGTCATTAACATGGTCTTGAGGTTTATATTTTTGTTCGGTGAGTGTGTATGTATGTATGCATGCATACACACTACTAGTCAAAASTTTTAGAACATCCCCATTTTTCCAGTTTTTAGTGAGATTGAAGCCGATCAAGTCCAGGTAATAACCTGAAATGGTACAAAGGTAAGCGGCAAACTGCCAGAGGTATAAAAAAAAAGAAAAGAAAAGGTTTGTTATCAAAAACTGAAAAATAATGTACATTTCAGAGTTTTATTTAAAAAAAGGCCTTTTTCATGGAACAAGTAATGGGTTAACAACTTACAGCTGTTCTGCAGCAATGGAAGTAAATTGAGCCTTGATACTAACAATTCCTACAGGTGTCCCAACTTTTGTTGATTACTTACAAAAACCTTCTGTCTGTATAAAAGCAGTGTTGGAACAGACTGTGTTACTACACCCTCTTAAGCATTATTTGGACATTGTACAGCAGGAAGTAGTATATTGCTATCATAATGGTGAGGAAAAGGCATTAACAAAAGGTGACAGACAGACCATTATAACCCCTAAAAGTGTAGTTATTTTCTTTAGAGAAATTGCAAAGAAAGCCAAGGTGTCAGTGAGTACAGTTTCCTYCACCATCAAAATGCATTTGGAAACTCTGACGGMAAGAGGTCTGGCAGACCCAAAGCCACAACAGAATCAGAAGACACGTTTCTGATAGTCAACAGCTTGCGTGATAGGTGGCCCACAGGACAACAGCTTCAAGCACAGCTAAACACTGGTCGAAGTAAGCAAGTCTCAGTTTCAACTGTGAAGAGAAGACTTCGAGCTGCAGGTTTGACAGGTCGAGTGGCAGTAAGAAAGCAATTGCTAAGATGGCAAAATTAGAAAAAGAGGCTTGCCTGGGCCATGAAGCACTGCCAGTGGACTACTCAAAATGTTAATTCTTCGGTTCATCACGCAGGGTTTTTGTATGCTGTCGAGTAGGAGAAAGGATGGTTCCTCAGTGTGTGACACCAACTGTCAAACATGGAGGAGGATGTGTGATGGTCTGGGGCTCTTTGGCTGGATCCTGAACCAAAACGGCTACCACAGCATTTTGCAGTGCCATGCCATACCCTCTGGTGTACGCCTAGTTGGTCAGGGGTCCATCCTACAGTAAGATAATGACCCAAAACATACCTCCAGGCTATGTCACAACTACCTTAGAAGAAAAMAACAACACAGTAGGCTTCAAATCATGGAATGGCCAGCACAGTCTCCAGACTTAAACCCCATCGAGCTGGTTTAGGATGAACTGGGCAGAAGGGTCAAAGCAACCTACAAGTGCAACACATTTGTGGGAACTTCTAGAACAGTGTTGGGAAGAACTTTCCGAACAAWATTTGATTTCCATTGTTGAAAGAATGACTTGAGTGTGTTCGGCTGTTAACTGCAAAAGGTGACTACTTTGAGTAAAAAATGTAGATTACATTTTGTTAAACAAAACTAATACATAATTTTTTGGTTCCCAATTGTTTATTTTTTCTATGATTTAATTTCAGAGTACATTAAGACATTAAKATGTGAATTTCAATAAAAACTGGAAAAATTGAGATGTTAACTTTTGACCGTGTGTGTGTATGTATATATTATACACACAGTACCAGTCAAAAGTTTGGACACACCTACTCATTCAACGMTTTTTCTTTATTTTTACATTTGTAGAATAATAGTGAAACTATTAAATAACACATATGGAAATCATGTAGTAACCAAAAAAGTGTTAAACAAATCAAAATATATTTTATATTTGAGATTCTTTAAAGTAGCCACTCTTTTCCTTGACAGCTTTGCACACTCTTGGCATTCTCTCAACCAGCTTCATGAGGTAGTCACCTGGAATGCATTTAAATTAAAAGTTAATTTGTGGAATTTCTTTTCCTAATGTGTTTGAGCCAATCAGTTGTGTTGTGACAAGGTAAGGGTGGTATACAGAAGATAGCTCTATTTGGTAAAAAACCAAGTCCATATAATGGCAAAAACAGCTCACATAAGCAAAGAGAAATGACAAGCGCTTTGATGAAACTGGCTTTCATGAGGACTGACACAGGAAGAGAAGACCCAAAGTTACCTCAACTGCAGAGGATAAGTTCAGTAGAGTTACCAGCCTCAGAAATTGCAGCCCAAATAAATCCTTCAGAGTTCATACTAACAGACACATCTCACCATCAACTGTTCAGAGGAGACTGCATGAATAAGGCCTTCATGGTCGAATTGCTGCAAAGAAACCACTACTAAAGGACACCAATAATAAGAAGAGACTTGCTTGGGCCAAGAAACACGAGCAATGGACATTAGACRGGTGGAAATCTGTCCTTTGGTCTGATGAGTCCAAATTTGAGATTTTTGGTTCCAACCGACGTGTCTGTGAGACTCAGTAGGTGAGCGGGCGATCTCCGCATGTGTGGTTCCCACCGTGAAGCATGTAGGAGGAGGTGTGATGGTGTGGGGGTGCTTTGTGACACTGTCTGTGATTTATTTAGAATTCAAGGCACACTTAACTGGCATGGCTACCACAGCATTCTGCAGCGATACGCCATCTCATCTGGTTCGTGCTTAGTCCCACTATCATTTGTTTTTCAGCAGGACAATGACCCAACACACCACCAGGCTGTGTAAGGGCTATTTGATCAAGAAGGAGAGTGATGGAGTGCTGCATCAGATAACCTGGCCTCCACAATCACCCAACCTCAACCCAATTGAGATGGTTTGGGATGAGTTGGACCGCAGAGTGAAGGAAAAACAGCCAACAAGTGCTCAGCATATGTGGGAACTACTTCAAGACTGTTGGAAAAGTATTCCTCATAAAGCTGGATGAGAGAATGCCAAGAGTGCAAAGCTGTCATCAAGGCAAAGGGTGGATACTTTGAAGAATCTCAAATCAAATATATTTTGATTTGTTTAAAACCTTTTTGTTTTTTGGTTACCACATGATTCCATATGTGTTATATCATAGTTTTGACGTCTTCACTATTATTCTACAATGTAGAAAATAGTCAAATAAAGAAAAACCCTTGAATGAGTAGGTGTAAACTTTTGAATAGTACTGTATATTCCAGACMAATTATTTTTGTGATTTGTGTGTATTGTTGTCTTACTGCACTGTTGGAGCTAGAAACATAAGGATTGCATCTGTGATAACAGCAGAAAAATATGTGTATGCAACCAATAAGATTGGATTTGAAGACAGATTCTCCTCTTGGGTTATCCAGGAGGGGTTCCCCAGGGATCAGTATTACTGCTGTTAGTGGTCAGATTTACAGGCAGGGTGAGGGAGGCCGATGGGCCAGTCTCGCTCGCAGACAAAACGACAACAGTCGCACGCACATCCATCACACTGCTCCACTCTCTCTGCCTCCGAATTGTCATCTGAATTTTGTAACTGCTTAGACCAGACGTAACCAATGATTGAACTTCATTGTCACAAGATTCTCTGTTCACCATCACATTTTGTTTTTTTGTCAGTGACCAAGAGCCTCCCTACTCCATGATCACGCTGCATGAGATGGCAGAAACGGGTAAGACAGATGTACTTATGATTGCTTATGAGAACAGTAAGAGGAACTCTGTCCTCTGATGCTTTATCTCCTCTGTGTCAAATTAAATACTTAGTGAGGCCTCTTGTCAGCTGTAACCTACGGATATCGATGACTAGTGGATCTTAAGGTTGTTCAAGGCTCTTCTAGCCGACATAATGATGCTAATGCTGGCTACCCAGTCAGTCTCTGTCCTCAGGCCATAATGTGCCTTTCTGCCTGCCTATTAGTCAATCTCATCTGATCCTTCAGCTAGAATGTGTTCATTCTACATTAATGAGCCTTTTATTTTTGATTTAACCTTTATTTAACTATGCAAGTCAGTTAAGAACAAATTCTTATTTATAATGACGGCCTACCAAAAGGCAAAAGGCCAGCTGTGGGGACGGGGACTGTGATTAAAAAGAAATCAAATAAGTAAAATAAAACACACATCACGACAAGACAGACAACACTACATAAAGAGAGACCGAAGAGCCTTGTTTGTAACCTTTTACTATTCCCCGTTAAAGCTATTCATTTTGAGAACAAGACCCATGCTTCCAGAGCATTATGCTAGTGAGTGGCAGGTCTGAGCCTTTCTTTGGCTGGTATCTAAGAGGTGGATTTAGCACAGCCTAACTGGGTCTTAACTACTGTATCCTGCCCTCCAGCATGTCTCGTTCCCTCTCATTGCCACAACTGTGCTGTTTACTTTATACGTGCATCTCTTCCTTTGATGGTTGAGAGAGTTGTAGGTTTGGGGCAGGGCAGTCAGGTGTTGACTCTCCGCTATGGAAAGGGAAGAATGGAGTTATTCRTGGGCCTTATCAGGGATAGGAGTGGGGTAGCTGGTGGTGGGATATAAAGGGTCACTAGTATTTTATTCACCACCGCATTTCAGCTTTTCTTATGTTCATCAATGATGTTGTGGATATCTGTAAAAGACATCAATCTGCCTTATGTGCTGCTGTTGCCACAGAGGGAAGTACACAGTGGGTTGCATAGTCTGATCACAGGGAAAGGTTAGAAATGAGTCAATTCTTTTGAATTGAGGATTGGCAGGAGGAAGAGAAACCCCAAAATTCCTCACTTTCAACAGAATTCAACCGTAAATGAGTTTCGGTTTCTGGCCAGTTGAGTGATGATGCACAAGAAAGCCCCCAAGCAGACATGTTTCAACAACCTCAATGACCGCATATCTGCATCAAGTGTGACAACTAATTACAAAGAGCAATGGGGCTGTTAATTACCAGTTTTGCTCTCCGCTGCTAACCTCCACTCCCTCCCCTGTCCCATCCCCTATGCTACCTAAGATGACGGCTGGTTGGAGGTGGTCCAGTCTCTGATCCGGGTGATACCACTGGACGACCCATTGGGACCAGCTGTGATCACCCTGCTGCTTGACGAGTGCCCATTGCCCACAAAAGTAAGTACTAGTTACCATCTGGGTCTCTAGTTCCCACTTGGGCCTGATAAAATCTGCGTTCTGGAGAACGTGGACAAAATCCAGACATTTTCAAAAGGAATTCAAAAATGTATTGAAATGTAGGAAATCAACTAAATGTATTCAAGTTATTAAAAAATGCATTCATTTGCCCACGATTTTCACAAGACAAATACATCAGTCATTTGTATTTTCCCTAAAACGTTCCTTGTATTTTTTACCCCCTTTTTCTCCCCAATTTCGTGATATCCAATTATGATCTTGTTTCATCACTGCAACTCCCCAATGGGATTGGGAGACGCGAAGGTCGAGTCATGACTCATCAAACCGCGCTTCTTAACACCRGCTCGCTTAAACCAGAAGCCAGCCACACCAATGTCTCGGAGGAAACACTTGAGGTGGGCCTGCAGGCGCCCAGCCCGCCACAAGAAGTCGCTAGAGCGTAATGAGCCAGGTAGAGCCCCCTCCCCCGGCCTAACCCAGACGACACTGGGCCAATTGTGCGCCGCCCTATGGGACTCCCAGTCACGGACGGTTGTGACACAGCCTGGGATCGAACCCGGGTCTGTAGTGCTTTAGACCGCTGCCCCACTCGGGAGGCCTCCCTAAAACTTTCTGAAGAGGCAACGGCGGACTTATCATTAGGCAGACGAGGCAATTGCCTTAGGCCTCACATCATCAAGGGGCCTCATGAGCTGGGCATAAAAAATGTAATAATAATTTATCCGCTTGATGCCCACCAAGCTCTGCTCGAGGTATAATAAATGCAAAAAAAAAATCCCCATGTTAAGCTAGAGATGTTTTTTTTTGCAAGGGCTGCGTCTCTATCCACCGCATCAGCCGATGTCGGTCTTCCGGAATCCGCGGTGGAAGGTGGAGGTGCTACAGCACTGTTTSTCAGACCTGGAGATGTCTCAAAAATAAATATGTCTTCTCATGGAAAAACCAAACGGTTTGGCCTACAAATTAATATTACCCCTCTATTGAAAGATGAGACTCCCACGAACACTATGGTGTACTCCATTCTGTTCTACACACACACACACACAAGTGTCACAGGGACTCTGGAGGTAACCTGGTACCGGGACGAAAAATTAATGGAATTTATAGTCAAAGGTATACAGGTAATTCCACAGTTAAATTTTTTTTAAATCCTGAGCTTTCTTTTATCTCTTAGATATAGGACATACACTTCAAAACAGACTTCCTTTTTTATAAAAAACATTTACCATCTGTTTTTCCGTGTATGAATCTGTTATTCAGTGTGTCTATAGGCTAATAGCAGTAAGCCCAAACTCAATGTTTCCTTTATACAGGGGTCCTAAAATTCCAAATCAAATACCTAAATTTCCTTGGTATGACCATCTTAAAAAAATTGCATATGTTAGTTTAGTAGTAGTCTCATGTCGGCAATGCCATAACTAAAAATCATGTTGCTGTCACGCCTCTCTTGGAGGTCTGGAGGATTTTGTATTGTAAAAATGGTTTGAATGGTTCGCTGACTGCAAGCGGCAAGATTTTGATTGGATGTTACATTTCAAGAACCCTTCCCCCACATGCCTGTTGCTACATGTTATGTTCATCGCTGTTTTCAGATCGGGAAGGAGTGGTTCTGTATGCTAGTTTGCAATATTGCATTCTGTTATGAGGTGTCATCTTTACACAATCGACATGCATCAACCTATTTTAATTGGGTTTTAATCAACGATTTCCTGACCATCCTTACCATAGACTGTAAAAATAATCATCACACACTGTTGCACCTAAGACACTAATCTAGTGAGCACTATTGGAGCACCACCTGCTTTCTGGCCAAGAAGAGTATGGCAATGAATCCGATACATGTTCTACATATACTTAGTGTACAAAACATTAGGAACACCTTCCTAATAATGCTTTGCACACCCTTTTGCCCTCATAACAGCCTTAATTCATTGCGTCATGTACTCTACAAGTTGTCAAGTGACTCCAATGCTTCCCACAGTTGTCTGATGTTGGCTGGATGTCCTTTGGGTGGTGGACTATTATTGATAAACACGGGAAACTGTTGTGTGAAAAACCCTGCACTGTTCCAGTTCTTGACACACTCAAACCGGTGTGCCTGGCACCTACTACCATACCCCGTTCTACAGTGCCTTGCAAAAGTATTCATCCCCCTTGGCATTTTACCTATTTTSTTGCATTACAACCTGGCATTTAAATTGATATTTATTTGGATTTCATGTAATGGACGTACACAAAATAGTCCAAATTGGTGAAATGAAAAAAATAACTTGTTTTAAAGAGAAAAGTGGTGCGTGCATATGTATTCAACCCCTTTGCTATGAGCTCCCCTAAATAAGATCTGGTGCAACCAATCACCTTCAGAAGTCACATAATTAGTTAGATTGCACACAGGTGGACTTTTTTTAAGGGTCACATGATCTCAGTATATATACACCTGTTCTGAAAGGCCCCAGAGTCTGCAACACCACCAAGCAAGCAGCACCATGAAGGCCAAGGAGCTCTCCAAACAGGTCAGGGACAAAGTTGTGGAGAAGTACAGATCAGGGTTGGGTTATAAAAAAAATATCTGATACTTTGAACATCCCACGGAGCACCATTAAATCATTATTTAAAAAATCAAAAGAATATGGCACCATAACAAACCTGCCAAGAGAGGGCCGCCCACCAAAACTCACAGACCAGGCAAGGAGGGCATTAATCAGAGAGGCAACAAAGAGACCAAAGATAACCCTGAAGGAGCTGCAAAGCTCCACAGCGGAGATTGGATTATCTGTCCATAGGACCACTTTAAGCCATACACTCCACAGAGCTGGGCTTTACGGAAGAGTGGCCAGACAAAAGCCATTGCTTAAAGAACAAAAATAAGCAAAGACGTTTGGGGTTCGCCAAAGGCATGTGGGAGACTCCCCAAACATATGGAAGATGGTACTCTGGTCAGATGAGACTAAAATTAAGCTTTTTGGCCATCAAGGAAAACGCTATGTCTGGCGCAAACCCAACACCGGGTTATCAGGGTTATCTTTGGTCTCTTTGTTGCCTCTCTGATTAATGCCCTCCTTGCCTAACTCCCCCGAGAACACCATTCCCACAGTGAAGCATGGTGGTGGCAGCATCATGTTGGTGGGATGTTTTTCATCGGCAGGGCCTGGGAAACTGGTCAGAATTGAAGGAATGATGGATGGCGCTAAATACAGGGAAATTCTTGAGGGAAACCTGTTTGTCTTCCAGAGATTTGAGACTGGGACAGAGGTTCGCCTTCCAGCAGGACAATGATCCTAACAATACTGCTAAAGCAACACTCGAGTGGTTTAAGGGGAAACATTTAAATGTCTTGGAATGGCCTAGTCAAACCCAGACCTCAATCCAATTGAGAATCTGTGGTATGATTGCAGTACACCAGTGAAACCCATTCAACTTGAAGGAGCTGGGGCAGTTTTGCTTTGAAGAATGGGCAAAAATCCCAGACATACTCCGAGACTTGCAGCTGTAATTGCTGCATAAGGTGGCTCTACGAAATATTGACTTTGGGGGGGTGAATAGTTATGCTCGCTCAAGTTTTTCGTCTTTCTTTGTTTCACAAGAAAAAATATTTAGCATCTTCAAAGTGGTAGGCATGTTGTGTAAATCAAATGATACAAACCCCCCAAGAAATCCATTTTAATTCCAGGTTGTTAGGCAACAAAATAGGAAAAATGCCAAGGGAGGTGAATACTTTTGCAAGCCACTGTAAATCACTTAAATCTTCTGTCTTGCCCATTCACCCTCTGAATGGCTGACATGCACAATCCATGTCTCAAGGCTTAAAAGTCCTTCTTTAACCTTTCTCCCCTTCATCTACACTGATTTGAAGTGGATTTAGCAGGTGACATCAATAAGGGATRATAGCTTTCACCTGGTCAGTCTATGTCATGGAAAGAGCAGTGTTTTGTAATGTTTTGTACCCTCAGTGTATATTAAGACAGAGGGGTGCTGTTTCGCTCGCTCGGGTACTTTCTCCAGTGAGAGTTTTTGCTAGAAAGTTAATGAGTGCACTGTTCAGATGCTGAAATTTATTTTGYATAAATGTGCAAACGTAACCTACTTTTTGAAGTGATTTGTTTTGACAATCCGATGAGAACATGACTGGTTGTGTTCATGGCACATTTTAAAAGGGTAATACATTTTTACAGTTAAAGTATGTCTTTACTATTAAATTTAGGAGAGGGGGGGGGCACTGCATTCACATGAGCGCTACAGAAACATCGCTAACAAACGACGGTCTCTGGCTGGTGCGCAGTTAGATTAAATTCTATATATATTATATTTTTTCCAGACCTCTAAAGAGGTCTCCGGATGTGGTATAATCATTGTTGTGGACTTAGTTTATAGAAAAACTAAATAGTATGTTCTAAGTGTGATTTTGAGCGAAAACCTGAAAAAAATGGGGAAAACAGATACCTTGAAAAACAAAGCAGAACGGAATTTGGGAAAAACTAAATGGAATTCTGGGTTTTTTAAACAGATTTTATAGGGCCCTACCTGTAATGTCGCTACGATCCATCTTCCTTGCCTTATGCCTACACAGTACTCTTAATTCAAAGCGCAAATTCTCAAAGCATGATTGTCCACTCCTACGCACTCCTTGAGAGCAGCTGATCACAACACGCCAATCTTATTGTCAAGTACAGGGTTTTTCTGCTGGAGGCCAACTRTTAGTGTATTTCTCTGCTTTGAGTCAGCACTGTACTTTTGTCTCTTAAAGATTCATCTTCTTGGCTCAGAATTTTTACTCTCTATTGAGAGGGATTCAGTGTTTTTGTTTATCTAGTCAGTGTAGCCTGTTGCTTTACCTGTTTTATTCCATATAGGCTTACAGAGAAAGTGGGTATTAAGTAGATTTGAACATTGCCGATCTAAAGGTTTTTCTGTGTTGCACTTTCATAACAGTGCTTGTTTCCCTTACTTTGTTAGGACGCTCTACAGAAGCTGTCCGGGATGCTGAGCCTGAGTTCCACTGTGGCCCACCAGGATGCTGTCATCCCTTCCAAGCACCGCAACACTACAGCTGTACTGGGCTGCCTGGCTGAGAAACTGGCTGGTCAGTGTGGATGCAACCTGATCTCCCTCATTCTCTTACACACACACCAACTCACAGAATATACCGCGTGAATATGTATGAAAATGCTCTCTAATGCTCCAGGTTATTTGACCCGAGCTGCTCAACCAGTTTTTAGCATATCAAGTGGTCAGTGTGAACTGAAAGCGCTGATCCAGCAGGTTTGAGTTGGTCTGTCATGACATGGCCAAAGTGCTCTGCCTTTGCTCTGACAGCTCTGCTGAGCCTGCAGCACTGGGCTGTGGAGGGTGGTCAGGGTGAAATTATTCAGTCTGTCTGACATACCCAACAGGGGTTGCCTCTACTAATCAATGTAGGGGCGGCAGGTAGCCTATTGGTTAGAGCGTTGGGCCAGTAACCGAAAGGTTGCTAGATCGAATCCCTGAGCTGAAAAGGTAAAAATCTGTCGTTCTGCCCCTGAACAAGGCAGTTTAAAATATATATGTATATTTCACCTTTATTTAATCAGGTAGGCCAGTTGAGAACAAGTTTTCATTTTCAACTGTGACCTGGCCAAGATCAAGCAACGCAGTGCGACAAAAACAACACAGAGTTGTTAACCCACAACACAGTTAACCCACTGTTCCTAGGCCATCATTGTAAATAAGAATTTGTTCTTAACTGACTTGCCTAGTTAAATAAAAAATGTCTGTTTACAACCCAAACTGTGAACTGCACCTTTTCTTTCTCTGGAAGATCTGAGGTAACCTTGGTGCAATCCTGTGCTTTTACTGTGGCCCTGAGCATTGTTTCTCCTCCTAACGCCCACTCCACATGTCTCATCTCTCAGGTCCAGCGAGCATTGGACTCCTGAGCCCTGGAACCCTGGAGTACCTGCTGGAGAGCCTGGTGAGAGAACACACAGATCTAGAATATCATAAATTCTGTTACAAGCTGTCAATAGTCATGTACTTGGGTTGCATGTCGTTTTTCTGTAGAATGAGGATGAGACCTTGTCTAATTTATGTCAATCTCTGTTCCCAGAGTTCTGAGGCACATCCTACTGTTATGCTCTTTGCCCTCATAGCCTTGGAGAAGTTCTCACAGACCAGTAAGTTTGTCCCCAACTCCTGTACATTGGCCATGAAACGGACAACTAACTGTCATATTTCACTGTTGCAGGTGAGAACAAGCTAACAGTGTCCGAGTCGTGTATAGGTGACCGGCTGGGGATTCTGGAATCGTGGGCTGACCACACAGACTACCTGAAGCGCCAGGTCGGCTTCTGTTCCCAATGGAGCCTGGATAACCTCTGTGAGTAGTAGACTACATCATGTTAGTGAGGACAGTTCTCATCCACATTTCCCCACACAACAGATTTCCCCACAGTGCTCTTGGCTTTAGCAGCAGTCCATTGTTCCTTGTGTGAAGAGGCTTTAAGCTCCTTGCAGGGTGTGATGTGCCTTCAGAATATGCACTTAGCAGCACAGTTGAGATTGGTTGAGGAGGTGTGTGTGTGTGTGAGAGACTGACTTATACCATTCCCTCTCCTCAGTCCTGAAAGATGGTCGTCAGTTCACCTATGAGAAGGTGAACCTGAGCAACATCAATGCCATGCTGAACAGCAACGACGTCAGCGAGTATCTTAAGATCTCTCCTAGTGGACTCGAGGTGAGGGGTGTCTATGTAGAAGGGCCGGGACAAAACCAGCATCTCGATCTCATTAGTATCGTGGCAAGGAAACAAAACACGAAGCGGATGTAACTTCTTTAGGAAAACTTTCCTGATGTTGGAAACAAACATTATGCTGTCATCCAGAGTCACATTTATTTATTTTCCAAGTTATAGCACAATATTTTACATACAGCAGGTTTTTAAAGGACCAAAGAGTTTGTTCTGCTTCGGGTTTTCATTTTTGCCATGGAAAGAATATTGTGATCCTGGTATTGTCCCAGCCTTACTATCTAACAAGCCTAACAGAGCAGTGGTCTTGCAGTGACTAGAATGATCCAAACTCAACTTTCTGTAGGGGCACTGTGTTGCACACATAAGGAATTATTATACTATATGTTCCAGTCATGGGAAAGGCCAGCATTACACTGTAGTCAGTTTATTATGTAGCCAGTTTATTAGGTACACCCATCTAGTACCAGGTCAGACCCCCCCCTTTGCCTCCAGAACAGCCTAAATTCTTTGGGGCATGGATTCTTCAAGGTGTCGCTTTCTAGCATTGCTCGATTGGTATCAAGGGAACTAACGTGTGCCAGGAAAACATTACCCACACCATCGCCACCAGCCTGTACCTTTGACACCAGGCAGGATGGGGCCATGGACTCATGCTGCTTACTCCAAATCATAGCTCTGCTATCAGCATGATGCAACAGGAACCGGGATTCATCGCAATGTTTTCCACTCCTCAATTGTACAGTGTTGGTGATCATGTGCCGACTGGAGCCGCTTCTTCTTGCTTTTAGCTAATAGGAGTGGAACCTGGTGTGGTCGATGCTGCAATAGCCCATCCGTGACAAGGACCAACGAGTTGTGCGTTCACGAGATGCCGTTCTGCATACCACTGTTGTACTGTGCTGTTATTTGCCTGTTTGTGTCCCGTCTGTTAGCTTGCACGATTCTTGCCATTCTTTCGACCGCTCTCATCAACGAGCTGTTTTTGCCCACAGAACTGCCGCTGACTGGATGTTATTTGTTTGTTGCACCATTATCGGTAAACTATAGACGCTGTTGTGTGTGTGTGTGTGTGTGTGTGTGTGTGTGTGAAAAGGCCAGAAGGCCGGCCGTTTCTGAGATGCTGGATCCGGCGCGCCAGGAACTGACAATCATACCACGTCACGCTCAAAGTCGCGTAGGTCACTCGTTTTGCCCATTCTAACGTTCAATCGAACAGTAACTGAATGCCTCATTGCCTGTCTGCCTGCTTTATATAGCAAGCCACGGCCACGTGACTCACTGTCTATAGGAGCTATCCATTTTCGTCAACGGGGGGGGCGTGTACCTAATAAACTTTTTTCAGTCGTGGCCAAAAGTTTTGAGAATGACACAAATATTAATTTCCACCAAGTTTGCTGCTTCAGTGTCTTTAGATATTTTTGTCAGATGTTACTATGGAATACTGAAATATAATTACAAGCATTTCATAAGTGTCAAAGGCTTTTATTGACAATTACATGAAGTTGATGCAAAGAGTCAATATTTGCAGT
>NC_036866.1:20312903-20382684 GCF_002910315.2 Salvelinus sp. IW2-2015 | reverse complement strand
CATAAAACAGGTCAGGAACGTGACAACTGAAGTATAATTACAAGCATTTCATAAGTGTCAAAGGCTTTTATTGACAATTACATGAAGTTGATGCAAAGAGTCAATATTTGCAGTGTTGACCCTTCTTTTTCAAGACCTCTGCAATCCGCCCTGGCATGCTGTCAATTAACTTCTGGGCCACGTCCTGACTGATGGCAGCCCATTCTTGCATAATAATTCTTGCATAATCAATGCTTGGAGTTAGTCAGAATTTGTGGGTTTTTGTTTGTCCACCCGCCTCTTGAGGATGGACCACAAGTTCTCAATGGGATTAAGGTCTGGGGAGTTTCCTGGCCATGGACCCGAAATATCGATGTTTTGTTCCCCAAGCCACTTAGTTATCACTTTTGCCTTATGGCAAGGTGCTCCATCATGCTGGAAAAGGCATTGTTCGTCACCAAACTGTTCCTGGATGGTTGGGAGAAGTTGCTCTCMGAGGATGTGTTGGTATTATTCTTTATTCATGGCTGTGTTCTTGGGCAAAATTGTGAGTGAGCCCACTCCCTTGGCTGAGAAGCAACCCCACACATGAATGCTTTACTGTTGGCATAACACAGGACTGATGGTAGCGCTCACCTTGTCTTCTCCGGACAAGCATTTTTCCGGATGCCCCAAACAATCGGAAAGGGGATTCATCAGAGAAAATGACTTTACCCCAGTCCTCAGCAGTCCAATCCCTGTACCTTTTGCAGAATATCAGTCTGTCGCTGATGTTTTTCCTGGAGAGAAGTGGCTTCTTTGCTGCCCTTCTTGACACCAGGCTATCTTCCAAAAGTCTTCGCCTCACTGTGCGTGCAGATGCACTCACACCTGCCTGCTGCCATTCCTGAGCAAGCTCTGTACTGGTGGTGCCCCGATCCRGCTGCTGAATCAACTTTAGGAGACGGTCCTGGCGCTTGCTGGACTTTCTTGGGCGCCCTGAAGCCTTCTTCACAACAATTGTACCGCTCTCCTTGAAGATCTTGATGATCKGATAAATCGTTGATTTAGGTGTAATCTTACTGGTAGCAATATCCTTTCCTGTGAAGCCCTTTTTGTGCAAAGCAATGATGACAGCACGTGTTTCCTTGCAGGTAACCATGGTTGACAGAGGAAGATCAATGATTCCAAGCACCACCCTCCTTTTGAAGCTTCCAGTCTGTTATTCGAACTCAATCAGCATGACAGAGTGATCTCCAGCCTTGTCCTCGTCAACACTCACACCTGTGTTAACGAGAGAATCACTGACATGTCAGCTGGTCCTTTTGTGACAGGGCTGAAATGCAGTGGAAATGTTTTTGGGGGATTCAGTTCATTTGCATGGCAAATAGGGACTTTGCAATTAATTACAATTCATCTGATCACTCTTCATAACATTCTGGAGTATATGCAAATTGCCATCATACAAACTGAGGCAGCAGACTTTGTGAAAATTTATATTTGTGTCATTCTCAAAACTTTTGGCCACAACTGTACACTGACGGGTATAATACTTGTGTTCCATAGAGATAACAGATCTGCCCTTCTCCCCTCCCAAGGCGCGCTGCGACGCATCCTCCTTCGAGAGTGTCCGCTGTACCTTCTGTGTGGACTCAGGCGTGTGGTACTATGAGGTCACTGTGGTCACCTCAGGGGTCATGCAGATTGGCTGGGCCACCAAGGATAGCAAGTTCCTCAACCATGTAAGTGTTCACATTCTTTACTGATACACACAGCAAGCAGTGTTTATTCATGCTAGACTGAATGCCATAATGTGTGTGTTTCAGGAGGGCTATGGGATAGGAGATGATGAATATTCTTGTGCATATGATGGCTGCAGGCAGCTAATCTGGTACAATGCTCGCAGTAAGCCACACTCCCACCCCTGCTGGAAAGAGGGTAAGTTCTACCCGAACTCCATACAGGATTCATGTAGCTCAGAGAGGCAGGCTGTAATGGGAGATGACTGTTGGGACCTCAGCTTACACACATTTGTTACTGAGCTACTGGCCCTTACAAGCCTATGCTTAAGCTTTACACTCTTGTTGATCTGTAGGAGATGTCATCGGTTTCCTACTGGACCTCGGTAAGAAGCAGATGCTTTTCTACCTGAATGGACATGAACTCCCCCCAGAGAAGCAGGTGTTCTCCTCAGCAACGTGAGTATACACACCCTACTCCTGCTCGCTCGCTTCTATGGACATAATCCACCCCACACAAGTATTCACATGCTGTACATTTCAGTAACTCACTGCCACATCCAATGTCCTCCCTATTCTTCCACTTACCTTAGTCTCTCTACTTCATCTCTTTCTCAGGTCTGGCTTCTTTGCAGCAGCAAGTTTCATGTCCTACCAACAATGTGAGTTTAACTTTGGGGCGAAGCCCTTCCGCCACCCCCCATCTGTTAAATTCAGCACCTTCAATGACTTTGCCTCGCTGGCGTCTGATGAGAAGATTATCCTTCCCAGGTAAGTCTGAGGTAATGGAGSCTTGAGGGAAATGGTTAGGCTCTAAATGATCACTCTGGTTGAACAACTGCACATTACAACTGCACATTATGTGAACTCTTATGTAGCTTTTCATGGTTCTGCTTGTGTGTTTCCCTCAGACACCGGCGCCTGGCCCTGCTGAAGCAGGTGAGCATCAGAGACAACTGCTGCACCCTCTGCTGTGACCAGATGGCCGATACGGAGCTGAGACCCTGCGGACACAGGTACAACAACTTCCCTCTCTTTTTCACCACTTGTACCTATCTAGCCATTTGCCTATGTGTTACAGCTCCTTACATGGCCTCTGTGTGTTTGTGTCTGTCTCCTTAGTGGGATGTGTATGGAGTGTGCCTTACAGTTGGAGACATGCCCGCTGTGTCGCCAGGACATTCAGACACGTGTCAGACTCATCTCACACGTGTCTTGACACATCACCTCCAAACCAGGACATGAATACTCCTCCCCAACCCTCCCCTCCTCCAATCCCAACCAATAGGACAATGGGGCTGTGCTAGGATTTGTGATCGGACCCTGGGCCTAATTTGAGGAGGGAGTGCTGGTGGGACCTGACGAAGACCCCCAGGAGAGAGACTATGTAGGGAGAATAGAACAAGGAGGGGTAACCTTTTCTTCATCTGCACTCCATGGAGCGTTCTCTCTGTGAGGAGATGGGCCCCATACCAGTCTGAGAGCAAGAAAGTGCTGGGAGAGTGAGACGGCAGGAAGGCAATTTTGAGATATTAGCAGGCAGCAGCATTTCCAGAATTGCCTCATCAATCTTAATGTCATAAACTCACACAGTATCTGCACATGGATCTGCCTAATGTTCCCTCAGGATCTGGTCAATGTGTCCTGTGTATCTCTGCTCAAACGTTTTAAATGTATCTGTGATTCTCTTGTTTTCTGACTAAACGTAAAGGCACAACAACAAAAAGACTATGTTAACTCCCTGCTCAAACATACAATACCAACTGAGCACAGATTTGTCTATTACTCTCCATCTCTCGCTCTCTCCTTTACTTGAAGCATTTCTGAGTTGATTGAATAATCATTCTGTTATAAATTAGATTGCAAAATTAACAAAAGAACTCTGATTCAAAAAGTATCATATTTGTGTAAGTGCAATTAAAACTAAATTAAGTTGATTGAAATTAAGTTATTGAAATCACAGCTAATTGGGATAGTTTTGATTCCCAGGATAGCCTGAAGTGGTTGTGGAAAATCATTCAGAATCAGAGGATGTTGTCAGAAGATATCACACATCTCTGTTAGTATGAATGACTACATTTGGTCACAGTGCAAATTTGGAGGGCCAATTGTCTCCATTCCAGAAAATGAGTCATGGAAGAACTTATGAAAAATTGAAAGTGCAATTGTATCTTAACGTCTTAATGGAGTAGCCCCAGGGGTCCCAAAGATGTGATTTACTGATTGATCATTGTTTTCTGAATTGTGATATTTATAATAATAAATGTATTCAAGTAACTGTCCAGTGTTTCCAGATTTCTATGAAATATGAACTATAATTAAAAACAATGAGTGAACATTTTTTGGAAGGAAAACTATTTAAGTAATATTCTTAAAAAGCAGTTTTTTTTGGGAGTACCCCAACAACAGAATGTGTGGGTGTAAACCGGTCATTAAAACTATTCATGGGAGCTCATCCCCACAGCAAGCGTTTCTGAAACAGTCTGTTTGTGTTTTTTCTCCAATGTATTCTTTGACTACAAATACGATTATAGGATGAGTCAACATTATTTGGGAATATGAACTTTTAAAAGTGAGATTTTCACTGGACAGTTACTGTAATCTTATGTTGTTGCTTGTCAAAGATGCCATTATTATTGACATGATTTAGCCATGGGCTACATTCACAACTAAACCCATCAATCAGAATGAATTACATATGTACGCTGCAATATCATAGTACAGAAAAGGGAAAATTAATTTACAGTCCATGATTGCAATAAAGGACTTAAACGCACTTAACATTAATTTCAGTTTACACGATGTTGAGTGCCTGACCCATAGAGGTGCTATCAAATTATTATAATTCTCAATTCTATGGCCTGACCGTACTGTACTTCCGGAACTAATCAGCTGGGATCGGTTTCTTTACCGGACTGAATTTACTGAAGGGAGCGTTTTTTTTTTGTTGCCTTGGTAGCGATTACAGAAAATCAATCAGCTATACAGCCACGTAGTTTGCTAACTAAATAGATTAAGAATGGACGTTAAAGAGCGAAGTGAGTTCTTGACTGATTTTAAGTCATACGAAAATAAAGTCAGAGAAATATAGCAATGATTGCTCAGCTAGGCTAGCTAGCATCAAATGTTGAAATGCTATCGTTTTCTAATGTATTGTGCAATGTCTTGTCTTTTTGAAAGATCTGCTGGGTGGTGGCGAGAACATCGTTGAAATGGTGGATTTGGATGAGGAGAATTTTGCTGTTTCAAAGTATGTATGTATGTTTGTGTGCATGAGTGTCTGTATGTCTATGAGGAAGTGAGTGAGTGAAGTAACGTTAATTTAGAAGAGAATGATTAATGTTTATATTGTACTTATAAACCCAGGGTCGTTACAATATGTTTGGTTGCTGACTGATTTATCCTCCCCAGCTCATCAGATTCAGATGCAGCCTTTGATGCTGTCATTGGGAGTATTGAAGACATCATCATGGGTAAATTGGACAAAAAAACTTGTTTTGTGTTCTAGACTTGTTTCAGTGTATCAACGTGAAATGGATAACTCGCTATTGCTAATGCTACTCAATTTTCTCCTCAGAGGACGACTTCCAGCACATGCAACAGAGCTTCATGGAGAAACACTACCTGGAGTTTGATGACTCAGAGGAGAACAAACTCACCTATACACCAATCTTCAACGAATATGTAAGGCACTACTCTGTTCATCTGCCTGCCTCATCATCAACTGTCAACTAAAGTAGAAGGTCTGAAAAAACGATCTATGTGAAGGTGTTGTACATATTCTGATGTTTACTTCTACCTCTTCAGATTGAGCTGCTTGAGAAACAACTTGAGCAGCAGCTGATGGAGAGAATTCCCGGTTTCAACATGAGCACATTTACCCAATTACTCAAGTATGTAAACCGTTTCCACTCAGGAGTAACCTTTTTTCGGTTACAGTACCACCAGCTCTTTTGTTCTTCCAGTAAGCTTATGGTCTCATGAGTCTGCACGAGTACCCCCAGGGGTCCTAGCACCCCTCGTTGGGAACCACTGCACTCTGTGGCACAGTAGGCCAGGTGGCGGCACACCAGGCGGCACATTGCCCCTTGTAAACCAAATACATCTAACTGCAGAGTGCAAAGTTTATTTGTTTCTAATTTCACAAAAATAAATTTTCTCTCTCTTTTCTATGTTTCAGGCAGCACAAAGACGAAGTGTCAGGAGACATCTTCGACATGTTGCTTACTTTTACAGACTTCATGGTCTTCAAGGAAATGTTCATTGATTACAGAGCAGTGAGTAAAAACTCAATGTTTGGAATTGGATGTACATTACATTATGACAGTATATTTTAGGWTATGTACTAGTGATTTGAGAGAAATTTGTAGAGAGGATTCTGTCTCTTTGTGGTTGTGTGATGTTGTGTCACAGCACCCATGCCTCATCTGTCTGCAGGAGAGGGAGGGCCGAGGGCTTGACCTCAGTGATGGCCTAGTGGTGAGGTCTCTCAGCTCTACATCCTCAAAACCCATCACCTCCAGAACAACAACAAAACTGAAGTAACTAATGAAGAGTCATCCCCAAACACATGAACATACACATTGACCAATAGTGCACTGTGCTGCTGACAACAGAACAGAATTGCTTGTCTTGCCCATGCCCTCCAGTCACAGGGGACCACAGGGAACATGTCTTTCCCCCAGCTTTTGTATTTGAACTGTTGTAGGTTTGCAATGGGAATGGTATCAGTCAGGTTTGTCTTTGTTTTACAATATTTTACAAATAGCCTTTCTCTGGTTAAGATAGACACCTTTGTCCTCAGGGTGGGGTACAGCGTTTTTTATTAAATTTGTGCTCGATGACTTGAGTTTTGTGCCTGTTACATTATTAACACYTATGCCAGGTTTTTTGTAGGTCAAGCATTTTAGACAGACTAAACAGTAGCCTAGTTGCTCAGCCCTTGGCATTGGTGGTTAGGAGAACTATATGCACCAGCAATGGGAAAACACTTTAGAAATGTTTTTTTGATTGTACTCATAGCCCTCCACAACAAACAGTATATGAAGCCTGAAAGAAGAAACCTGGTACATTCAGTCCTAGGCTGTTTGGTCGATGGTGCTTACTCAGATCCTTCTTTCTCATTTGAACCAATGGGTTCCCTTTCTGTAAAATAATTTCAATAATATTAGTACCACATTTGTCCTATGTAGCAGTCTTTACTGAGGGTAATATTTTAAGTGTTTTAATTAAATGTATTTATTTCACTGGTTTGTACATAGTCTTATGTCCCATTGCCTGTAAATAAGTGTTTCAAATAAAGACATTAAATAGTTTTGTAAAATCACAATCTACTTTATTTGAAAAGGTGAACTGATATGGATAAACAGTACACATGATTCTCTTGGTCTTCACAATGGTGGAAAAAAAAGAATATATAAAAATACGTTTCTGAACGTGTGTTGCACACAGACCGTGTAACCCATTGGGATCCCTGTGTATCTACAAGTATTATAATAATTAGGTGGGTGCTTACATTTGTCCTATTTCACACATACACAAGTGTGTATTAAACACATGTGAATTAGAAATGTGTTTTTTGCATATCCCACCCCCCCGAAACACCCACKGAGAGTGGGGTCATGGCCAAGGATCAGCCTTTATTGAAGGCGACCTTGGAACAATTAGAGTTAAGTGCCTTGCTCAAGGGCACATCAGCCTAGTTGGCTCAGGGATTCAAAACAGCGACCTTTCGGTTACTGGCCCAACACGCTTAACCGCTAGGCTACCTACCTCCTTTATTACAGTATAAATGGATGTATCATTCATTACACTTTCCCATAGTATGTGATCATAGTGGTTATGTTATGTATGGGAGCATGTATGTGAGTGAGTCATGATGAGTGTGTGTACTGATGGATGTGCAGTGGTGGGGTTACCATAGCAACCAACTTTGAAAGGGTCTGCAAAATGCTTCCAGTCTTCACTCCAGTCACCATTTTGACATAAAAAAAGACTATTGATGTCCAGCTTCTTTTTAAAAAGTATACCGTATATAAAAACACTCGTCCTTTGATGAACAGGTTTGGAATCTCCTCTACTTGTCACACTGTTCGGTTCACACTGTCCAAGTCTCTCTGTATGGAGAGGGTTTATCAGGACAGATAGTAGAGTAGTTCTATGCAGGACCAGAGTTGCTGGCTGCATTACCTCCATCCCCCTTCCATGCCAAATAGGAAAAGAAGGTGCTGGCTCCATATAACAAAGTCACCACAATGCCAAAAAACTGAACAAGAGACAAACACATAGTAAGAGACAATCAGATGAGAGAAGAATGTTATCATAAGATACAGTACATGCCTGTATTCATTATTCTTCCTCGAATGCCAGTTAATTGAGATTGTTGAATCTTTGACTAGCAATGTTGATGATATGCAGGCAGGTTGCCAGTACTAGGTGCCAGATCTCTTTGGGCTGTAGCCAACTCCTCTGTCATCATTTGTTGTCATGCCATATGCCTTGCAACAAACATGACACAAACATACAGTACCAGTCAAAAGTTTGGACACACCTACTCATTCAAGGTTTTTTTTCTTTTTTTRCCTACATTGTAGAATAATAGTGAAGACATCAGAACAAATAACACATATGGATGGATTCACATATGGATTCATGCAAAAAAAGTGTTAAACAAATCCAAATATATTTTCAAAGTAGCCACCTTGACCTTGCCTTGATGACAGCTTTGCACACTCTTGACATTCTCTCAACCAGCTTGACCTGGAATGCTTTTCTAACAGTCTTAAAGGAGTTTCCACATATGCTGAGCACTTGTTGGCTGCTTTCCCTTCACTCTGCGGTCCAACTCATCCCAAACCATCTCAATTGGGTTGAGGTTAGGTGATTGTGGAGGCAAGGTCATGTGATGCAGCACTCCATTACTCTCCTTCTTGGTCAAATAGCCCTTACACAGCCTGGAGGTGTGTCGGGTCATTGTCCTGTTGAAAACCAAATGATAGTCCCACTAAGTGCGAACCAGATGGGATGGCGTATCGCTGCAGAATGCTGTGGTAGCCATGCTGGTTAAGTGTGCCTTGAATTCTAAATAAATCACTGACAATGTCACCCGCAAAACACCCCCACACCATCACACCTCCTCCTCCATGCTTCATGGTGGGAACCACACATGCGGAGATCATCCGTTCATCTACTCTGTGTCTCACAAAGACACGTCGGTTGGAACCAAAAATCTCAAATTTGGACTCATCAGAACAAAGGACAAATTTCCACCGGTCTAATGTCCATTGCTCGTGTTTCTTGGCCCAAGCAAGTCTTTTCTTATTGTTGGTGTCCTTTAGTAGTGGTTTCTTTGCAGCAATTCGACCATGAAGACCTGATTCACGCAGTCTCCTCTGAACAGTTGATGTTGAAATGTGTCTGTTCCTTGAACTCTGTGAAGCATTTATTTGGGCTGAAATTTCTGAGGCTGGTAACTCTAATGAACTTATCATCTGCAGCAGCGGTAACTCTGGGTCTTCCTTTCCTGTGGCGTTCCTCATGAGAGCCAGTTTCATCATAGGGCTTGATGGTTTTTGTGACTGCACTTGAAGAAACTTTCAAAGTTCTTGACATTTTCCAGATTGACTGACCTTCATGTCTTAAAGTAATGGACTGTCATTTCTCTTTGTTATTTGAGCTGTTCTTGCCATAATTTGGACTTAGTCTTTTACCAAATCTGTCTTCTGTCACAAAACAATTGATTGGCTCAAACGCATTAAGAAGGAAAGAAATTACACAAATTAACTTTTAACAAGCCACACCTAATTTGAAATGCATTCCAGGCAACCACCCCATGAAGCTGGTTGAAAGAATGCAGTGTGCGCAAAGCTGTCCTCAAGGCAAAGGGTGGCTACTTTGAAGAATCTCAAATAAAACATTTAACACTTTTTTCGTTACTACATGATTCCATATGTGTTATTTCATAGTTTTGATGTCTTCACTATTATTTTACAATGTAGAAAATAGTAAAAATAAAGAAAAACCCTTAAATGAGTAGATGTGTCCAAACTATTGACTGGTACTGTATATTGTAGCTACATTCTCCACAAAGCAAAAATAAAATGTTTTATCTACATACACATAAATACTGACCCCTGACCTACATCAAACTGTGATGTTTGTGAAAATAGGAGGGGAATCTTTATTAGCTAGAGTCACCTGGCTACTGTTTTCCTGGGTTGTGAAAGGCAGGAGATACAAGTCTTTGAACACGCTATGATGTAGGATCTTAATTTGATCACCTTGTTGTAGGAGAACTGTAGTGTATTTGAGGTTTAAAAAGCTTGTGAAGTTTTTAATATCCATTTAGATTTTGTTTTTCTTATGAAAAATGTATCAACCCCATAAAAAAATGTCCATTCTTATAATAATAATAATAATTCACATTTCCTGTTGCAGTAGGATTATTTTTCCTGCTGTAGCAAACTGGTTCAAATTAAGATCCTACATATGTATGCATGGTGAAACATTAACATTTTTGTAATTTAGCAGACACTCTTATCCAGAGCGACTTACAGGAGCAATTACTGTTGACAAACCCTGTTAGATATACTCCAATAGCCCTGGGTCTTGTGTAACAGGGCCAATGTTATGGTGACTGGCTTGTTCCTCCCAGGAAGATCAATGGGCTTGGTCATGTGCCTCATTGTAAATAGCAAATGGACTCTGGCCAGGATTGCCATGGAGAGAGACCACACCATAAAAGCACATCTACCTTGTATTTTTTCTAGCTCCCTCTCGCTCTCTCTTTATCTTTGAACCTGTCACAGTCAGGTGTGCACATGACGCATCAGTCCTGCCTCTTTAGTCAAACATTTAGGAGTGCCAGAAAGTAGAAGGGCCAGAAACACACTTTTGTGTTTTCTATTCATCCTACCCAGAACATAGATATCAGCACATCCTGTTGAAGGTTATCTTGTGACTATAAAAAAATTGCAATTATTGAACATAATGTAATCAGTCTCAATCTATGTGGCCCTATGTAAGGCAGCGCTTGTTGAATGTTGAGTGTCTGCATGTCTTTGTATATCTGTAGATATTAAGTTGTCTGTTCTAGACTTACCGCAGCAGCTGCCATATGGCCGTAGAAGTATGTTGAAATGTAAGGAGCGACTGATGCAGCATTGACCAGAAATGCTGTGAGGTACAAAACGGTTGCCATAGCATTATACACCATAACCTACAAGATAGAAAACAGATGTTGATGAATACAGCCTACATTTTATTTAAAATATATTTTACATTAAATAACAATGACAAAATAACTTTGAAATAAATGTATAGCAAAAATGCAGCATAGCAGGGACTAGACGGGTCATTCTACGACAATGGTGTCTTTCCTGTCCCCCGCCTTAACCACCAGGAAAACCTATTTTAAAAAGTTTTTGTTTTAATTGAAGTGTTTTATTGTTAATGAAACATATGTCAGACAGTTATATTGCAAAAATCTAATCTAATCAAATATATTTCAAATCAAATCAAATGTTTAGGTGCCGAATACAATAGGTGTGTAGACCTTACAGTGAAATGCTTACTTAGAAGCCCTAACCAACAATGCTTTAAGAAGTTTTAAGAAAACAAATGAAAACAAGTGGAAGGAATCTTATGGCTTAGGGGTAGAAGCTGTTAAGAAGCCTTTTGGTACCAACACTTGGCGCTCCGGTACCGCTTGCCTGTGCGGTAGCAGAGAGAACAGTCTATGACTAGGGTGGCTGGAGTCTTTGACAATTTTTAGGGCCTTACTCTGACACCACCTGGTATAGAGGTCCTGGATGGCAGGAAGCTAGGCCCCAGTGATGTACTGAGCTGTACGCACMACCCTCTGTAGTGCCTTGCGGTCGGAGGCCGAGCAGTTGCCATACCAGGCAGTGATGCAACCAGTCAGGATGCTCTCGATGGTGCAGCTGTAGAATCGTTTGAGGATCTGAGGACCCATGCCAAATATTTTCAGTCTCCTGATGGGGAATAGGCTTTGTCGTGCCCTCTTCACGACTGTCTTAGTGTGTTTGGACCATGATAGTTTTTTGATGATGTGGACACCAAGGAACTTGAAGCTCTCAACCTGTTCCACTACACCCCTGTCGATGAGAATGGAGGCATGTTCGGTCCTCTTTTTCCTGTAGTCCACAATCATATCCTTTGTCTTGATCACGTTGAGGGAGAGGTTGTTGTCCTGGCACCACACTACCAGGTCGCTGACCTCCTCCCTATAGGCTGTCTCATCGTTGTCGGTGATCAGGCCTACCCCTGTTGTGTCATCGGCAAACTTGATGATAGTGTTGGAGTCGTGCCTGGCCATGCAGTCATGAGTGAACAGGGAGAACAGGAGGGGACTCAGCACTCACCCCAGACAGGCCCCCGTGTTGAGGATCAGCGTGGTGGATGTGTTGTTCCCTACCCTTACCACCTGGGGGCGGCACGTCAGGAAGTCCAGGATCCAGTTGCAGAGGGAGATGTTTAGTCCCAGGGTCCTTAGCTTAGTGATGAGCTTTGAGAGCACTATGGTGTTGAACGCTGAGCTGTAATCAATGAATAGCATTCTCACATAGGTGTTCCTTTTGTCCAGGTGGGAAAGGGCAGTGTTGAGTGCAATAGAGATTGCATGATCTGTGGATCTGTTAAAGCGGTATGCAAATTGGAGTGGGTCTAGGGTTTCTGGGATAATGGTGTTGATGTGAGCCATGACCAGCCTTACAAAGCACGTCATGGCTACYGATGTGAGTGCTACGGCTCGGTAGTCATTTAGGCAGGTTGCCTTAGTGTTCTTGGGCACAGGGATTATGGTGGTCTGCTTGAAACATGTTGGTATTACAGACTCAGTCAAGGACAGGTTGAAAATGTCAGTGAAGACAGTTGCCAGTTGGTCAGCGCACGCTCAGAGTACACGTCCTGGTAATCCGTCTGGCCCTGCGGCCTTGTGAATGTTGACCTGTTTAAAGATCTTACATCAGCTACGGAGAGCGTGATCACACATTCGTCCAGAACAGCTGGTGCTCTCGTGCATGTTTCAGTGTTACTTGCCTCGAAGCGAACATAGAAGTAATTTAGTTTGTCTGGTAGGTTCGTGTCACTGTTCAGTTCGTAGCTGTGCTTCCCTTTGTAGTCTGTAATAGTTTGCAAGCCCTGCTACATCCAACGAGCGCCGAAGCCGGTGTAGTACGATTCAATCTTAGTCCTGTATTGAAGCTTTGCCTGTTTGATGGTTTGTCGGAGGGCATAGCGGGATTTCTTATAAGCTTCCGGATTAGAGTCCCGCTCCTTGAATGCAGCAGCTCTACCCTTTAGCTCAGGGTGTTGCCTGTAATCCATGGCTTCTGGTTGGGGTATGTACGTATGGTCACTATGGGTACGACATCATCGATGCACTTATTGATGAAGCCAGTGACTGATGTGGTGTACTCCTCAATGCCATTGGAAGAATCCCGGAACATTTTCCAGTATGTGCTAGCAAAACAGTCCTGTAGCTTAGCATCTGCTTCATCTGACCACTTTCTTATTGACCGAGTAACTGGTGCTTCCTGCTTTAGTTTTTGCTTGTAAGCAGGAATCAGGAGGATAGAATTATGGTCAGATTTTCCAAATGGAGAACGAGGGATAGCTTTGTATACGTCTCTGTGTGTGGAGTAAAGTTGGTCTAGAGTTTTTTCCCTCTGGTTGCACATTTAACACACTGGTAGAAATGAGGTAAAACGGATTTGAGTTTCCCTGCATTGAAGTCCCCGGCCACTAGGAGCGCCGCCTCTGGATGAGCATTTTCCTGTTTGCTTATGGCTGTATTCAGCTCATTGAGTGTGGTCTTAGTGCCAGCATCAGTCTGCGGTGGTATATAGACAGCTACGAAAAATATAGATGTAAACTCTCTTGGTAAATAGTGTGGTCTACAGCTTATCATGAGATACTCTACCTCAGGCGAGCAAAACCTAGAGAACAACACCAGCTGTTGTTTACAAATATACATAGGCCGCCGCCCCTTGTCTTACCAGAGGCCGCTGTTCTATCCTGCCGAAAAAGCTTAAAACCTGCCAGCTGTATGTTAATCATGTCGTCGTTCAGCCATGACTCGGTGAAACATAAGATATGACAGATTTTAATGTCCCATTAGTAGGATATACGCGCTCGTAGTTCGTCTATTTTATTATTGATTGATTGTACGTTGGCTAATAGAACCGATGGTAAAGGTAAATTACCCTCTCGGCGACAAGGCACCCGGACTGTCGTCGCCGATATCTCCATCTTTTCCTCCTGCGAATGACCGGGATGAGGGCCCTGTCAGGCGTCCGAAGTAAATCCTTCCAGTCCGACTCATTGAAGAAGAAGAATTCCTCCAGTACGGGGTGAGTAATTACTGCCCTGATATCAAGAAGCTCTTTTCGGTCATAAGACATGGTGGCAGAAACATTATATACAAKATAAGATATAAATAACACAAAAAAACATACACAATAGCACAATTGCTATTGCTATCACATGGGTCCTGAGATCCTCAAAAGGTTCTCCAGCTGCAACATCGAGAGCTTCCTGACTGGTTGCATCACTGCCTGGTACGGAAACTGCTCGGCCTCTGACCGCAAGGCACTACAGAGGGTAGTGCGTACGGCCCAGTACATCACTGGAGCTAAGCTGCTTGCCATCCAGGACCTCTACACCAGGCGGTGTCAGAGGAAGGCCCTAAAATTGTCAAAGACCCCAGCCACCCCAGTCATAGACTGTTCTCTCTGCTACCGCATGGCAAGCGGTACCGGAGTGCCAAGTCTAGATAAAGGCTTCTCAACAGTTTTTACACCCAAGCCATAAGACTCCTGAACAGGTAATCAAATGGCTACTCGGACTATTTGCATTGTGTGCAAATAGCTACTGCTACTCTCTGTTCATCATATATGCATAGTCACTTTAACCATATCTACATGTACATACTAKCMCAATCAGCCTGACTAACCGGTGTCTGTATGTAGCCTCGTTACTTTTATAGCCTCGCTACTGTATATAGCCTGTCTTTTTACTGTTGTTTTATTTCTTTACCTACCTATAGTTCACCTAATACCTTTTTTTTCACTATTGGTTAGAGCCTGTAAGTAAGCATTTCACTGTAAGGTCTACACCTGTTGTATTCAGCGCACGTGACAAATAAACTTTGATTTGATTTGGAATTGGTTACGGGATCGTAAAACGGCAGCCATCTACTTCGGCGCCATTATATACACAGATTTGTCACTGGTGCTACGGTCACTGGTGTTACCGTCACTGGTGCTACGGTCACTGGTGTTGCCGTCACTGGTGCTACGGTCACTGGTGTTACGGTCACTGGTGCTACGGTCACTGGTGCTACGGTCACTGGTGTTACGGTCATTGGTGCTACGGTCACTGGTGTTACGGTCACTGGTGCTACGGTCACTGGTGCTACAGTCACTGGTGTTACGGTCACTGGTGTTGACGTCACTGGTGCTACGGTCACTGGTGCTACGGTCACTGGTGTTACCGTCACTGGTGTTATTATAGAAAAAAGTGTTTTGTTTAATGTCAATTATTACTAATCAAAAACATTTCTTAATATTATTATTAACGCTTTCTGTCTTTGATTATATATGCAAATTAAATAGTCAAATTACATTCTGGAAAGCCGGAATCGTCATTAAAATATAGGTAACGCTAGTGACAAAAAAGCAACACAATTATTTTTATTTTATTTAATGTAGTAAAAATACCAAAATACATAAAGCTGTTAAATAAGCCATAATTGTCATAGAACGACCCACACATGACATAAGCCTGAGGTCAGGTCAGCAATCACACCAGAGGTTAGTGGATTAGGACACRCACCAACATTGGCCAGGGCACAGAGCTGAGTTTGTGATAGGCGCCAAAGAAGAGCATGAAGAAGAGGATAATGGTGAGCAGCCACAGTGTAACGGCTACAAACATCACCCAGCCATAGGCAGGAATAAGGGAGGAGGCACTGGCAATTAGAGCCCATTGCAGCAGGCCAAGACCCTGAGGAGAGTGAGACAGAACAAGGTACATGTTCAGAAACATTTAGGTGACATTTGAACAGGTGAACCTTCTATTGAGTCTCTAATCCAAGTCTTCACGCCAGATCAAGTCAGTGTCCTCTTGAAGAGCAGTGTAGAAGACCTGGGAGTAATCTACACTACCCACTGAGCATTAATCAGCAGCACAGACAGGAATATAATAGTTCTGTCAAATAACCTTGACAGTATTACTTAGTACCCCAGACAAGATCAGGAGGGCAAACAGAACTCTTTCTCAATAAAAAAGCAGAATCCAAATATGTATTTAGGGATCAAGTTTTGATCTGCAGGTTAACCCACGCACCTGGTAAACGTGTCAAAGATTGATAATGGTAAGCATAACATCCTCCTTCTTATACCCTCTCATATTGTATCTCTAACTCTAACCACTCAATATGACAACATTCAAATGAATTGAGTTTTAATAGTTGTTCTGTTTTTTAAACATTTGCATAAATCTACTTACATGAAGTTTTGTCACATCGAATGTATTAATAATGAAAAATCAGGTGCCATATGTTGTTACAAAACATTGATATATCTCATAAATTGTCAATGACTTTTTCTTCTCTCACTATTGAGTTTCAGAGGAGTGTGAGCGTGTTAATATACAGTACAGTATAAGCACACAAATAGCAAATATTAAAGGTGTTACACAAGCTTMAACCTTTTACTGCAGTGGGCTAAATCAGTAAGGGCCAAACAGAGTGATTATTGGTAGTCTTAAACAAATCTACTTCAAAACAGAAGTATACACCTCACACACATGGTTATGAGCTTAAATAAAAGAAGACACCTGTACCATGTCGGATATAGAGTTGAAATCTATTCAATTTTGAGTTTGCATACCAATATTACACTTTCTACACATCACAGAAGATTGAAATATAACAAAACTGTTTGACATTGAAACACCAGGTTTTCGTCAGTTACAAAAAATCGTAATTATGAAATTATGAGAAATATGAATAACATTCCACCCATGAGGCCAAAGAGGTCGCATTTGGTCATTGACAGCTGGAAAGGACTACAGTGTACTGTCATGTAGGCCTACATTTGTCTACAGTGTACTGGTCATGTTTAGGCCTACATTTGTCTACAGTGTACTGTCATGTATGCCTACGTTTGTCTACAGTGTACTGTCATGTAGGCCTACGTTTGTCTACAGTGTACTGTCATGTAGGCCTGCGTTTGTCTACAGTGTACTGTCATGTAGGCCTGCGTTTGTCTACAGTGTACTGTCATATAGGCCTACATTTGTCTACAGTGTACTGTCATGTAGGCCTCATGTTTGTCTACAGTGTACTGTCATGTAGGCCTACATTTGTCTACAGTGTACTGTCATGTAGGCCTACGTTTGTCTACAGTGTACTGTCATTAGGCCTACGTTTGTCTGCAGTGTACTGTCATGTAGGTCTACGTTTGTCTACAGTGTACTGTCATGTAGGCCTACGTTTGTCTACAGTGTACTGTCATGTAGGCCTACGTTTGTCTACAGTGTACTGTCATGTAGGCCTACGTTTGTCTACAGGTGACTGTCATGTAGGCCTACGTTTGTCTACAGTGTACTGTCATGTAGGCCTACGTTTGTCTACAGTGTACTGTCATGTAGGTTTACGTTTGTCTACAGTGTACTGTCATGTAGGCCTATGTTTGTCTACAGTGTACTGGTCATGTAGGCCTATGTTTGTCTACAGTGTACTGTCATGTAGGCCTATGTTTGTCTACAGTGTACTGTCATGTAGGCCTATGTTTGTCTACAGTGTACACATGAGGACATAATATTGCCAAAGTATAGGCCCACAGTCAGGAGAATGTCTACTTTTATACAGTATATGACTTAATTTAGCATGATCACTTCCTAAACAAATGCTTTTCAAACTAACCCCTTTTCAGGTAGTCCCTCGATTAATTTATCTTCGTTCAGTACAGACTGGTACTGTGAAAGGCTTTATTAGGAGTCAATCTGAGGCCTAAGGCAGGTTTGTTTAAGTTGTGTCAATTTAAGGTGTGTGTGTTTGAGTGTGCCTGCCTGGTTTTGTATAGGGTGTGTGGGCGTATATCCGTGAACTGTTAACAATCAACTGCAGTAAACCTATAATGAATATAGAAGATCCAAGATATGGGCTCACAAAATCATCAGGGTTCAAAATATCTGGCATGATTGCACAATTGACATGATTGCACAATACCATCACAGGGTCCAGCAATTCATATTAATGTTATTGGTAATGCTCAATTATAGGAATGTGATGTCTTGTGTTACGAGATGTCTATAATCATGGGTAATGGCTGTTGATACACACATTTAACAAGTATGTACCACTGTACTCAAGTGGAACAGTGTGAGTCCTGATATTTCTTTCTCATGTAATTATTGAAATGGCTATGAAGGGTGTGATATGAAGCCTAGTGCAGTGACCCACCTAGCCGGGTCAGTCACATGTACTACAGGTTCAAAGGGAGTGGCATCATATTGAAATATCTGCTTTATATATGACTCTCTGAATGTACTGTTAATTATCAATACATTATGTAAATATGTCAACATAAAACATATTCAAGACACAGGACGTTTTGCATAAAACTATTCTTAATTTATGTTATGTTAAAATAACACAAGCTGTCACCTGATTAATGTCCCTGTGTGTGTCCATTACTACAACTTTTAGCAACCACTAGGTATAACTCAAGCCCATACAAAACAATAAGATAGAGGAAAACAGGGATTCTGAAAAGATACATATATATAGATTGGCCTAGAAGATGAGGAGTAGGACAGAGAAAGAAGGAAAAATGAACTGGGTACAGGAGACAAAACATTTATTTCTAGGTTTACTGCACTGTTGGAGCTAGAAACACAAGCTGCACCTGCGATAACAACTGCAAATCTGTGTACGTGACCGATAAACTTGATTTGATGATGGATAAAGTAAATACAAAGGTGAAACTGGTATTTGTCACTCACTATCTCAGCCAACATCAGGATTCCAGGAATGCTCTTGATCAAGCCCAGGTCCATGGAAATACTGGCAAGCTGAAAGCTGGACCCTCCCTGTTGGGACTGGGGGGAGCTGGTCTCGGTGGCCACATTATCTGGAAAGTCTGACATCACTCCTTCAAATCCACACAATAATGGACAACAATAACAAACTAACTTTCCTTTTGTCCCTAGTCAGAGAATAGAACCCTTCCAGAGCAGATATACAGATCTGGGGAATGCAGCCGTTGTTACCACCTGGGTTGCTTTTCTAGACTGGCAGGTGTCTTATGTTCTCTGCTCTCTCTCTCTCCTCTCTCTCCTCTCTCTCTCTCTCTCTCTCTTCTCTCTCTTCGCTCTCTCTCTCTCTCTCTCTCTCTCTCTCTCTCTCTCTCTCTCTCTCTTCTCTTCTCTCTCTCTTCCTCTCCTCTCTCTCTTCTCTCTCTCTCTCTCTTCTCTCCTCTTCTCTCCCTCTCTCTCCTCTCTCTCTCTCTCTCTCGTCCTCTCCTCTCTCTCTCTCTCTCTCCCTCTGTCTCTTCGCTCTCTCTCTCCTCCTCTCTCTACACATTACAACACGCCACCAGTTTTGAGTACAGGTAGGTAGGTATATACAGTTGAAGGCGGCAAGTTTACGTACACCTTTGCCAAGTACATTTCAACTCAGTTTTTACAATTCCTGACATTTAATCCTAGTAAAGATTCCCTGTTTTAGGTCAGTAAGGATCACCAATTTAATTTTAAGAATGTGAAATGTCAGAAATAATAGTAGAGAATGATTTATTTCAGCTTTTATTTCTTTCATCACATTCGCCAAGTGGGTCAGAGTTTACATACACTCAATTAGTAATTTGTTAGCATTGTTTTTTTTAGCATAGTTTTTTTAAATTACCTTTATTTAACTCGGCAAATCAGTTACAATGACAGCCTACTCCGGCGAAACCAGATGACACTGGGCAAATTGTGCGCCATCCTCTTTGTGACTCCCAATCACGGGTGTGATACAGCCAGGATTCAAACCAGGTACTATAGAGCGATCCACCTCTTGCACTGAGATGCAGTGCCTTAGATTGCATGCGCCACTCAGGAGCCAAGGGTTAGAGTTAGGAGTTAGGTTATTAAAGGATTAAGGTTTGGGGAAGGTTAGCTAACATGCTAAGTAGTTGCAATAGTGCAAACAGAATAGTAAGTAGTTGCAAAGTTGCCTAATTAGCCTAAAATGCTTTGGGTTACTAGAACGTTCGTGTTATAGGTCTACCCATCTACCCCGACCAACCACCATACCAAAACGTAACATATACTAATTTGAGTGTCCGGATTTACCTTTACTATGTTACGTCTAGTCTATGAGACCAGGCTGTACTTTTGGACATCATGTGGCTGCAGCATCTGTTGAACGTTGATAACAGTACATTTTCCAATAGTGAGCACCCATTTTAGAATGACTTAATGGGGGGGGAGGTGTCCAAATGAAAAGCGTGCCCAAAGTAAACTGCCTGCTACTCAGGCCCAGAAGCTAGGATATGCATATAATTGGTAGATTTGGATAGAAAACACTCTAAAGTTTCTAAAACTATTAAAATGTTGTCTGTGAGTATAACAGAACTGAAATGGCAGGCGAAACCCCGAGGACAAACCATCAACAAAAGAAAAATCAGCATACCACTGATTTCAATGGCTGGCACTTTTATAATAGTGCGAAATTGTCCCCGATTGCKGTTCCTAGGGCTTCCACTAGATGTCAACAGTCTTTAGAAAGAGTTTCAGGCTGGTTTTTGGAAAAATTAGGGAGAAGTTGTAGTTTTTCTAGTGGCTCCCATTTTGGCTGTAGTGTTTCCAAGCGCCTGGCCGAAAGAGGGCGTTCTTTTTTTAATCTCCGGTAAAGACAATAACGATTCTCTATCTTAAATTTGATTGTGTATTTGCGTATTAGGGTACCTAAGGTTTGATTATAAACGTTGATTGACTTATTGGTAACGTTTGYGATTCATTTTGTATGCATTTTGTAGGAGGGAAACCGAGTGGATTATTGACTGAAGCGCGCCAGCTAAACTGAGTTTTTATGGATATAAAGAAGGACTTTATCGAACAAAAGGACCATTTGTAATGTAACTGGGACCTTTTGGAGTGCCAACAGAAGAAGATCTTCAAAGGTAAGGCATATATTATATCACTATTTCTGACTTTCGTGTCGCAACTCCCTGGTTGAAAATGATTTGTTTTGCATTTGTGTGCTGGGCGCTGTCCTCAGATAATCGCATGGTTTGCTTTCGCCGTAAAGCATTTTTGAAATCTGACACGGCAGCTGGATTAACAAGTTAAGCTTTATTTTGATGTTTTGCACTTGTGATTTCATGAAAGTTAAATATTTATAGTAATTTAATTTGAATTTCGCGCTCTGCAATTTCACCGGATGTTGGCCAGATGGGACGTTAGCGTCCCAATGATTCGCAATAAGTTTTAAAGCTGTATGCTGCTATGGTGCCAAACTGCTGCAGAACTTCACTTGGTAGTTTATGCTGGTAACAGGTATCACCAGCCATTTCAGTCCATACCGCACCAGGAGTATGGAGTTGAGAGTGTGCAGTGACATTCTATGTCTTAACTTTGACTTGACCACACTCATTTGGCTGAACAGCCGCCGCAACAACCTCCGCATTTGAGTGTGGCAAGGAGAGGACAGCGAGTGCAGCTGTGCACAGTTCTTCAAATGGATTTGACCCGGAAGAGTCCGTGTAGTCATTGTACTTCACTCCAAAACTCCACTGTATTTTCAGTTGAGTCCCATCTAAACAGATGGATGTTTCTCCTTTGGGAAACAATTTTATCAATTGTTTGTGGCTGGTATCCCAGTAGCTCAYCTACTTTAATCATTTCAGTGGTGCCTTTATTGTGCTTTAGCGTTTCCTTAACACTGAACAAGGCCATGTTTCACAAGGCTTCAAGGTTGTCTGGGAGCCTTGCTTGCAGCTCCTTGCTTAAAGCAACAATGTAGTTGATGCACTGTCTCCGAATGACCTTTTTGTCCTCTGGCGCAAGACTGAGTTGGTACACCGTGCTCTCGAAAAGGTACCGAAGGTATGGTGATGGACTGAGATGTCCATCAATGGCATCCTTCAGGACATCAATTTTTGCCATAGGGTTGACTACTCTGCTGCAAATTGATGTTAAGAGGTCCAAAAGCTTGACAGGATCTGTTTGCTCTCCCTCAAACGACATCACTGCAACTTGTACGCCAGACAGAATTGATTTCAAGAACGTCAGGTAGACATAGTTGGTCTTGTCCATGTACATGGCGTGGAGCACATCCGCCATGTAGCAARGCTCACTGGCCTTGGTCAACTCAAAGTGGAGTTTCAGTTCTTCCCACTGGCTCAATATATGAGTTACCGCAGGCTCAATCGATAGCCAACATGTGGCACACTTTGGTGATCTGCAGGGGTTTCTGGCCACAATTAATGGTGGCATACACTGCTTTGTACGCCTCGCGCCGTTTTGGGGAAATGGAAAACCAGTTGTAGGTTTCCCTGATTAAGTACTCAACACTCCTAGGGATGGTTTCTTTGGATGCTGCACAGACAGCCAATTGTAAAYAKTYGCYCACACAYCGGATGAGTACCAAATTGGGCAATGCACATTCTTCCTTTAAAATCATGTGCACCCCGTTGTGCACCCCAGTCATCACGGACGCATTATCAGTGCCAATAACCTGAAGATTCTCTTTTTTAAGGTTACTTTTCTCAAGAAACTCAACTACCGCCTTTGCTATTGATCTGGCATCGCCCCCCTCCAATTCAACCAGCCCGAGAAATGTGGACACAACGGTTATTTTTTTTGCACTGAAATACCAAATCACCACCACACACAGGTATTTCGAGACACTGACATCAGTGGACTCATCCAAAAGGAGACTGAACTTCTCATCCCCCACATCTGATGTTACCCTTTTGAGAAAATAAGGAGCCAGTACTCCCCTAATCATTTCTGTGCACTTGGTGCYGTGCATTTGGAAGTTTGTTGCTGCCACAGAATCTGAAAAGGCAGCTTTGCAAGCCATACCTAAATGGTCGCATGCTAGCAGCGAACAATGCTCTGCYGTGGCCATTGCCATAGTAGCTTCTGCGCTTTTGCAGTTATCCACTTTTTTAACCAACTGTGTTAATGTACACTGCGTTGTGGGGTTGTACGGTTTTGATTTATTTATATGCTTTGCTGTAGCACAATGTTTTTTGATGTCATACATTTTTGCAAGCATATCTGATTTGCAGTACACACAGTATGCCCGACAGTCATCCCCAATTACTGGCTTCAGCCACCCTTTAAACTCAGGTACAGACTCCCACTCTTTTCTGTACTTCTGGCTGTACAATTTTGATTGGTGACATGACACGTGACAGACATGGTGATTGATGTTGTAAGCTCTGTTCAAGATCAAACATATGTGACCAACTATATTCTTTGGGTTTGTCTCGTCGAACGCATACTACTGCTGCTGCAGTCATCCAACAATGCTTTTTAATTTGCTGAAATTGCTGCTGGCCTGCTGCTGCCTGTGCAAGAGCTGAGCGCCTGCTGCTGATGTCACTCACAATGCACTTTTGCAGCCAGGACGTGTGTTGTGACTGAGTATGTGACAGCGAAAATCGTTTTTGTGTCATTTAGAGGGAAAATGAGTGCATTTTAGCGTTTGAGTCACTTTTCAAAAGTTGCTAAAAGCTCCAAATACATTTTTAAAAGTAGCTAAATTTGTTGCTAGGTGCTGTTTGAAAGAAAAGTTGCCAGGGTACTCTGAAAAGTTGCTAAATCTAGCAACAAAATTGCTAAATTGGCATCACTGCCTGAGAGTCCCTTCATTGAAAAGTCATAGTGCAACTGCAAAGCTGGACAAGGACAGTGTAATCACCTTATTGGTTTGCTGTACACTAGCAAACTACATCAAAATTGGATACAAGACTGTCCCTCCCACGCAGAGCAAAACTTCTTTACCCCAGACAGGTGAGGGATTGTAAGTGACCTCTACTGCCCAGTACCACTCCCCCTGCCTTGCGAAGAATTTGCACAAAGCCTTAAGAACCTCTGACATTGGAAGCACATTCATGCACTCCAGCACATCAGCCAAAGTGTACCCTTGCAGTATAGTGATCTGCCTTGACATGTCAGACTCTCAATGTGCCAGAGCCCACCCKCACTGATGATTACCCACCTTTCCACTGCCTCCACAGCCCAGTAGCTTTACAACTGTTCTGAATCAAGATGAGATGGACCTTTACAGTGGTATGGAGACAGTCTGACGCAGAACATCTCAAGAGGGAAACTAGAGCGCAAAGTAACTATAAAGTCTGTCATCATGTGCGCTCTCAGCGCATTACCTCATCTATACTGAACAAAAATATAAATGCAACATGTAAAGTGTTGGTCCAATATTTCATGAGCTAAAATAAAACATCCCAGAAATGTTCCATATACACAAAATGCTTATTTGTCTCAAATGTTGTGCACAAATGTGTTTACAATCCCTGTTAGTTAGCATTTCTCCTTTGCCAAGATAATRCCTCCACCTGACAGGTGTGGCATATCAAGAAGCRGATTTCATGATCATTACACAGGTGGACCTTGTGCTGGGGACAATAAAAGGCCACTCTAAAATGTGCAGTTTTGTCACACAACACAATGCCACAGATGTCTCAAGTTTTGAGGGAGTGTGCAATTGGCATYCTGACTGCAGGAATGTCCACCAAAGCTGTTGCCAGAGAATTTAATGTTAATTTCTCTACCATAAGTATTTCATTCAGTACAGTCCAGTATTACTCCGGTATGTGGGAATGTGTTCCTGAAACAGAGGGGCATCCGCTCATTAACAGTTACCCTTTAGGGACAAATTGGAAGGGATCCTAGCATGAAGTAAAGGTAGTTTACCCAGGTGACACATATCCTACCCAGGTGACTGTGGAGTGTGATACATTGAAACGAACAGCTAAATCCAGTTCAAGGAGGCACAGAAAGAGGAAGAACTGATCCATTAGGGTTAAGCTTTAAAGCCAACTCTAAGTGGGTATTCATCTGTTTTGTTTAAGCACTGTACCTGACTCCATCTATCCATGGTCTCTGCTGTTGGCTGTAAAGCCAGAAAAACAGCTTTARAGTACTGTAGTCTCTAAATTCAGTGTAAATATTTTTCTTTTTTCACACTGGAAGCATAGAAGGAGGAACTGGTTTGCCTGAAGCTTCGCAATTTCCTCAGCCTGACGAACAACCTCGTTGATGCCTCTTCAAGCTGCTCCTCCGCAGGCAGAGGATTCTGATCATAATCATGGTCAAGGTGTGGTACGTTTGCCGCCACCTCTTCACCAAAACTGCAAGGTGAAAAGGAAGGGAAGAAAAATGCTTTTAACAAGCCCAACGACATGCTTTTAAAATTAGTACTATCAGCTCTACATCTTCTATTCCAAATACAGGCCATGCAAATGAATACTTGGGAGTTATTTTTCTGTTTGCAAATGAATACTTGGGAGTTAATAACGCTGACAGAAAAATGTACTTGCATGGCCTAAGTGTAGAGTAGACGGGGCAGAAACTGAGTATTCATTGCGAAAGATTGTATTTGGGAGCTAGTGACTGAGGTTAAACCAAATAATGTAAACCCACAAAAACACTAAAGTGACTGAAGTTCAGATAGCAAGTCTATACCTGAGCATAATTTGGCAAGCCATGTTCTCAGCTTGTGGGTCCTCATCCAGTGAGTCACTGCAGATATAAATCTGCTATGAACTATTGAAAATTACAGAAAAAATACACATGTAATAATAGACAACTACCTTAGCTCATCTGGCTCCTCTGCAGGTGCAGCCTCACTGTAACACAGACAAATACATTACAGTTGATGGACTGTAAGAAGGGTTGTTCTTACGCACCACAAACCCCCAAGGTGCCTTATTGCTATTATAAACTCCTTACCAAAATAATTGGAACCGCCCCCAGGTGGTAAAGGTAGGAAACTATATCACCACTTCGATGATCCTCAAAACTGGGGCCCCACAAGGGTGCGTGCTCAGACCCCTCCTGTACTCCCTGTTCACCCAWGACTGCATTGCCATGCACGCCTTCAACTCAATCATCAAGTTTGCAGATGACACAACAGTAGTGGGCTTGATTACCAACAACGACAAGACAGCCTACAGGGAGGAGGTGGGGGCACTCGGAGTGTGGTGTCAGGAAAACAACCTCTCACTCAACATCAACAAAACAAAGGAGATGATTGTGGACTTCAGGAAACAGCAGAGGGAGCACCCCCTTATCCACATCAACGGGACAGCAGTGGAGAAGGTGGAAAGTTTTAAGTTCCTCAGCGTACACATCAGACAAACTAAAATGGTCCACCCACACAGACAGGAGGCTGAAGAAATTTGGCTTGTTACCTAACATCCTCACAAACTTTTWCAGATGCACAATTGAGAGCATCCTGTTGGGCTGTATCACCACCTAGTACGGCAACTGCACCGCCCACAACTGCAAGGCTCTCCAGAGGGTGGTGCGGTCTGCASAACGCATCACCGGGGGCATACTACTTGCCCTCCAAGACACCTGCAGCATCCGATGTCACATCAAGGACAACAACCAACCGAGCCACTGCCTGTCCACCCCGCTACCATCCAGAAAGCGAGTCAGTGCAGGTGCATCAAAGCTGGGACCYAGAGACTGAAAAACAGCTTCTATCTTAAGGCCATCAGACTGTTAAACAGCCATCACTGACACGGAGAGGCTGCAGCCTACATACAGACCTGAAATCATTGGCCACTTTAATAAATGGATCACTTTAATAATGCCACTTTAATAATGTTTACATATCTTGCATTACTCATCTCATATGTACAGTTGAAGTCTGAAGTTTACATAGACTTAGGCTAGAGTCATTAAAACTCGTTTTTCAACCACTCCACAAATTTCTTGTTAAACAAACTAGTTTTGGCAAGTCGGTTAGGACATCTACTTTGTGCATGACACAAGTAATTCTTCCAACAATTGTTTACAGACAGATTATTTCACTTAGAATTCACTGTATCACAATTCCAGTGGGTCAGAAGTTTACATACACTAAGTTGACATGGCCTTTAAAKAGCTTGGYAAATTCCAGAAAATTATGTCATGGCTTTAGAAGCTTCTGATAGGCTAATTGACATAATTTGAGTCAATTGGAGGTGTACCTGTGGATGTATTTCAAGGCCTACCTTCAAATTCAGTGCCTCTTTGCTTGACATCATGGGAAAATCAAAAGAAATCAGCCAAGACCTTAGAAAAGAAATTGCAAACCTCCACAAGTCTGGTTCATCCTTGGGAGCAATTTCCAAACACCTGAAGGTACCACGTTCATCTGTACAAACAATAGTACGCAAGTATAAACACCATGGGATCACGCAGCCGTCATACCGCTCAGGAAGGAGACACGTTCTGTCTCCTAGAGATGAACGTACTTTGGTGCGAAAAGTGCAAATCAATCCCAAAACAACAGCAAAGGACCTTGTGAAGATGCTGGAGGAAACAGGTACAAAAGTATCTATATCCACAGTAAAACGAGTCCTATATCGWCATAACCTGAAAGGCCGCTCAGAAAGGAAGAAGCCACTGCTCCAAATCCGCCATAAAAAAGCCAGACTACGGTTTGCAACTGCACATGGGGACAAAGATCGTACTTTTTGGAGAAATGTCTAAATCTTAACTGAGTATACTGACAGTTCGTTCATCTGTTAGTCTTCTACATATCTGCACATCAAATTCAGGAACGTAAACGCCTGCTCCTGTGCTATCTGGGTCTTTGGATCCATCTGTGAAAAGCACAAAAACTTCTACCAATGTAATTGTCAACCAGTTTCCCTATATCACTGACCTCTGACCAATCTTTCCTTTCCCTACCAAGGTTAGATCAACAACATGATCAGGGAGTAACCATGGAGGAACAGTCCCTATCACCACAGAAGGGCCAACCTCTAACTTCCTCAAACCACTCTCATTAGCAAGCTTTCCAACTGTCCAACCAAAACCACTGCCTTGTCTKCTAGTATATTCCCAACAGTCATCTAGAACAGTAGCAGTGGGATGCTCAACCTCACAGCTTTTCAACCTAATAAGCTAATGACCATTTTTATACCGTATATCCAAAGACATCTCACCTGCCTCCACTAGTAAGGCACATACAGATCTTGATTTAAATGCACCAATACATATCCTTAAAGCTATATACTGGATTCTGCCCAGCTCTGAAGCCAAGTCTTCAACGCTGTTCCATAAACTATACACCTGTAATCAATTGTCGTCCTGATCAGAGCTCTATAAATATCCATCAACGATTGTCTGTCAGCACCCCATTCATAACCAGAGACCGAGCGCATAKGATTCACTACCTTCTTACACTTTGTTTAAACATTTAGGACATGATTTTCCCATGTATATCGCTCATTGAACCATAGACCCAAACATTTGTCCTTATAAACTCTCCCCATAGGCTGTCCATACAGAAACAACTGTATATTATCAGCAACTTTCTTCTTCGAGAACATAAAACAAGTCTTTGCCACTGACAATTTAAAACCCCAGTCAATCGACCCTCTTTCAACATCTACTGTAGCTTGTTGAATAGATTTGATCACATGAGAGACATTCCTTCCCCTCTTCCAAATAGCTCCATCATCAGCATATAGGGAAGCCCCCTACCTACATTCAAAAACACATCTTTAATCATAATGTTGAACAAAATTGGACTGATAGCCCTGCCTTGAGTACCATTGTCAACTCCATAGGCATCAGATAAAATGGATCCTATTTTAACTCAAAAAGAGCGATTAAATTAGTAGGTCAAAACCCAGTTATATAATCTCCCACCAATACCAAGTCTTTCCATCTTAATCAGTAGGCTTTCTCTCCACATACTGTAGTGTCATAAGCCTTTTCAATGTAAAAAAAAAAGACAGTAACCATTACTTCTTTCATGATCAGAGTTTTTTCAACTTCATTGCTCACCTTTACTAATGCATCAAAAGTAGATCAACCTTTATGGAATCCACTTTGACATTGACTCAATAAACCTCTATGTTCCAGGAAATATGACTGTCATCTTTTCCATCAGTTTACACAAGTTAGAGGTCAGTGCTATTGGTCTATAACTGTCCGCTCATGAAGAGTCCTTACCAGGCTTTACAAAAGGTAATATTACTGCACGTTTCCAACCAGAAGGTATAACCCCCTCACTCCAAATCTTATTAAATAATCCTAGAAGAACATGTATGACCTCATCAGGTAGATGCTTAAACATTACATGGCCAACTGATCATAACCTGGGGCAGTATATCCATAGCCTAAAGGCTGAACGCATCTCATTAACAGTAAAATCAATATCCAAAGAAGAGTCAGCAGTATCCCTTTTCTTATTAACATTAACATGAGCATTTAAAATCTCACACCTGCGTTGCTTATATACTTGATCCAAAGTAACCCCACTATGTACCCTAGCAAATGTCTTCCCCAACAAGTCAGCTTTTTCTTCATCAGTTACGGCCATTTTTTGACCCACAACCAAAACTGGAATTCAAGTTGACTTGCTTCTTTCAGTTATTTTCTTCAACATAGACCATACATCCCCCAGCTCAGTACCCCTGCCTATTGTAGAGCAGAACTGTCTCCAAGCATTTCTCTTGACAGACTTAATGACCCTACGTACTAAAGCTWTCTTCCTTTGGAAATCAACTAGATTCTCAGGAGTAATATTCCTATGCAACACTCTGTTAGACATTTACATTTACATTTAAGTCATTTAGCAGACGCTCTTATCCAGAGCGACTTACAAATTGGAAAGTTCAAATTGGAAAGTTCAAATTGGAAAGTTCATACATATTAGCCCTATTACTTTCTTGATTAGCTGCAGTTGTCACGCCCTGACCTTAGAGATCCCTGTTTATTCTCTATATTTTGGTTAGGTCAGGGTGTGACTAGGGTGGGTACTCTAGTTTTTTTTTTTTTTATGTTTMCTTTTTCTTTGTTGGCCTAGTATGGTTCCCAATCAGAGGCAGCTGTCTATCGTTGTCTCTGATTGGGGATCATACTTAGACTTAGGCAGCCCTTTTAACCCACCTTCAGTTGTGGGCTCTAGTCTTTGTTTGGTTGCATGTATTTTGCATGACGAAGCGTTTCGTTCATTGTATTGTTTATATATTTTTTTGCTGGTTCACATTTTAATAAAATATGATGAACCCAAATCACGCTGCYCCTTAGCTTTTTTACATGGCACATATTGCACTTTTACTTTCTTCTCCAACACTTTGTTTTTGCATTATTTAAACCAAATTGAACATGTTTCATTTTATTTGAGGCTAAATTGATTTTATTGATYTATTATATTAAGTTAAAATAAGTGTTCATTCAGTATTGTTGTAATTGTCATTATTACAAATACATTTTTATTATATTTTTTTWAATCGGCCGATTAATCGGTATCGGCRTTTTTTGGTCCTCCAATAATCGGTATCGGCGTTGAAAAATCATAATCGGTCGACCTCTACACCCTACCACTGACTGGATCCTTTGAACCATCTGTATATATCCTTAATAATGAATAAAAATGATTATCTATATATCTCTCCAGTCTCCACACACCATCTCACGTCGTCACGCAGTTTTATCCTGCCCTCAATCATGTCCACATCTAATGTACACTTGGTTTCGGAAATAGCCACAGAGGAACGCTCCCCAATGCAATTGACAGCCCTACCTCTCTCTCCCCCAGTCCATATTCTACCAGGTTCTGCCCGACTGTCCACCCGTACGCCCTCTGCTTACCCCCTCCTCTGCTTACCCCCTCCTCGATCCCATCATTCCCTAGTCGCCGTGACCGCAGGATGTCATTCTTAACTCCCTTTCAACCTCGCCTTGTACGTTAATGCAAGTTTGTCCCGCCTTATCCTCAGTGGCAGTTCCCCACTATCCACCTGCAATGCCTCATTAGGTGTCGTCCTGAAGGCACCCACACACAATCTCAGTGTCCTTGACTGTATCCTATCCAGGCGCTGTAGTACCGTTTTGGCTGCCGATCCTTATACAAAGCACCCATAATCCAAAGATGACCTGATCAATGCCTGATACATATACAACAGTGTTTGTCTATCCGACCCCCAATCATATCCTACCACTGCCCTCATGAGGTTCAGCACCTTCCTACACTTAATTTCAATATAATCAACATGTCTCTTCTATGTAAGCCTCTCATCAAACCACATAACGAAATACTTAAACTCAGACACCATACCTATATCCTGACCGTATATTTGCAGCCTAGCATCTTTAACTTTCCTCCATAAAGCAGGACATGGCCACAGACATCCTAAACTCCCATGCTAGAGACAAATCTTCCACAACTCCCACAGCTTCTTGTAACTTTGTCATCACATATTTCACATTCCCACCTCTCTTCCATACAGCCCCATCAACGGCATACAAGGCCACACCCACGCCCTGTCCCACCTCAAATATGTCATCTGTCATCATCAGGGTGAACAACACTGGACTAACCACACTTCCCTGAGGAGTACACTGTTCACATCAAACCACATTGACAATTCTGACCCCACCCTCACCCGTATGACTCGATTGAACAGGAAGTCCATGATCCAATTATACAGAATCCCTCAATGCCAAACAGAAGTCCATGAGAGACGTGAAAAAATCTTCCTTAGTTATTAATTTTCTCGAAATCTAAAGGCACAAATTAGATTTGATACAATGTCTTAAGTAGTTGAACATGTTATTACTCCAACCTCGGGATAAAGGGATAAACTGACATGTTTTCATTTTTATGAAAAACAACTTTAAATTGAAAGTGCCTTTGATTTGACGACATGCGCAGGTCGGCGAGATACGACCGTTACACGGTCATGGCTAGAAGGGATCTAGCTTTTGTCAAATTAATGTCAAACCTAACCCTTTTCCTAACCTTAAACTATTCTCCTAACTCGAGATGTTAATTATCCTTACCTGCTACGAAGCATAAAATCTGACGTTAGTTTGACATAAACTGGATCCCTTCTAGCCATGACCCCGTTAGACCTGATGACGTTTTCTATGCATGACCTTAGCTAGCCAACTTCACCATGGCACCGCCTACAAGTGTGATTGGGGATTTCTATTGGAGAAGCAGTTTAAATCTATCTTCATGCTGTACTGTCTTTGCTACTTTGACATTACCTTTGGTGCTTTCAAGACAACTGGTGCCGCGTTCAAAACAACTTGGAACTGGGAAATCTCAGATTTCTGACTTCAGTGCGTTCTAAACAACTGGGAACCCGGGYAAAAAAACTATTTAAACGGTAATCCAACTCGTAATTCGAACTCGGGAACTCTGGCCTCTTTCTACTCTTTTTAGAGCTCCGACTTTCTGACCTGAAGATCTCTGACTTCATGATTTGACCTCGTATTTTTTTTTAGAATTCCCAGTTCTTTTGAACACGGCATGGGAACTTTGAAAAAAACTAGGTCAAATCATGACGTCGGTCCGAGTTTCCGACTTGGAATTCCGAGTTGGATGACTGTTCAAAAWAAWWWTTCCCAGTCGGAGCTAGTTTTTCCCCAGTTGTCTGTCACGCGCACATAGGGCCAAATCTAACGTTGAGACAAAATAACAAATAACCTAGTACCACATGTAACTAGTGGGTGTAGATTAACTTCTGGTTAGTTAACAGTAACTTTCCTGATACCTACAAAATGACAATTACATTTCCTTTCCTAAAAGTAATGTCAGAAGTGGGATTTGAACCCACGCCTCCAGGGGAGACTGCGACCTGAACGCAGCGCCTTAGACCGCTCGGCCATCCTGACGTCGGTTTGTCAGAAGACCTTACCATATATGAACATAGACTCTGCACTAGCAATTGTCTAATAAGACAGTTGAAAAGATAGTTAGTGATAATGGTACGGTGAATAACAACTGTTCTAATCAGACGGTTGAAAAGATAGTTAGTGATAATAGTACGACGAATAACAACTGAATAAATCATGAAACAAGGACGTTTATCTGCGAGCAAGCAAGCAAATGAGCAGCTAGCTATCATGCATAATTCCTAGCAGCTAGCTAACGTTAGCACGTGGTTTCAAACTCTAAGCAGAGGTTTCTGTCTCCTGATGTGACCTCCTCCTGGCATCACTGCAGCACGCACTCAGCCTGTGTTGATGGAGATGTCTGCACACCAAGTGCCACAGCTGCATACTTGGGGGGAGGAAGGAGCAAGAACAAGACCTCCTGAGGACCACAGACAACTTTAAATCTCTTATTCATAGTCTGTGTACATGTTGACAGAGTTGTCTGACTCGCTGTCCGTACTTCAGTGTTACTGTTGTAGTGAAAGAGGGGATTCATGACTCACCTGGGGTGGATTTTCAGGGAGTCACTCGATCTGGGTTGTCCCTGCCCTGTGTGTCTACACAACCAGCCTACAGGCTGCAATGCTTCCTAAGGTAGGATGGGCTATGCTCCAAAAATACTCCCGCTCTGTCAGGAGAAGAGTATTTATGTCTCAGCGTTTGCACAAGCATGAGAGAGAAAAATAAGATGAAAGATGCATTGTTTCAGTGTCTGGAGAGTTACTTGCTCCCCCTGGTGTGAACATTTGGACCAGTGATTATTTTATTAAAACTTGGCTTATCCACTCARTGACTGTATATCACTATACACCAGACTTGACCTTTACAGCCTGCCATGTTGTTTTCATATCCTCTCTGACCTCCCAATAAGGGAGTCACATAGTAGTGGTGTGTGATTGGTCATCGTCACCTAGGTGCTATGTGGAAGAAGTTCTGTGAGCGGTGGACACCCAATTTTCCCGAAATCTTACTGTCACAGCATTCCTCAGTTCAGTGTCTAACACACTTATCTCTCTCTTTTGGGTGGGGCAGAGTGATCACCAGGTTGTTTGCCCCCTGTGTCAGCAGGACAGAGGGGCTTCTGTGTGTCAGCAAAAGCAAGCACCACCCAAGCGATGTAACAGCACAGTGAGAATCTACTGCCATCAGAGTGATTAGAGATGTTATTGTTAGAGATGTTATTGTCCCCTCCACTTTCCACTCACGCAATTCCATAGGCCTCATTTCTTATTTATAGTCACTGAGAATTAACCAAATATGTCACACACTGTAGCAAGGGGGCTCGGTGCTGTCATGGTGATGAAGAAATTTCCCTCATATTGTTTCTCTTGTAGTGTGTCTCCTTACTCCATTATTGGAATATGACTTCCTGACACACGMTCTGGCTGGCAAACACACATACCTCATACGCACTCACCATTCCATTACTCAAAAAGTGTTACTTCACACAGCCTAATAAGAGCAACTGATAGTGAGCATGTACACACTCAAAAAGTACTCTATTATATTGTATTACTATATTGTATATTAGTAATAGAATAGTGGACTTGAATCCTATGACTTGGACTTAAAGTTGAGTCTCACAAATTGAATAACGACTTGAACTTGGAGCGTTGARCCTCATGACATGACATTGAACGACAGATGATACATGAGATGWTATTTCAACACCATGCGTTCCAGTATAAAAAAAATCCTTCTTGCTTTTACTATTATTCTTTAACATCGGGACATAGAGACATCATATGGATAAGTAAAAAGATCACRATTATGATATTTCAACACAATGTATTTTAGCAGAAATACCCTTCCCACTTTTCACATAATTTTAGTAGAAATACACTTTCATCTTTTTATTTAACTAGGCAAGTCAGTTAAGAACAAATTATTTTTTACAATGACAGCCTACCCCAGCCAAACCATAACCTGGACAACACTGGGCCAATTGTGCCTCACCCTATGGGACTCCCAATCACAGCCAGGAGCTGAATCAGGGTCTGTAGTGGTGCCCCTAGCACTGAGATGCAGTGCTTTAGACCGCTGAGACACTCAGGAGCCCCAGCTTTCACTCTATTGGATGTGTAATCGATGTTCTATAGTTGATGTTAAACGTTTGTTTAAATGGATGTTTAACTTTTTATTTAAAACCAGCTTGGGTTTGATTATTTTGCTTTACCATGTGCCAGGAAAAATAGCTCCAGTCAATGTCCTGGACTGCAATTCAGCTGAACAAAATCTTKTTTTCCTTCTCAAGTATATCATGCTGTAAACMTATTCAACTTGTATATTTTGTAATTGGTGACTTTCAGGCTTTATACAGAAAGAAAAAAAATGGCCATGTATGCAAAATTGTATATGATGCAAAACATTTACTGGAAAACTGTTGGATTAGTAAAAGTGTGCCCTATGCCCTGAACCCTTTATCCGCTTAACAAAGAACACAGTGTCTGAGCTTAGATCACAGTGGGAGAAAAAGGTTCCCGCACACGGCTGACACAAACTATAGTAAATATTTGGGCTCTCATGCTTTTTTCAGTTGAAGTAAAATATTGAAGTAGGCAGAGCTTGTGCTTCCCAATTCAAGCTTGTACACACACGCACACACGCATGGGCACGCATCCAATCACGCACGTAGACACACACGCACGCACAGATTGTGGATACACCTCTGTTCTGGATCTCCACAGAGTGTGATGTCAGAGGTCAGGGAGAACAGTGAAKGGGAGGTGTGTATGGGTGAACATGTGTGTTGGAGCACTAGGACAGGGCCATTCCTCTCCAGTATAAATACTGGGTCCTGGTGGAGACGGGTAGAAAAGTGATGCATACACCTTCAGGACTGTGTGAAAAGACAAAAGAGGAGTCAAACTTATCATAAAAGGAGGTTACACGGCAGAGAAGAGAAGATTCACAGAGGAGTTATTCACCACAAAGAGTGGAGAATGACTGACCAAAACGGTAAGGGATTTACCATTATTTCACATATTTTTAAAAACCATTGGTAGTGCCCTCCGAAGTAMAGGAGACAAATATTACAAGCAATTTCTATATCTGTGAAAAATGTGCTGCCGGATGAATTCACAGCAGTGTGTTAAGGTCACTCATTCTAATTTAAGCAATGCATACCAGGAGAGCATGAGAAAAACAGGCTCACATGCGCTAATCATACAAATATGAGGATGGAGCAGAGGTGTTATCTGACAAAGTTTATTCTCAAATGTGTACATTTCTAAATTTAAACAGAATATACAGTATATCTGTGTTTCTCCTTGTCAAAAATGAAAGTTGGTCTGTCGCTGTCTGTGTGTCTGTCTGTGTGTCTGTCTCTGTCTGTGTGTCTGTCTGTGTCTTTGTCTCTGTGTGTGTCTCTGTCTGTCTCTGTCTCTGTCTCTGTGTGTGATCATAGTATATGGCACACAAGTGTGTCTAACCTCAGGAATGGGTGAAGGATGACTTCAGTTTGATGGCTTAGATTGGTCTCTTTTGTGCCAATCTGACCTGGCAAACCAGGTCTATACTTACTTATTTCTTGATGGTTTATAAAAAAACATCTGCAAAAAGCATCAAACTTTGTTATTCACCTCTGTTCTTTAAAAAAAGCTTTCTCCCGCGCTACTGTTAAAATATAGTATTAACACACATTTCTGACAATCATTGTCATAACCCTTTAATATCAAAACAGCAATGTTAATGTTTTCACACAGTGCCACATGCTTGAGTGGAGTTGTCTACCAACAGTAGCTTCTATAAATATTAAGTGGGGTCCTTGACTTTATGACTCACACTGATAGTCAGGCTCAAATAGATGACTTGTCTGACCTTTCTGTGGTTTGACCTGTACAACATGGGACCATTGTGATTGGTATGACTAAACTAGAAATCTCTCTAGAAATATGAATATTTACAAGAGTAATAGTACAGGTGTGGTCTGGTTACCCCCTAAGACATCCTCTTGAACTCATTATTTGTAACTATACAGTAGAATAGGTTTTTATTAGAAGTGACTGAACTCTATGCTTTTTCTTTCATTGTGTTCCAGGTGTATTCATGGGGATGGACCTGCTTTGCCAGGTGAACAGCCATGCCCATCGTACAGAGGAGATGGACGTGGAAAGGCTGCTGGTTCGTAGGGGGCAGCCCTTCTCCCTTGCCTTGCAGTGCTTCACAACCCTGCCCCCTAAACACAAACTAGCCATGATCTTGCATCTAGGTAAGCAACTCAAGGACAAGGACCATAAGCTTAAGTCAGCAATAGAGTGGATACTACTGCACAGTGGGAGGAGGAGTTAGTTATGATTGACAGATATAAAAATAAAATGGTCTGGTAAAACAGCTTTGACTGACAGTATATGTGTGGTTTTGTTTGTGTGTTTAGGTAAGGAGGGTGAGGTGGTTGTGAAGGTGTTGGATGCCCGTGCTGGCAGTGACAAGTGGTGGTTCCGCCAGCAGGGGGCTCAGAGTGAGGTGCTGCTGACGATCCACAGCCCAGCAGACGCCCCTGTGGGAATCTACAGCGTGACAGTGCTGCTCCTCTCCCCTGATGGACACATCCTGGAGAAGACAACACCAGAGTCGTTRTACCTGCTCTTCAACCCCTGGTGCAAAGGTGAGCTGACACATGCATGCGCTGCGTGCACATGCACACACACACTAGTTGAATCAGTAAAGATATTGAAAGTGCTCAGTGTTGTGGCACTGCACCCTGTCCTGTTTTATTTGCTCTTTTGGTAAGGTGGAGGGCTCAGGGAGGTGCCACTCTCAGAAGGTCAGAGTCAGGGAAGATACTGTCTTCAGTTGTGTATTTGTGTCCGTCCCTGTGATTACTTTGAAATACATTTGAGCCGAACATGAAATTATAACAACATATAGAAAAATATGAAATTAGTGGATCAGATATCTTATATGAAAGTTGCCAGTTGTGTGATATCACTACAATAAGAATACCTCTCTCTTCTCTGGGTCTTTGTTTTTCTCCCTCCCAGCTGACTCTGTGTACCTCCCTGATGAGGAGCTGCTAGAGGAGTACATCCTGAATGAAAATGGCCTCCTTTACCAGGGTTCCTGGGACCAGATRTCCTCACTACCCTGGAACTTTGGACAGGTAGCAAACAAACAGCACTTCTGAAGGACATACAGCCAACACAGCTGAGACAGAATAGAGAACCCAAACCTGTTGATCCCATTATCAACCCATCGATCCAATGAGAACCAGATCTCAGTGATGTGCAGCCTGAATCACAGTTCTAGCTGAGGCGTTCCAAACAGAAAGATTAACAACGGGGCATGTGGGTGGGTGTTGGCAGCCAGTGGTTTCTGTCAAGTCTGAAGGCTTGATGGTGGCCTGTGTGAATTGTCACAGCTTGGTGTCGTTTGGAGACACCATGCACCAGCTGGCAGAGGAAATGTCTTTGGTGGATGTAAGACATTTTTACACTGGATGTGTGAAAATGCCAACCACTCAAACGTGGGTTTGTCTCATCTGAGAGAGACAGAGACATAGTCACATAGAAATTGAGAAAGAGACAGACAAACAACCTGCATGGCTTATTGTCTCCATCTAGTGAGGAGAAAGTACATAAAGTCACAGTCACAATCAACAWTTCTATGTATGTATTTTTTAACACTGGTTTGAGATTTGTATCTARGTCATCATGAGCTCACTTAATGCATTCTCATAATATTTTTACGTATAATCCCTCATGTCATTGTTCATAGTTTGAACAAGATGTGGTGGACATCTGTTTTGAAATCCTGGACAATTCACCTGCTGCACTGACAAACCCAGAGATGGACACAGCCAACCGAGCAGACCCAGTGTACGTGAGCAGGACAATTACTGCCATGGTAAGGTTCACCCTTCAACTTCATTATTTCTACACATTGGGATTAGTTATAATCTCACAGTAATTAACCTACCTACTCTACACCTGTGCAGGTGAATGCTAATGATGACCGTGGCGTGGTGTCTGGCCGTTGGGACGGGAAGTACGATGACGGGGTGCCGCCCACACGTTGGACTGGCAGTGTGCCCATCCTCAGGCGCTGGAGTGAGGCCGGGGCACAGAGGGTGCGCTACGGACAGTGCTGGGTGTTCTCAGGCGTAGCCTGTACAGGTGAGAGACACATATGTGGACAATTACAAATACCTAGGTGTCTGGTTAGACRGTAAACTCTCCTTCCAGARTCACATTAAGCATCTCCAATCCAAAATTAAATCTAGAATCGGCTTCCTATTTTGCAACAAAGGATCCTTCACACATGRTGCCAAACATACCCTCGTAAAACTGACTATCCTACCGATCCTTGACTTCAGTGATGTCATTTATAAAACAGCCTCCAAAACTCTACTCAGCAAATTGGATGCAGTCTATCACAGTGCCATCCGTTTTGTCACCAAAGCCCCATATACTACCCACCACTGCGACCTGTATGCTCTCGCTGGCTGGCCCTCGCTTCATATTRGTCGCCAAACCCACTGGCTCCAGGTCATCTATAAATCTTTGCTAGGTAAAGCCCCGCCTTATCTCAGCTCACTGGTCACCATAGCAGCACCCACCCGTAGCACGCGCTCCAGCGGTATATTTCACTGGTCACCCCCAAAGCCTATTCCCCCTTTGGCCGCCGTTCCTTCCAGTTCTCTGCTGCCAATGACTGGAACGAATTGCAAAAATCACTGAAGCTGGAGACTCATATCTCCCTCACTAACTTTAAGCATCAGCTGTCAGAGCAGCTRACAGATCACTGCACKTGTACATAGCCCATCTGTAAATAGCCCATCCAACTACCTKATCCCCATATTATTATTATTTTATTTTTTTCTTCTCCTTTGCACCCCAGTATCTCTACTTCCACATTCATCTTCTGCACATCTATCATTCCAGTGTTTAATTGCTAAATTGTAATTACTTCGCCACTACGGCCTATTTATTATCTTTCCTCCCTAATCTTACCTCATTTGCACACACTGTATATAGATTTTTRCCCTATTGTTTTATTGACTGTACGTTTGTTTATTCCATGTGTAACTGTGTTGTTGTTTGTGTCGCAATGCTATGCTTTATCTTGGCCAGGTCGCAGTTGTAAATGAGAACTTGTTCTCAACTGGCCTACCTGGTTAAATAAAGGTGAAATAAAAATAAAATAAAAACATAGGAGACAACACACTGACACAAGATGGCTCTCTCTCTTCGGCTCTCTCTCAGCTAATTTCCTAACACTCTCTGGTTCTATATTTGCACTATCAAATATTTCATTCAGCTACAGTATATTAAGCTATAAACAGACTATATGCTGTTTGCTGATTGGTTCCTTTCTCTCACCCATCACARAGTTCTTCGCTGTCTGGGCATACCCACTCGCCCAGTTACAAACTACTCCTCTGCCCATGACACTGATGGCAACCTGAATGTGGACTATCTGTATGATGAGCAGCTGGAGAGTGTGTCTGAAGGCAGGAAGGACATGATCTGGTAAGGCTCACAACCTACACTTCTATAGTTTTCATGTTGCTTTCATTTCTAGATATCAGCTTAGAATTATGCAGAATCAGCACTGTATGTGTGGGTGTGTGTAGGAACTACCATTGCTGGGTGGAGTCCTGGATGGARAGGGAGGATCTTCCTAAAGGCTATGATGGGTGGCAGGCTCTGGATCCCACCCCACAGGAGAGGAGTGATGGTACTTCATATTCATGACCAGCCTTGGTTTACTAAGCCCCTCTAAAATCTATTTTTTATGGTTGGGCTACTACAGGAAGTTACATTTCATACATGTTTTTTCTGTAAAGTTGTTTTTCTTGCCCTCATCCCTATCTCCMCCTTCTCAGGGGTGTACTGTTGTGGGCCCTGTCCAGTGAAGGCAGTAAGGGATGGTGATGTGGGGATGAAGTATGATGCAGCCTTCGTGTTCTCTGAGGTGAACGCAGACCTGGTCACCTGGATAGTCTACCCAGATGGCCAACGCTCACAAGTTTCCCTCAACCAGAATACAGTTGGCCAAAACATCAGCACCAAGAGTGTGTARGGAGACTACAGAGAGGACATCACTAAACATTACAAATACCCTGAAGGTATTCACTTCCTTCCTTTAAACAAACATACTGTAATGTTCACACCTGCACAAATACTAGCACAGATGGGAAGAGAACCTAAAGAGTACAGTAGACTGTTACACACTACAAATACCCCCAAGGGAAGGGTGTCACTTTGGACACATACCACACGAACACACCGTTAATTTAACAGTATGACAACCTCCTTCCTTTCTACCAGGTTCAGTGAAAGAGCGTGAGGTGTATGAGAAGGCAGGACGGCGGGTAACGCAGCCGAATGGAGCACRAGGGCAGCTGGAGCTGAAGATCAAACACGCCCAGGCCATCCTGGGGACAGACTTTGATGTGATAGTGGAGGTGCACAACGTCGGTGGAGAGGACACCCCAGCGCAGCTGACTGTGACGTCCAACGCTGTCACCTACAACAGCCTCCACCGGGGGGAGTGCCATAGGAAGACTGCCAGCCTGACCGTGCCAGCCCAGAAAGGTGGGCCTCAACTGCCATCACACAATCAAACTTTTTAGTGAAGTTTATCATTGTGCAATAGGCGAGAGGAATCAAGAATCATGACTGAAAACTTTGAACTAATGTGAGACCCTGTGTTTGATTTATTTTTTAGTGGCACTGGGTCAGTCTGACCCCTGGTGTTCTTGTATGTTTAGGAACCAAGTAAACAGTGCAAAACTATACCATGGAAAAAGTGTGAAACAATACAATAACACACTTTCTCCTCTCATCCCTATTATTCTCACAGCTCATAAGGAAGTGCTGCGGCTACGGTACGATCACTACGGGGCATGTGTGTCTGAGCATAACCTGATCAGGGTCACAGCACTACTCCAGGTCAGCGGCCAGCCCGAAGTCGTCTTACAAGAGGTCAACATCCAACTGAGCATGCCTCAGCTCCATGTCAAGGTACTATCTGGAACTGGAAATGGCTCTGGTGAAGCAATGCTTAAATTGAGTACTACTGGTCATGAGAATGGATATGTTCAAGTGCAAACAGTGGCTTATAGTATATTGATTTAAGGTTGTTTGTTACTGAAATTATAATTTCTGATGATGCCTGCACTGTCCATGTTCTTTCTCCAGGTAGTGGGAGATGCAGTTGTATCRCGGAAATTGATTGCCCACATCAGCTTCACCAATCCACTGCCTATTACCCTCAGAGGGGGCGTGTTTACTGTGGAGGGGGCAGGTCTGACAGCAGCGCGGGAGATCCAAGCACCGTAAGTATCTCTATGTGAGAGAGGAGATCCAATCTTCATTGAATTTGTATATGCTTTTTCAGCAATGAGAGAATGTATGTAGGCCTGAAACTGTTTAAAACCCAGGGCTCTTTAAGATCTCGCACCCTGTGCAGCAGCTGAAGATTTAGAGAGGGACTAGCATCTCAAATCAAATCAAATTTTATTTGTCACATACACCTGGTTAGCAGATGTTAATGCGAGTGTAGCGAAATGCTTGTGCTTCTAGTTCCGACAATGTAGTAATAACCAACGAGTAATCTAACCTAACAATTCCACAACTACTACCTTATACACACAAGTGTAAAGGGATAAAGAATATGTACATAAAGATATATGAATGAGTGATGGTACAGAACGGCATAGGCAAGATGCAGTAGATGGTATAGAGTACAGTATATACATATGAGATGAGTAATGTAGGGTATATAAACATAAAGTGGCATAGTTTAAAGTGGCTAGTGATACACGTATTACATAAAGATGGCAAGATACAGTAGATGATATAGAGTACAGTATATACATATACATATGAGATGAGTAATGTAGGGTATGTAAACATTATATTAAGTGGCATTGTTTAAAGTGGCTAGTGATACATTTTTACATAAATTTCCAACATTCCCATTATTAAAGTGGCCACTAAATGTTAGTGGTGGCTGTTTAACAGTCTGATGGCTTGAGATAGAAGCTGTTTTTCAGTCTCTCGGTCCTGCTTTGATGCACCTGTACTGACCTCGCTTTCTGGGTGATAGCGGGGTGAACAGGCAGTGGCTCGGGTGGTTGTTGTCCTTGATGATCTTTATGGCCTTCCTGTGACATCGGGTGGTGTAGGTGTCCTGGAGGGCAGGTAGTTTGCCCCGGTGATGCGTTGTGCAGACCTCACTACCCACTGGAGAGCCTTACGGTTATGGGCGGAGCAGTTGCCGTACCAGGCGGTGATACAGCCCGACAGATGCTCTCGATTGTGCATCTGTAAAAGTTTGTGAGTGCTTTGGTGACAAGCCAAATTTCTTCAGCCTCCTGAGGTTGCTGCTGCGCCTTCTTCAACGCTGTCTGTGTGGGTGGACCAATTCAGGTTGTCCGTGATGTGTACGCCGAGGAACTTAAAACAATCCACCTTCTCACTACTGTCCGTCGATGTGGATAGGGGGGTGCTCCCTCTGCTGTCCTGAAGTCCACAATCATCTCCTTTGTTTTGTTGACGTTGAGTGTGAGGTTATTTTCCTGACACCACACTCCGAGGGCCCTCACCTCCTCCCTGTAGGCCGTCTCGTCGTTGTTGGTAATCAAGCCTACCACTGTAGTGTCGTCTGCAAACTTGATGATTGAGTTGGAGGCGTGCATGGCCACGCAGTCGTGGGTGAACCGGGAGTACAGGAGAGGGCTCAGAACGCCCTCTTGTGGGGCCCCAGTGTTGAGGATCAGCGGGGTGGAGATGTTGTTACCTACCCTCACCACCTGGGGGCGGCCCGTCAGGAAGTCCAGTACCCAGTTGCACTGGGCGGGGTCGAGACCCAGGGTCTCGAGCTTGATGACGAGTTTGGAGGGAACTATGGTGTTAAATGCTGAGCTATAGTCAATGAACAGCATTCTCACATAGGTATTCCTCTTGTCCAGATGGGTTAGGGCAGTGTGCAGTATGATGGCGATTGCGTCGTCTGTGGACCTATTGGGTCGGTAAGCAAATTGGAGTGGGTCTAGGTTGTCAGGTAGGGTGGAAGTGATATGGTCCTTGACTAGTCTCTCAAAGCACTTAATGATGACGGAAGTGAGTGCTACGGGGCGGTAGTCGTTTAGCTCAGTTACCTTAACTTTCTTGGGAACAGGAACAATGGTGGCCCTCTTGAAGCCACCATTGTGGCTTCAAGAACAGCAGACTGGGATAAGGATTGATTGAATATGTCCGTAAACACACCAGCCAGCTGGTCTGCGCATGCTCTGAGGACGCGGCTGGGAATGGCGTCTGGGCCTGCAGCCTTGCGAGGGTTAACACGTTTAATGTTTTACTCACCTCGGCTGCAGTGAAGGAGAGCCCGCAGGTTTTGGTAGCGGGCCGTGTCAGTGGCACTGTATTGTCCTCAAAGTGAGCAAAGAAGTTATTTAGTCTGTCTGGGAGCAAGATATCCTGGTCTGCGACGGGGATGGTTTTCTTTTTGTAATCTGTGATTGACTGTAGACCCTGCCACATACCTCTTGTGTCTGAGCTGCTGAATTGCGACTCTACTTTATCTCTATACTGGCACTTAGCTTGTTTGATTGCCTTGCGGAGGGAATAGCTACACTGTTTGTATTCGGTCATGTTTCCGGTCACCTTGCCCTGGTTYAAAGCAGTGGTTCGCGCTTTCAGTTTCACGCGAATGCTGCCATCAATCCACGGTTTCTGGTTTGGGAATGTTTTAATCGTTGCTGTGGGTATTATGTCACCGATGCACTTTCTAATGAACTCGCTCACCGAATCAGCGTATTCGTCAATGAACGCAATGCGGAACATATCCCAATCCACGTGATCGAAGCAGTCTTGACGCGTGGAATCAGATTGGTCGGGCCAGCGTTGAACAGACCTGAGCGCTGGAGCTTCTTGTATTAGTTTCTGTTTGTAGGCTGGAAGCAACAATATGGAGTCGTGGTCAGCTTTTCTTGAAAGGAGGGCAGGGGAGGGCCTTATATGCATCGCGGAAGTTAGAATAACAATGATCCAGGGTTTTACCAGCCCTGGTAGCACAATCGATATGCTGATAGAATTTAGGGAGTTTTGTTTTRAGATTAGCCTTGTTAAAATCCCCAGCTACGATGAATGCAGCCTCAGGGTGTGTGGTTTCCAGTTTACATAGAGTCAGATAACGTTCGTTCAGGGCCATCGATGTGTCTGCTTGGCGGGGAATATATACGGCTGTGATTATAATCAAAGAGAATTCCCTTGGTAGATAATGCGGTCGACATTTGATTGTGAGGAATTCTAAGTCAGGTGAACAGAATGACAGAGAGCTCTGAGAGCTCTTGGCTGCCACTGTAGATTCCTCAGCAAGGACATAGTCTGACCGCATTGCATGAGTAAAAATAACAAGATCTGCTTTTCTCTCGCTCCACCTCCCTTAAAAAGACAGAGAGAGCCTAACATATCCTCCTCATCCCAGGCCAAAGATGATTATACCGGCCCGCGTGGCTCTCCAGGACCYCAGGKCAAATGTTACCARACATAACCTCCAAAAAGAGATGCCAGTGTAAACATATGCCCTCAGACTAAACACAGGATAATTTATCTGCTGGCCGTCTGGGTGAATTTAACATTCTTTGACAAAACATCACACTTCCTGGATGGACCTAGCCTACTTAATGTTTTGGTCATCTCATGTAGCTCAAGTGTGAAGAAAAAAAAATCCACATTTTCATAGCAGCACTAGGGTTGGGCAGTCATATCGTTTCTGTACCATACTGGGGTATATGGTATTACCAAAGATTTTTATAAATAACCCAAGATAGACCAGAACTTAATCATAGTGGGCCGAACAAGCAAGGTGGGCAGAGCCAAGCATGACCTAGTGAAATCCTATTGGTGTGTTCTAGCATTTATTTGCATATTTCTGTTAGAGAATATCGACTCTGTGAAATGTGCGTGTGAAATARTCAATTCGCCCTTGCACTCCTTCTAAACACTGCAATTTTTAAAACTTTGGCAAAGGGTAAAGTCTACAAAATGCAGTCCACTCGGTTTGTTACAGATTTTAGTTTTGGAAACAGAAAACTGTATGGAGATCAAATGTTTTATAGATGAGAAAATGTGCAGAATGTCGGCAAAAATCCATCTCGCTCCATCTTCTCCCACTGGCGGCCACTGGGCTTCCTCTCATCATCATATTTGGTAATGAGTGGAAACATCAACCGGATGCTTCACATTTATACATCCGGTGAAATATCTGGCTCATTGTTCCATCCGTGGTATTTCCGAATGTGCATGCACACAAGGGGCGGTATTTAAAAGAACACAAAAAAAATACAAATTTAGGCAGCAGGGATCTTGATCCAGGAGGGGATTGAATGTCTCTGCTGTAAACAAGAAGCTTGATTTTGACATCTAGCCACATAGCTAYCCAGTTAGCAAACAAAATGCATAGCTGGAGTCCTGAGATGATTAATTTATTTGACACATCTTAATTTCTTATAGTCATACTTAATTTATAAGCAGTGGCGTATCAGTTTCCCCCAACCCAATAAACACTTTTTCAGGGGAGTATTGAAATCATACCATCTGTATTTTGAAATACCCCGGCATACGGTATAAAAGGTACAGTATATCACCCAAGCCTAAGCAGCACATAGCCACAACTGTCATTTCTGGCAGCTAATCGAGTTTAAAATTCCAGCAGACCTGAATGTTAAACAATTTGTGTGGCCTTTCCCAGAAATATATGGCTACAAAAAAGTTTCTATTACCAGACAATGTTTCTGAATGAGCTGGTTTTTGGCTTCCATGCAAGAGGTGTTAAAATACACTGAACAAAAATATAAACGCAACATGCAACAATTTAAACGATTTTACTGTTACAGTTCATTTAAAGAAATCAGTCAAATGAAATAAATAAATTAGGCCCTAATCTCTGGACTTCACATGACTAGGCAGGGGCACAGCCATGGGTGGCTTGGGAGGACAGAGGCCCACCCACTTGGGAGCCAGGCCCACCCACTGGGAAACCAGGCCCAGCCAATCAGAATGAGTTTTTTACCCACAAAAGTGCTTTATTACAGACAGAAACACTCCTCAGTTTCATCAGCTGTCCAGGTGGCTGGTCTCAGTCGATCACACAGGTGAAGGAGCTGGATGTGGAGGTCCTGGGCTGGCGTGGTTACATGTGGTCTGCGGTTGTGAGGCCGGTTGGAAGTACTGCCAAATTCTCTAAAAAGACGGAAGCAGTTTATGGTAAAGAAATGAACAACGGCAACAATGGCAACAATGGCAACAGCTCTGGTGGACATTCCTGCAGTCAGCATGCCAACTGCACCCTCCCTCAAAACTTGAGGCATCTGTGGCATTGTGTTGTGTGACAAAACTGCACATTTTAGTGCCTTTTATTGTCCACAGCACAAGGCACACCTGTGTAATGATCCTGCTGTTTAATCATGTTTTTGATATTCCACACCTGTCATGTAGATTATCTTGACAAAGMCAAAATGTTCACTAACAGGTATGTAAACAAATGAGTGCCCAAAATTTGAGAGAAATAAGCTTTTTGTGCATATGGAAAAATGCTGGGATCTTTTATTTCAGCTCATGAAACATGAGACCAACACTTTCCATGTTGCGTTTATATTTTTGTTCAGTATAGCGTGACATGTTTGACATGGTCTCGTTGAACACAGCAGGAGACCTCCGTTAGTATTTTAACCGTTAGTGGAACAGAGCAAGACTGAATTGAAAGAACAATGTGTGCTTGTAGTGAAACAATCTCTTTTCTCCTACAGAGATGACATTGGACCAGGTCAAGAGGTCAAGGTCAAGTTGTCCTTCAAGCCCACCCGAGCAGGCCTGAGAAAACTGATGGTCGACTTTGATGCAGACAGAATAAGGGATGTCAAAGGCATTGCCACTTTGATTGTGAGAAACAAGTGAACTGTCAATTAACAATGTATATCATATCATGTATATTTCTATATAAAAAAAATTACCCTGTAAATGCAAAATGAAAGTGAGTTGCAAAATCATGTGTTGTTTTTTTCTATTGTTCTTGATGATCTTATGAAGGGATTTACAAGCCTTGGCAAAGAAAGATGGGTCTCTGAATCCAAAAGTATTGCTAGAGTCCGGAGACTAAATCTATTTGTGAGACTAATGTAACCATACCCTTTGTCACGTAGAGTAGGCCAGAAGGCTAAACTGAAAAACCTAACCTCTATCAAATAAAAAGATGGCAAAAGTACTTCTGTGCAAGGGTGTTTATTTATATAGTGAATCCGGAAGAAAAACAACAGTACTGCCATCCTAAGTATGCATTATGGAGACAGCTTAAAAACAAACCAAAATGGTTCCCCCCTTGAACTGAAAGAGAGGCTCCTTTTGTAGGGGAAGCCCCTCCCATCAGAACATACCCAGCACTAATTAATTAAGCAATTACCTTCATCAAAGCCTACATTTTCCAGCTAAACATAATGAATTATATTTGGAAAGTATTCAGACCCCCGTGACTTTTTCCACATTTTGTTACGTTACAGCTTTATTCTAAAATTGATTAGATTGTTTTTTCCCCCTCATCAATCTACACACAATATCCCAAAATACCAAAGCAGGTTTGTAGAAATGTTTGCAAATTCATAAAAAATTTAAAATGGAAATATCACATTTACATAAGTATTCAGACCCTTTACTCAGTACTTTGTTAAAGCTCTTTAACCAGCGATTACAGCCTCGAGTCTTCTTGGTTATGATGTAAACAGGCTTGGCACAGCTGTATTTGGGGAGTTTCTCCTATTCTTCTCTGCAGATCCTCTCAAGCTCTGTCGGGTTGGATGGAGAGCATCGCTGCACAGGTATTTTCAGGTCTCTCCAGAGATGTTTGATTGGGTTCAAGTCTGGGCTCTGACTGGGCCACTCAAGGACATTCAGAGACTTGAACTGAAGCCACTCCTGCGTTGTCTTGGCAGTGTGCTTAGGGTTGTTGTCCTGTTGGAAGGTGAACCTTCACCCCAGTCTGAGGTCCTGAATGCTCTGGAGCAGGTTTTCATCAAAGATCTCTCTGTACTTTGCTCGGTTCATCTTTCCCTCGATCCCGATTAGTTTTCCTGACGCTGAAAAACATCCCCACAGCATATTGCTGCAACCACCATGCTTCACCGTAGGGATGGTGCCAGGTTTCCTCCAGGCGTGACACTTGGCATTCAGGCCAAAGAGTTCAATCTTGGTTTCATCAGGCCTGAGAACCTTCTTTCTCATGGTCTAAGAGTCCTATAGGTGCCTTTTGGCAAACTACAAGCAGTCTGTCATGTGCCTTTTACTGAGGAGTGCCTTTTATTGAGGAGTGGCTTCTATCTGGCCACTCTACCATAAAGGCCTGATTGGGGAAGTGCTGCAGAGATGGTTGTCCTTCAGGAAGGTCCTAACATCTCCACCGCGGAACTCTGGAGCTCTTTCACAGTGACCAAGTCCCTTCTTCCCCGATTGCTCAGTTTGGTCGGGCGGCCAGCTCTAGGAAGAGTCTTGGTGGTTCCAAACTTCTTCCATTTTAAGAATGGAAGAACCTTCAATGCTGCAGAAATGGTTTTTGGTACCCTTCCCCAGGTCTGGGCCTCGACACAATCCTGTCTCGGAGCTCTATGGACAATTCCTTCGATCTCATGTCATGGTTTTTGCTCTGACATGCACTGTCAACAGTGGGACCTTATATAGACCGGTGTGTGCCTTTCCAAATCATGTCCAATCTATTAAATTTACCACYGGTGGACTCCAATCAAGTTGTAGAAACATCTCAAGGATGATCAATGGAAACAGGATGCACCTGAGCTCATTTGAGTCTCATAGCAAAGGGTCTGAATACTTATGTTAATAAGGTATTTCTGTTTTAGTTTTTTTTTAATTGCAAAAAAAACAAACTGTTTTCGCTTTGTCATGATGGGTTATTGTGTGTAGATTGATGAGGAAAACATTTTATTTAATCGATTTTAGAATAAAGCTGTTACGTAACAAAATGTGGAAAAGGGGAAGGGTTTTGAATTCTTTCTGAATGCACTGTAAGTCCGATTTGGATATGTTTGGCTGTTTTCGTTGCATAACATGTAGAAGCTGTCTCTATTCATGTTAAGAAGAAGTGACTGCTAAATGCTAACTCCCGTTCACATAAGCTGGTTAGCACAGCTAGCATACCGAACTCGGTGGCTGTAATCAAATTCGTTTTTAACTGTAATTCAGTTGATTGGTAACGATGACAAGAACATGTGTTAGGGTTGACATCCCCATACAATCATTATACRRWGATTTTTACCTCAACATAGTGTGAAATACACATACAAACAATAGCCTAAATGTCGTCTAATTTTGCTGGGGGGCAATGAGGAGACTCAGGATCTTTCCCCCCCACAGCTCTTTCCCCCACGTGTTTCCATGGCAATTCCATTGTTTTGGTCGAGTTCAATTGACCTCTTCACCGCAACTATGCGTAGAACGCATCATCTGGTCGAACGGTCATCTAGCGCCATACTGCGCATGTGCAGGTCCTCAAATCCAAGGCACTCCTTTGATACAASGTTGTTTTTGGCGAAAATTAATACGTTCGTCACTCACGTGGTTGGAGTAATAACATTTTTCAACTGCTTAAGACATTGGCTCGAATCTAGGTTGTGCCTTTAGTTTTAGAGAAATTGAACAACTAAGGAAGAGTTTTTCACTTCTCTCATTGACTTCTCAAATCCCGGCCTGGTCTCTTTTGAACAGTCGCAATTATTTTTTCTTTTTTTCATGGTGCACAAGATTTACGGCTGTCTCAGTCGATTTATCCATTGCGGAAGCCACGGTGATGGCACTGTTCATCACTCTTAAGACATGATACTGAAATTGTATATAGCTTTTATGTAAAAATAATGGTGCAACACTAAAAAATCTAATATTTAGGGATGCACGATATATCGGTGAACATATCGGAATCGGKCGATATTAGCTATAAATGCCAACATTGGCATCAGCCCGATGTCTAGTTTAACGCCGATGTGCAAAACCGATGTCGAAGCTGACGTGCATACCTACAGTTGAAGACGGAAGTTTACATACACCTTAGCCAAATACATTTTAACTCAGTTTTTCACAATTCCTGACATTTAATCTGAGTAAAAATGTCCTGTTTTAGATCAGTTAGGATCACCAATTTATTTTAAGAATGTGAAATGTCAGAATAATAGTAGAGAGAATGATTTATTTCAGCTTTTATTTCTTTCATCACGTTCCCAGTGGGTCAGAAGTTTACATACACTCAATTAGTATTTGGTAGCATTGCCTTTAAATTGCTTAACTTGGGTCAAATGTTTCGGGTAGCCTTTCACAAGCTTCCCACAATAAATTGGGTAAACTTTGGCCCGTTCCTCCTGACAGAGCTGGTGTAACTGAGTCAGGTTTGTAGGCCTCCTTACTCGGACACGCTTTTTCAGTTCTGCCCACAAATTTTCAATGGGATTGAGGCCAGGGCTTTGTGATGGCCACTCCAATACCTTGACTGTGTTGTCCTTAAGCCATTTTGCCACAACTTTGGAAGTWTGCTTGGGGTCATTGTCCAATTGGAAGACCCATTTGCGACCAAGCTTTAACTTCCTGACTGATGTCTTGAAATGTTGCTTCAATATATCCACATAATTTTCCTGCCTCATGATGCCATCTATTTTGTGAAGTGCACCACAACATGATGCACCTCCACAACATGATGCTGCCACCCCCGTGCGTCACGGTTGGGATGGTGTTCTTCAGTTTGCAAGCCTCCCCCTTTTTCCTCCAAACATAACGATGGTCATTATGGCCAAACAGTTCTATTTTTGTTTCATCAGAACTCTCCAAAAAAGTACGATCTTTGTCCCCATGTGCAGTTGCAAACCATAGTCTGGCTTTTTTATGGCGGTTTTTGAGCAGTGTTTTTTTCCTGGCTGAGCGACCTTTCAGGTTATGTCAACTCGTTTCCTCCAGCATCTTTCCTCCAGCATCTTCACAAGGTCCTTTGCTGTTGTTCTGGGATTGATTTGGAATTTTCGCACCAAAGTACGTTCATCTCTAGGAGACAGATCGCGTCTCCTTCCTGAGCGGTATGATGACTGCGTGGTCCCATGGTGTTWATACTTGCGTTTTATTGTTTGTACAGATGAACGTGGTACCTTCAGGCATTTGGAAATTGCTCCCAAGGATGAACCAGACTTGTGGAGGTCTACCATTTTTTTCTGAGGTCTTGGCTGATTTCTTTTGATTTTCCCATGATGTCAAGCAAAGAGGCACTGAGTTTGAAGGTATGCCTTGAAATACATCCACAGGTACACCTCCAATTGACTCAAATGATGTCAATTAGACTATCAGAAGCTTCTAAAGCCATGACATAATTTTCTGGAATTTTCCAAGCTGTTTAAAGGCCATGTCAACTTAGTGTATGTAAACTTCTGGCCCACTGGAATTGTGATACAGTGAATTCTATGTGAAATAATCTGTCTGTAAACAATTGTTGGAAAAATTACTTGTGTCATGCACAAAGTAGATGTCCTAACCGACTTGGCAAAATTATAGTTTGTTAACAATACATTTGTGGAGTGGTTGAAAAACAAGTTTTAATGACTCCAACCTAAGTGTATGTAAACTGTATGGTTTGCATTAAAGTTTATAATATCAAAGGGAGTTCAATGAATTTATAGCTGCCTAGCCAGCTGTAAAACTTGAACAGTCAGTGGTGAAGGTAATTGCCCCATTAACAACCACCCATATTAGCAAACTAATTTGATATAAAATGTAATATTTCTCTAGTATAGGCTACTTACCATAATGAACGATATCAACAAAATGCTCAGATCCGTGAGAAGTTCATTGACTTCTTCCGTCTTTATGACCACCAGTATGTCCACTCGTCCGCCACCATACCTTTGGACGACCTCACACTACTCTTCGCCAATGCTGGCATGAACCAGGTACGCTACAATAATATCACCGCCCATCCAACTATCCCTACCCCCTCCCTCCCTTCTGCAGGTCCATAGTTAGTGTGGCCCCATTGGCTAATCACGACCTCTCACCTTAGTGACTATGTCTTAGCAAAGTGGAATTATACACTCTGGGAGTGTCTTGTCCTGAAGCAGATGTGTTCTAGTAGCTAGATACCAGTTCCACTCTCCTGATATCAGTTTTTTCCATATTCAAAGCTTTTTTTCAGTTGTACTGTTATTAGACTATTTGAAGAAAGTCCAACTTGTACTCATCCCAATGGTTATCGCTCCATCTTTCTTATCTACCCTCTCTCTCCCCACACCAACCCCTCCCATTTCAAACCTGTTTTCCTGAACACCATTGACCCGTCCCACCCCATGGCCAGACTCAAGCATGCAGCTAACACACAGAAGTGCATCTGCGCTGGGGGCAAGCACAATGACCTGGATGATTTGGGCAAGAACGTGTACCACCACACCTTCTTTGAGATGCTGGGCTCCTGGTCCTTTGGAGACTACTTTAAGGTAAATCAAGCAGACCAACCAAACGCCTGTTAGATAGTGTTGTCTTCTGACCTGTTATGATTCAGCAACATTTAACAAGTCTCTCAAGATGGAAGGTGTTGATGTGTGTCAACGATTAACAATATGTAAATGTGGATGCGTGTTAGAAAGATTAATTGCTTTCTCTCATTTCCTTTCCTGCTGACTCCTCTCCCTGCAGCACCTTGCCTGTACCATGGCCCTGGAGTTGCTGACTAAGGAGTTTGGGATTCCCATCGAGTGCTTGTATGTCACCTACTTCGGGGGTCACGAAGAAGCTGGGCTGGAGCCGGATCTGTAGTGTAAACAGATCTGGCTGGACCTTGGGTGAGTGAGTTTCAAGAGTAGGAAGTTCTGGTCAGAACTAATAGGGCTATTAGGTATCCAAATCTACCTGAATGATACAAATATCCTGACCCATTTCTACTCTTGTTAATGTGGTTAGTAACACTATGTGTTGGTTGATAAGTCTCTCAGGTAGAGGTCGACCGATTAATCGGCTTGGGCCGATTTCAAGTTTTCATAACAATCGGTAATCGGCCTTTTTGGGTGCCGATTATGACCAATTACATTGCAATCCACGAGGAGACTGTGGCAGGCTGACCACCTGTTACACGAGTGCAGCATCAAAAGGACCTTGTGGCTGCAAGGAGCCAAGGTAGTTGCTAGCTAGCATTAAACTTATCTTATAAAAAACAATCAATCTTCACATAATCACTAGTTATAACTACACATGGTTGATGATATTAAGAGGTTAACTAGCTTGTTCTGCGTTGCATATAATCAATGCGGTGCCTGTTAATTTATCATCGAATCACAGCCTACTTCAACTTCGCAAAACAGGTGATGATTTAACAAAAGCGCATTCACCAATAAAGCACAATCGTTGCACAAATATATCTAACCATAAACATCCATGCCTTTCTTAAAATCAATACACAAGTATATATTTTTTTAACCTGCATATGTAGTTAAAAGAAATTAATGTTAGCAGGCAATATTAACTAGGGAAATTGTGTCACTTCTCTTGCATTCAGTGCAAGCAGAGTCAGGGTATATGCAGCAGTTTGGGCCATCTGGCTCGTTGCAAACTGTGTGAAGCTCATTTCTTCCTAACAAAGACCGTAATTAATTTTACAGAATTTTACATAATTATGACATAACATTGAAGGTGATGCAATGTAACATCAATAATTAGACTTAGGGTTGCCACCCGTTCGATAAAATACGGAACAGTTCTGTATTTCACTGAAAGAATAAACMTTTTGTTTTCTAAATGATAGTTTCCGGATTTTACCATATTAATGTATTTCTGTGTGTTTATTATAATTAACTATATGACTTGATATTTGATAGAGCAGTCTGACTGAGCGGTGATAGGCAGCAGTAGGCTTGTAAGCATTCATTCAAACAGCACTTTACTGCGTTTGCCAGCAGCTCTTAGCAATGCTTGAAGCACAGCGCTGTTTATGACTTCAAGACTATCAACTCCCGAGATTAGGCCGGCAATACTAAAGTGCCTATAAGAACATCCAATAGTCAAAGGTGTATGAAATACAAATGGTATAGAGAGAAATAGTCCTATAATAATTACAACCTAAAACTTCTTAATTGGGAATATTGAAGACTCATGTTAAAAGGAACCATATGTTCTGAGTAAGGCACTTAAATGTTAGCTTTTTTTCAATTACAAATTGTGCCCAATTTAAACGGCCTTGTACTCTGTCCAAGATCATATGATATGCATATTATTATTACTATTGGATAGAAAACACTCTGAAGTTTCTAAAAACTGTTTGAATTATATCTGTGAGTAAAACAGAACTCATTTGGCAGGCAAACTTCCAAATAGGAAGTGAAAATTCTGAAATGGGTCTCTGTGAAAGGCATCGCCTATTCAATTGTCTTGTATTTATGGATCTGTATGCACTTCATACGCCTTCCACTAGATGTCAACAGGCAGTAGAACGTGGAATGAAGTGTCTAGCCTTCTGTGGGACCGGATGAGAGTCGTTGGAGTGAGAGGTCAGCCATATTGGCAGTATTTGGCTACGCACTTAGGGCTTGTCATATCTTTGTCTGCAATGCGTTAGGTAGACACGAAGAAATGCTCCGTCTGGGACGTTATTGGATATATATGAGAAAAACATCCTAAAGATGGATTCTCAACTGAGTTTGACCAGTTTATTCGACTTTTATTATCACTTTTTGAATTTTTCGTTCATGCGTCAAATCTTCATGGACACGTGAGCTACACATGCTAGCCAAAGTTGCTAATTCGACAGAAGAAATGGACATTCTAAAACAAAACAACGATTTATTGTGGAACTAGGATTCCTGGCACTGCATTCTGATGAAAGTTCATCAAAGGTAAGGGAATATTTATGATGTTATTTCGTATTTTTGTTGACTCTTTTGACTCCAACATGGCGGAGAATGGCMGAGCGCTGTCTCAGATTATTGCATGCTGTGCTTTTTACTAAAGTTATTTTTTTTAAATATAACACAGCGGTTGCATTAAGAACCAGTGTATCTTTAATTATATGTACAACATGTATTTTTCAGCAAAGTTTATGATGAGTTTTTCTGTTAGATTACGTGGCTGTCTAAAATTTCTCCGAACATTTTGGTGCCATTTGTGACCATGGCGGCAATGTAAAACCACGATTTGTAGCTATAAATATGCACATTTTCGAACAAAACATAAATGTATTGTATAACAGGATGTCATAAGACTGTCATCTGATGAAGTTGTTCAAAGGTTAGTGATTCATTTTATCTCTATTTGTGGGTTTTGTGAAAGCTATCTTTATGGTGAAAAAATGGCGTTGTGTTTTGGGCTATTGTGGTGAGCTAACATAAATATATGTTGTGTTTTCGCTGTAAAACATTTTAAAAATCGGACATGTTGGCTGGATTCACAAGATGTTTATCTTTCATTTGCTGTATTGGACTTGTGATTTCATGAAATTATATTATATCCCTGTGGCGCTAGGCTAGGCTATGCTAGTCAGCGTTTCTGATGAGAATGATCCCGGATCCGGGATGGGTAGTCCAGAAAGGTTTTAAGTTAAAATAAAAGTGTTCATTGTTCATTCAGTATTGTTGTAATTGTCATTATTACAAATATATATATATAAAAATCGGCCGATTAATCGGTATTGGCTTTTTTTGGTCATTGAATAATCGGTATCGGAGTTGTAAAATCATAATCGGTCGACCTCTACTCTCAGGGTACGGTAACCTTTTCAAACCTGAAGATGGCACTCTACTGGTTACAAAAACAGTAATTTTCTCGCTCTGTGCCTTCATTCCCTCCCTACCTGCTCCCACTGTGTCCTCTCTGTCTCACCTCTGGGTCTCACCTGTTTTACCTGTGTGTCCTCTCTGGGTGACAGGCTCGTATTCTGCCAGGCAGCATGAAGGATAACTTCTGGGAGATGCGGACACAGGTCCTTGTGGGCCCTGCAGTGAGATTCACTTTGACCGTATCGGGGGGAYAGATGCTACCTGCCTGGTCCATATGGACGACCCCAACGTGCTGGAGATCTGGAACCTGGTGTTCACCCAGTTCAACAGGTAAAACATTGAAAATAAGTGGCTTGCAATAAGCTGTCTTATGTGTAATAAACGTATGCGCACATGGTGCCTTACTCCTGTTCAAGTTCATACAGTTCAAGTCCTGTATAATACATATGCAGATGCGCACAGTCACATACAAGCATTATGATGTCACTGAACCTGTTTCCCCCTCACCAGGGAGTCTGAGACAGAGCTGAATCCCCTGCCTATGAAGTGTTGATACAGGCATGGGTCTGGAGCGTCTTGTCTCTGTTCTGCAGAACAACATGTCCAACTATGACACAGACCTGTTCATCCCCTACTTCCAGGCCATCATGAAGGCAAGCACCACTGCCAGTCATTATTAATTGAATCATGTGTTCTCTGTGCTCTGAATGGCCTAGCTGACTGTACCACTGTGGTTGTTCCAAACAGGGCACAGGAGCTAGGGACTACACAGGAACGGTTGGTGCTGAGGACGTAAATGGCATTGACATAGCCTACTGTGTCCTGGCWGACCACGCCCGCACCATCACCATCGCCCTCTCTGATGAGGGCAGGCCAGACAACACAGGGAGAGGGTGCCCTTTTAACTGTCTGGCTGTCTTTGATCTATGCTTGTCTGAACATCAGTCTGTTAATGTGCACATGTTAACCCTCTCCCACTGTTTGTGTGCAGTTGTGTTGCTCTCACGAGAAGCTGGGTACTCATAGAGGCTTCTTTGCCACCTTAGTTGATGTGGTGGTAGAGTGCCTAGTATGGAATCTCATCCCACTCCTACTCTTCATGTTATTAACTATCTGTATCTCTCTCTCCCTCTTAGTCATCCTCCCTTACCTGTCTTCCTCTGCGGTCCCCTCTCTCCAAGGTGATGACGTCCCTGAGCTGAAGAAGGACCATGACATGGTGAAGGATATCGTCAATGAGGAGGAGGAGCAGTTCCTCAAGACACTCAGCAGGGGGCGAAAGATCCTGGACAGAAAGATCCAGAGTCTGGGAGACAGCAAGACCATCCCTGGTACTGAAGGGCCACATTAGAATATGGGATCAATTAGAAACATTTAAGTTGTTGTCAAAACAGAATGTTTCTGAACCCATTTCTCTCCTCTTTCTCTCCCTGTGTAGGTGACACAGCCTGGTTGCTGTATAACACATACGGTTTCCCCAATGGATCTCACTGCCCTCATCGCTGAGGAGAGGGGGATGATGGTGGACGTTACAGAGGGGGATGATGGTGGATGTTGGAGAAATGGTGACCAGTAGAAAAGATAGAGCCTTGGATTGGCATGGGAGTTTGTGAATTTGCCTGTCTTGAGTACTGACTTGCGGATGTACAAAGACAGGAATGCTTTCCTATCTGTCAGCATTTCTCAGTCAGTATTGCACTATTAAGTGAGAAGTGCCTTGCTCTGCTGATTAGATAAATCAGTATTTACAGTACATTACAGATCCATCACATTGCAGTGGTAATTCATACTGAAAAGCTCCTTTCCACATAGGAGTGAAGGTCAAAATCACTTCAATAAAGCCATATGATATCGGTGCTAAACATGCAAGTTGGCTTTCTATCCAAAGAATGAGTATGATGCTTCAGCATAATGAATGACTGATCCAGCATTAGAGTAAAGTTAGTTGCAGGTTTTTTGCAATGGAAATAGAACTGAGATTGGGGATTTGGGCTAAGGCTTTCTCCTCCATGTCCCAGGGAAGGGCTCTGGGGATGAGGACCACATCATGCTGGACATCTATGCCACCGAGGACCTACGCAATAAGGGCATCGCTGCTACTGACGACTCACCCAAGTACAGCTACAGTGCTGATGACAGTGGCAAATATGGTAAGACACAAACAAAATCAACTCAATTTCATTAACCAACTCAAAGATGGTTTGCTTGATATTTATTCAAATCAGTTTCTTGCTTGTGTCAGTGTTTTAATCTCTTTATATGTTTCTGTGGTTGTCCCACAGTTTGAGCAGGCTGTGGGGAGAGTACTGGCTCTGAGAAGGGAGTGTGCCTTCGTGGATGAAGTAATGACAGGGCAGGAGTGTGGGGTTCTGCTGGACCATACCTCATTCTATGCTGAGCAGGGAGGACAGAGCTTTAACGGGGGCTACATGCTGAGGAAGGACGACTCTGGAGATGACGTAAGGACAGGACAATCAAACTATGGCCGTTATTGTAACAAGCATATCAAACCGTTGAAACAATGTAAGGACAAGCCACAGGGAGGAGAGGTCCATATCACACCACATTTTACTCCCTTCCTCAGAGGATGGAGTTCACAGTGAAGAACACTCAGGTTCGTGGTGGATATGTGCAGCTTGTAGGAACGGTTTATGGCACTCTGGAGGTGGGCAATTGCGTCATCCTGCACGTGTATGAGGTAATACATCACTCAAAAGTACATTTTATGACTCAGTTTTGAGATATTTTCTCAACTGACTTGGTATTGAAAGAAATTCATTACATCTCTCTCTATTGTCCAACCTCCACTGCCTCTCTCCCAGGCTGGTCATAGGCCCATCAAAAGTAACCACACTGCCACCCACATCCTGAACTTTACCCTGCGGGGGTCCTGGGAGAGGCTGACCAGCGTGGCTCCCTGGTGGCTCCTGACCGCCTGCACTTTGACTTCACCGCCAAGGGTGCTCTGCGCACAGGAGCGGTGCGACGCACAGAGAAGATTGCCTGTGCCATGCTGGTTAGGACTGCTGTCAATCATCTCCTTGGTCTTTTCAAGAACCTGGGGGAGGAGAGCACATAGCAATGAAATACCAGCTCAACCATGAAAAACAATACTTATAGAATGGCCCTGCATACAATTTTCTGACGTACTAATCCCTTCACACGGTCATAAAACCTCTATCAACCCCTCTTAGCCTAGACCTGGCACCCCGCTCTCTCTCACCCTCTTCTGGACATCAGCCTTGTTGGAACGGTCCAGGTCATCCATGGTCTTCTTCAGTCCCTTCAAAGCCTCCCTCATCTCATCTTTCTCCCACTGGGAGATCACCGCTATGCCCAGAGACTGCAACAACACAGTGACTTGGTAATACGTGCTTGAAAACATTGTATTCTGTGAGGAGGAGAAAATAATGACAGGCGCCTTGGGGTGACATATTGTATACCAATAAAAGGGAGATAGGCGGAATGTTAAGGTGCAATGGTGTTGTTTGCCAAAGAAGAAGCAAAGCAGCCCAGGAATGAGAAAATAAAACAATAGACAAAAGGCCTGAGATCAATAACACCAGAAACCATAGATCTGTGTAAATACAAACTTGATCAAACAGAAAATAACATACCCCTACTCATACTTTCAGTGGCCTATGACCTCTCACCTTTGCGTCATGGATCAGCCACTGGTAGTCATGGAGATGGAAAATGGAGTCTCTGCCAAGGTAACAATAGCATATTTTCTAAGGCATCCCAAAAACTACAACACCACAACACAGCACAGAGATCCCTCAATTCTAATCAGAAGTGTAATTCTAACCTGGTGTTTGTCTGCATCTCTCTGTCCCAGGCTCTGAATGAGTCTCTGAAGCTGCTGAAGACCCAGTCCCCCCAGACTGCTGCTATGCTCTTCACAGTAGACAATGAAGCTGGAAAGATCATCTGTTTATGCCAGGTTCCCCAGGTAAGCCATTCGTCTAACCTACATGTGTATTTGCATCCATTCACACCATAATTCACAGATGAGCTCCTTATTTGTGCTTAATGCAATAACTTGCATATTTTGTTGGGACAGTATCTTATCTGTTGACTCTCCTCTACCAAGATGTTGCCAACCGAGGTCTGAAGGCCAGTGAGTGTGTGCAGGAGCTTAGCCCTCTGATGGATGGCAAGGGTGGTGGCAAGGATATGTCTGCCCAGGGCACTGGCAGGAACACACACTGTATAGCAAAGACACCACAGATGGCCAACCAGTTTGCCTGCCTTAAACTGGGTGAAAACTAATATGGAGACTGGGGTGTGGTGAAGGATTGTAGGGAAAAAACTTACCACCCCCACTGGAATGTTCCAGCTCTGTTCTCTGTGACTCTGGACTGGACATTCCAGGCAGGAAATTGTAAATGAACATTCACCCATCTAATGGTTAGAAAGGTAAGAAGATGCACAAGCCCTCTGTCTCTTTCTCTGAAAGGGAGATGCATCTGCAATTTAAGGAGGATATCAAGGTTTGAGCCGATGCACAATTCTGATGGCTCCTTCAATGGTCTGTGTGCTCAAAGGAGGCTAATCACTTTGATTGYGTAACTGAATGATGATCGGTGTATGCGAGATGCTAACCCGACAGCCTCCTACCTGATCTGTCCTCTAGTAGTCAAAGCCCAACAACTATCCTCTTAAACCATCCCTTTTAAACTAATGATTGAGTATTTCCATGGTAAACTGCTTCTGTTCATTGCCTGTTCCTCTCTATTCCAGTGGTCTCTCCATGTCATTGTGTTTGTGTCTCACTTCCCTGCCCTGACTGTGGGGAGATTGTAATGTAGATTCACACCTACTACAGTAGCCATGAAAGGCAGAAGCAACCTTAGCATCTGTAAGTGCCGCTAGCTTTGTAACAGTCTTGTTGTCTCTTTCATATGTAGTGTCCAATAAATAATTGTAAATTAATTAATTACGTGGATGACATGACATTGTCAAATCTGTGAAATGCATTTTATTGCCACTTCCTAGGAATGCATTGTGATTGGTCCATGTCTGATGCATTCCATGTTGTGGAATGAAAATACTGGTAACGCTTGATTTCTGTTGCATTCTGTCCACYAATACTAGTAGTTAGATCTCTCTTCTCCTGTAGTTAATGGGCAATGGTACTGTAAGATGACCTGTTTGACTGGTCAGTCAGATGCTAGGTAAAGATGTCAAGCTTTAGTACAGGGCAGATGTTGTCTCTGCTCCTACTACCCCACTTACCTTCTTATGGCTGCAGGGGCAGTATTGAGTAGCTTGGATGAAAGGTGCACAGAGGTGCCCAGAGTAAACGGCCTGCTCCTCAGTCATAGTTGCTAATATATGCATATTATTATTAGTATTGGATAGAAAACACTCTGAAGTTTCTAAAACTGTTTGAATTATGTCTGTGAGTATAACAGAACTCATATGGCAGGCAAAAACCTGAGAAGTTCCACTTCCTGTTTGGATTTTTTCTGAGGCTGGTAGATTTTCAACCAAGCTCCCATTGAAATTACAGCGAGATATGGATGAGTTTTCACTTCCTACGGCTTCCACTAGATGTCAACAGTCAATAGAACTTTGTCTTATGACTCTAATGTGAAGGGGGGCCGAAGGAGACAGGAATGATTCACCACTGCCATGCGGTGACCACGCATTGAACACACGCGTTCACGTGAGAGGCAGCTCCGTTCCATCGCTCAACTGAAGTCAGTGTAATTCTCCGGTTGGAACGTTATTCAAGATGTATGTTAACAACATTCTAAAGATTGATTCAATACATCGTTTGACATGTTTCTACTGACTGTTACGGAACCTTTGGACATTTCGTCACGTTATAGTGAACACGCTTTGTGACTCTGGAATTGTTTACCAAACGCGCTAACCAAAGTAGCTAATTGGACATAAATAATGGACATTATCGAACAAATCAAGCATTTATTGTGGACCTGGGATTCCTAGGACTGCATTCTGATGAAGTTCATCAAAGGTAAGGAAACATTTATCATGTATTTTCTGGTTTCTGTTTACTCCAACATGGCGGCTAATTTTACTATTGTTCTGAGCTCCGTCTCAGATTATTGCATGGTTTGCTTTTTCCGTAAAGMTTTTTTGAAATCTGACACAGRGGTTGCATTAAGGAGAGGTATATCTATAATTCCATGTGCAAAAACTTGTATTATCATCTATATTTATGATGAGTATTTCTGTTGAAACGATGTGGCTATGCACTATCACTGGATGTTTTTGGAACTAGTGAATGTAACGCGCCAATGTAAACTCAGATTTTTTTTATATAAATATGAACTTTATCAAACAAAACATTCATGTATTGTGTAACATGAAGTCCTATGAGTGTCATCTGATGAAGATCATCAAAGGTTAGGGATTAATCTTAGCTATATTTCTGCTTTTTGTGACTGCTATCTTTCGCTGGAAAAATGGCTGTGCTTATTGTGGTTTGGTGTGACCTAACATAATCGTTTGTAGTGCTTTCGCTGAAAAGCATATTTGAAATCGGACACTTTGGTGGGATTAACAACAAGATTACCTTTAAAATGGTATAAGACACATGTCTGAGGAATTTAAATTATGAGATTTTTGTTTTTTGAATTTGGCGCCCTGCACTTTCACTGGTTGTTGTCATATCATCCCGTTAGCGGGATTGCAGCCATAAGAGGTTTTAAGAAAAGATCCAGAAAGCCACATTTGTTTCATTTTGCTTTTATTTTACAATAGCATATGATAAAAACAGTCCATCATATAGATCGAGTTTTAAAATAGAGATGGAGTACTGACTGACCCAATGATAGTCATAATACTAATGAGGATACTATTGGTAATAGTAGTAATATGATAGTAACACTATAAAACACTGTTGTCGGTGAATACTGTTGTTGTGCACAAGAGAACTCTAATGAAGAGCTGGAGATGCAGACCACCAAAACAATGCAACAGAATGGATACAGTATGTGTCATTAGTAACCATTTAGGTAACGCTACAAACCAGAACCAATAAACCCAAATACATWAAAAAACGATCCATTATCCAACGATACACTCAGGAACAGCAGAGTGGAAAGGGATCTCACCTTTCACACAGTCAATTTCCCAGAAGGTACACTGCAATTGAACAACATAATAGGGGAAATGCTGTGTCCTTACTATGTGAAAACAAAATGATGCAAGTTGAGCTAGGACGTGGCGTTAAGCTTCAGTGGGCTAGTTTTATTGATACATTACATATGGGCCTTATATACTGTTGGATAAACATTTATAGAGTTACAAAAGTGATAGGGAGTAATGGAATTAAAGGTTTAGAACAATGTCAATTATGTTTGATTCTCTTTGGTGAAGTATTGCACATTCTATTTCTGGCATGGACAGCACCACCCAGAAAAGTGGTGGGAATATTTCYAAACTTTCCATGTAAAACATGGTGGAGATGTGTTTTAAGAGCTAGATACATTGCCATTGGCTGTCATCTTGGAACATGTTAGCTCACCGACAATGGCAAAACACAGATTGAGCACAGCAAATTAATTCAGCCATCGTCATATCACCCAAAACTAGTCGTCACAGATAGAGTTCATGTCAAGGTAATGTGTTCTGTGMAAAAAGTAACATAAAGGAAGCCTTTCTACGTGGCTCCTAGAGAAAGGCAGAGTGAAACGTATGTGTGTGGGTCCAGAAGGCACAGCTCTCAGCCAGGCCGAGACCAGGGGTGTGTATAATGTACGGTGTGTGGTCTAAATCAGGGAAAAGAAGCCATTTGAATCCCTCAGAATGTGCATGTGTAAGAGACATGACTAACAAACAGTACGATTTGAATAGCACATGCAGGTATTTATAGTAGGTGTGTGAATGTGCATGACTACCAAAACTTAAGATAGCACTGTACTGTAGCTGAGGTTTATGGTGCACTACAGAAAAGGTACTGTATGTCCAACAATGGGAAAAGGCACGCAAGCATGGACGTGTGTGTTGTCACATGGCTGTAAATAATTGATATGTGTCTTTGTTATGAGGGTTCTTCCTGAAAATCAAACTGACAAAACTAAGATAATTACATTTCTTTAACAGGCACTCGCTCTCTCTCTCTCACACACACGCATGCACAACTATGGCTGAGATGGTCATGGAATTTTGGATGACGGCTATTGGTCAGCCAAATGACCACGGTCACCCGGCCGACCRATCTTCAGTCAGCTGTTCTTTCCACACACGCACACACCATTTTTGTAAAAACGGTTATGAGGGTTATTTTAGTCATGACGGTCTACATCCATAACCGTCCGTTACACGGTTACATGGTAATTGTGCCAGCCCTCAGCACAACATACTTAAAGTAGGCGTGTGTGTCAGGTAGAGACACTTACTTGAAACCAACTAAAATTCCACACAGAAATTAGACATAGTAATGGAGTCAGTTACACTGATCTGAGACCTTCCCAGATCAATGTCATGGTGTCAGATAAGAACAACATGATATCATCATTTTTGTCAGAGTTCCTAAACTCTGTTCGTAACTAGCGATCTGATCTGAAAATATAATGACATTTTTTACTAGCAGTCGGTTTAGTTATGTTAAGCCATATTACTCTCAGCTATCAAGTGGTCATCATTAGACACAGAAGAGGCAGCCTTCAGTTTGTCCTATGCATGTGTAATGTCTGGGCTTCAGAGTGATGCAGTATCCRTTAACAGGCAGCAGGAGGCAGCAGGCCATCTTTTATTCTTAGTGGTATTAGCTTGAATTTACCAAGAACATTGTGTGAACCCGTGTATGTGTGGGATAGTGTGTATGTACCTTCACAAAGTATTCACACCCCATTGAGTTTGTTGTGTTACAGGCTGAATTGAAAATGTATTACATTTAGATTTTTTGTCACTGGCCTAAACACAATAAATAACCCAAAATATAAAAGTGGAATGATGTTTTCTGATATTTTTACAAATTAATCAAACATTTAAAGCTGAAATGTCTTGAGTCAATAAGTATACAGCCCCTTTGTTATGGCAAGCCTAAATAAGTTCAGAAGTTAAAATGTGCCTAACAAGTCACATAATACAGTAAGTTGCATGGACTCACTCTGTGTGCAATAATAGTGTTTAACATAATTTTTGAATGACTACCTCATCTCTGTACCCCACACATACAAGTATCTGTAAGGTCCCTCAGTTGAGGAGTGAATTTAAAAAAAGATTAAACCATAAAGACCAGGGAGGTTTTCCAATGCCTCGCAAAGGGCGGCACCTATTGGTAGATGGGTAAACAAAAGAAAGAAAAAAAAGGCATTGAATATCCCTTTGTGGTGAACTTTGGATGGTGTATCAATACACCTAGCCACTACAAAGATACAAGCGTCCTTCCTAACTCAGTTTCCGGCGAGGAAGGAAACCACTCAGGGATCTCACCATGAGGCTAGTTACAGAGTTTAATGGCTGTGACAGGAGAAAACTGAGGATGGAGCAACAACATTGTAGTTACTCTACAATACGAACTTAAATGACAGAGTGAAAAGAAGGAATCCTGTACAGAATGTTCCAAATCATGCACCCTGTTTACAACAAGGCACTGAAGTAATACTGAAAAGAATTTGGCAAAGCAATTCACTTTTTGTCCTGAATACAAAGTATTATGTTTCGAGCAAATCCAACATAACACGTCACTGAGCACCACTCTTCATATTTTCAAGCATAGTGGTGGCTGCATCATGTCATAGGTATGCTTGTCATCAGCAAGGACTAGGGAGATTTTAGGATGAAAAGAAACGGAATAGAGCTAAGCACATGCAAAATCCTATAGGAAAAACTGGTTCAGTCTACTTTCCAAAAGACACTGGGACAAATTCACCTTTTAGCAGAACAATAACCTGCTGCATGAGTGGCACAGCGGTCTAAGACACTGCATCTCAGTGCAAGATGCGTCGCTACAGTCCCTGGTTCAGATCCAGGCTGTATCACATCTGGCCGTGATTGGGWGTCCCATAGGGCGGAACACAATTGACCCAGTGTCGTCCGGGGTAGGAATTTGATCTTAACTGACTTGCCTAATTAAATAATGGTTAAATATATATTTTCAAATAACCTAAAACACAAAGCCAAAAATACACTGGAGTTTCTTACGAAGACGACATTGAATGTTCCGGAGTGGCGTAGTTACAGTTTTGACTTAAATCGGCTTGAAAATCTATGGCAAGACTTAAAAATGGTTGTCTAGCTATTATCAACAAGCAACTTGACAGAGCTTGAAGAATTAAAAAAATATTAATGTGCAAATATTGTACAATACAGATATGCAAAACTCTTAGAGACTTACCCAGAAAGACTCACAGCTGTAATCCCTGCAAAAGGTTATTCTAAAATGTATTGACTCAGGGGTGTGAATACTTATGCAAATGAGATATTTCTATATTTCATTTACAATTAATTTGAAAAAATATCTAAAAACATGTTTTCACCTTGTCATTATGGGCTATTGTGTGTAGATTGGTGATATTTWAAAAAAATCTATTTTGAATTCAGGCTGCAATACTTTCTGAAGGCACTGTACAGTATATGTGTGAATGAGTGAGTGGTTTTAGTCTTATCTGTATGTCAGCTTGTGTTTGTGTTTGTGTCTGCTTGTGTTGTTGACTGTGTGTAAGCCTCTCCCCAATTTACCTAATCAGCAGTATGATTAGTCACTTAAAATGTTTAACACAAATAAAACGGTTAATACCGTATATGTGGTCAAATCCCTGTGGGCTCTACATACCTTCAAGATGATAGTCATGTAATTACAACAGGGACTCTTATTTTGAAGTAGCCTCTGGGCTTGAAAGCATGTAAACTTCAATTACCTAGTACTCCTAGCTCCATGCAGGTGTGGCTAGCGAGAGGGCTTTAGCAGCAGCTCTGCAGGTGAGTGTGGACATGGCAGGGATAGCTCAGTGACCATCACTGGTTGTCATGGTATTTACGGTGGGGGCGACAGAGTGGGAGGGGACTGAGTCTCTGGGCGTGAGACCCCCAAGGCGTGTGATGACTCAACTCCCAATGGCTGAGCAAGAGGGGGGATCGTGGATGGGACTGGTTCACAGGTCCATACAGTGGCTAGGCCAGACTTATCTGCCCCCTTTATAGTTCTGTCGTTTCTATGGAGGTAGTAGGCCTGTTGGGGGCAGAGTGTAATCACATGTAGTTCGACCCAAAACCACCATCATCTTACCATCCTGCACAATGGGAACATGATTAGCAGGCATTGTATAATGTACTGTTTTGGATCCCTCTCTATGCAAAGCACAAAGAAGCAGATGACAACATCAAAAAGCCTTGTGGTGATGGGTGTTCTAGTGTTCCTGTAAACCTGTCCAGCCCACCACACCTTCAGCCCTCGTCACTTTCCTGGGAAGATGGTGATCTTGCCAGCCTTAACCAGCGAGTCAATGATCAGGGCCTCATAATCTGCATCATGCACCCCTGTTTTCCGGAACTCTCCAGAGTAGCGGTTCTGCTCCCAATAGTGGTGCCAGTTGCCTCGACTGTCAGCGCCAAAGCCAAACACATTCACCTGGAATACAAGATAACGTTTAAAAAACAGGCAGAGAGACGTGTCTGTATTGGGTGTTTGTGTGAAAGTGTGTTAGCGAGGTCCTCACCTCGTCACACACGTGCAGAGCGAAGAACAGGACTAGCATGCCTGTGGAAGGGTAGCGTCCATGGTGCCTGGTCCAGCGGTCATGGATGTACTTGAAGAAGGCTGGGTTGAAGATCTGAACCTGGGGAGATTAGATAGCAGCACAGTGTACCATGCTGGGTTTACCAATGATATTGGAGACAGACATATTTATTTACAATTCTGCACTATTGAACAAATACATGACAAAGGTTGGATGGAGATTATAAATATAGATTAGCACCTTGTCCTTGTCCACCCGTAGAAACTGCTTCACAGGGGCGTAGGTACTGAAAGAGAGAGCGAAAGAGACTTAGCACACTTTTATCCTTTAATTTCTAAATTGCTGTGAAATGATTGACTGATTCACAGATGGCACGCTGTTCCTTTTTCCACAGAGAGAGTGCTCTGTTGATGATGTGCTCTGACCTGGAATATATGAGAGAGAGATACAGAGAGACAGAGACAGAGAGAGACAGAGAGAGAGAGAGAGAGAGTGCAGCGGGAGAATGTGTTCATGAAGGTGTGATTGTGAAGCCAGCAGTTCACTTTGAATGTGAACAAAATGTGCTAGTGCGAAAAGGTGTGTTTATGTTAAACAATATAAATGGACTCTGGGCCAGCCTGCTCACTAGGCAGGATTAGGCGTCCGCCTAAGGCGGCAGATTGACGAGGGCAGCATTTTCTGAGCTAAACTGACCAAGACGCAACTCCAACAACAACACATAAATCCTCACACAATTCTGCCCCCCCAAAAATGACAATTTCTCTCAACCAAGGGCATAAGGGCTTTTTAGGCGAGCATTGATTCCGCCCTGTGATAAGCAGTGCCCACTTTGTCAAAGGCAGGGGCGCAAATTATTTTGCTTGTCCAATCCCAGCGCGCCTCTCCAAGGTGCTGTTGGAGAGACGCAACGCTGCGGAGCTCCACCAACGTTCTGTCAAGAAAATAATCTAACATAAATCACGTAGCAGATATAGGATATGGTAGAAAGAGTGTGTGGACTTTTCTGTAGGCTACTGGCTGGAGATAAAATGACAAAGTAATGAGATGGACACTTTTTTACATCATGCAGTCATATAGCCTAACCTCCAATCATATAGCCTAACCTCCAATCATATAGCCTAACCTCCAATCATATAGCCTAACCTCCAATCATATAGCCTAACTAGCCTAAACTTCCAATTCATATAGCCTAACCTCCAATCATATAGCCTAACCTCCAATCATATACTCCAATCATATAGCCTAACCCCCAATCATATAGCCTAACGCCAATTCATATAGCCCTAACCTCCAAATCATATAGCCTAACCTCCATCAAGCTACTCCAATCATATAGCCTAACCTCCAATCATATAGCCTAACCTCCAATCATATAGCCTAACCTCCAATCATATAGCCTAACTCCAATCATATAGCCTAACCTCCAATCATATAGCCTAACCTCCAATCATATACCTAACCTCCAATCATATAGCCTAATACCTCCAATCATATAGCCTAACCTCCAATCAATAGCCTAACTCCAATCATATAGCCTAACCTCCAATCATATAGCCTAACCTCCAATCATATAGCCTAATCTCCAATCATATAGCCTAACCTCCAATCATATAGCCTAATCTCCAATCATATAGCCTAACCTCCAATCATATAGCCTAACCTCCAATCATATAGCCTAACCCCCAATCATATAGCGTAACCTAAATGGTGCTCAATCAAAATAAAAAATGTGCTGTCATGTTAAACAA